>NC_058408.1:27490658-27744727 GCF_002201575.2 Neomonachus schauinslandi | reverse complement strand
CCCCCCCCCGGGTAGGGTAGAGGGAGCTGAAGTGCAGAGAGAAGGCGCCCAAGGTCAAGCAGCTGGTGAGCGGCCACGCCAGTCTGCGCCTAGGCTGGGTGCCCGTGGAGCCCACGTGGACATCGCCACGTTTTTGCTCTGAGACGCCCCATCTCGCGGTGCTTAAGAGTGGAGGGACCGCTCCGCTGAGCGGGTTCCAAATTTCACTGGTGCCTCTCACTGGCTGGGGGTCTCCGGACCCATTACTTAACGTCTCTGTGTTTCCATTTCTGCTTCTTTAGAGGGGGATGGTGGTAAGAGGGCCCTATCACGGCAGTGTCACGGGGATGCTCTTGAGGCAGTGCGTGGGGGGCACTTAGACCCCTGCTGGCATCGACGCACTTGGTCACTTGGGTGTTCTTTCTGTGACTGTTGTCTGCGGCCAGGTCCCAGAATCCACCGGGAATGGCAAATGGCAGCCTCCTGCCTCTGGGCGAGACACAGCCTAGAGCAAACGGGAAGAAGTTGGCGAGAGGAGGGGAGGATGTTTCTCATCCACCGGTTAGGTTTTTCTGCACATATTTGCTCCTCGTCCCCATAGATCCCTCTGCTCCTCTGGACCTGGTGCTCATTCCCCTGCCCTCCGTGCTCTGGGCAAGCTGGAAGGCGGGGCCTGGTGCCTGCGAGGGCTACCTGCTCAGGCTAAGCGGGCGGGTGGAGAAGAACACCACTCGGGACCCTGGAGCCCTCAACGCCACATTCCTGGGGCCCCTGCCTGCTGGACACTACACTCTGGAGCTGAGGGCTCTGGCTGGGCCCTACGGCGCCTGGGCCCGGGCCAGTGCCTGGCTGGATGGTGAGTCTGGGCTGGTGGGGAACGGGCTGGGGTCCTGCCCAGGGGCACCTGCATGGAGAAGCAGCTGGGTCCTCACTCCCCAGAAACTGCATCCTCTGCAGATTCTGCCGCCCAGCCCAGACGAAGCAATGGTACCAACCTCCAGCTGGATGGGCTGGCGGCCACCAGGGATCCCAGGAGGCAGGCACTGCTCTACACTGAGGGAGCCCCAGGCCTCCTCAGAAACATCTCCGTGCCACCTGCCACCACCCGGGCCATGACCCGGAGTCTCACAGACCATACCAGTGAGTGCCGGCCGCTGTGTCCCCTGGTCGGGGTGAGGCTTGCCTTGGGGAGGGACATCTGGGTAGAGGGGAGGCTCAGGAGAGCTGGGAGGGGGCTTTCCAGGGCCACAGACACTATCTGGCCCCCTGACCAAACTGCCCCTCTCTTCAGAGCCCCTGGCGCCACAGTCCCTGGAGGTCACCGGCGGGGGCAGCCCCTCTGACCTGGCCATGGGTTGGGCCCCCAGTACCAGGGCAGCAAGAAGGCTCCAGGGTCACCTGGCATCATGAGGGCAGCCAGAGGTCACGGGACAGTCTTGTCGCCTGGGGACCAGATAGTTCCAGATAGTTCCTGACTCTGAGGGCTCTAATGCTCGGCTCTTGCTGCAACACTGTGTCAGTGTGGACCTGGGCAGGGAAACTCAACTCCAGCTTTGTGAGCCCCCATGCGTTCCCGGGTAGCCTCCAGGAGGCTGGCCCAGGACAGTGGGGGTGGGGGCCCAGCTTCCTTTACTGTCTGCTCTTCTGTATGCACGTTCTGGATTTGGAGGGTCACGTGCCCATCCAACGGGGGCCTTTGGTGAATCTGTTTGCAAGCATTTTCCACCTCCTACCATCGGGTCGGCCATCCATCCATCCATCCATCTATTCAACAAATATTTAGTGAGTGCTTCGCATGTTTTAGGTATGGGGCGAGGTGCTGAGGCTAAAAATCACAAACAAGACAGTCTAGAAAGGAAGACTGACAGTAAACAGAGGATTATATATAGATATATACACACATGCACATATATAATGTATACTATTTTATATATCATATCATAAATGTAAATGCATGATAGGAATATGCATAATGTATTTCAAACCACATGCAACTGTGTTCTTATAGGTTAAAATTGATGACTATCAGGAATTTCATGTGGTATGTGGTTCAGTCTAATCTTTTAGGGCTCACAAGAGGGAAACCTGCTTAGGGAGTCAGGGAAAGCTTCCTGGAGGAGGAGGACAGTGAGCTGAGAAGCCTGCAGTCTGAGTCGGACAGACAAGGGCTTTCTGGAGAGGCTAAACATGCACCAAGGCCCTCAGGAGGTTGGAGGAGAGGGAGAGAGAATGAGCTTGTGGGAACTGAATGTTAGCAGGTGAGCTGATCAGGGCCCTAAGGGGTTAGAGAGGTGGGTGCTGAGTCTTGTGGGGACCCTGTGAAGCAGACATCACACCCTCAAGAAGCTGACATGTGGGGAGGTGGAGGCGCAGACATCAGGGCAGAGACCCATGTTTTTCAAGTGGTTTTCTTTTTTCTTTTTTTTAAGGTTGATGTATTTATATAAGAGAGGCGGGGAGGGGCAGAAGGGGAGAGGGAGAGAGAATCTCAAGCAGACTTCCTGCTCAGCATGGAGCCCGACATAGGGCTCGATCTCAAAACCCTGAGATCATGACCTGAACCGAAATCAAGAGTCAGAGGCTTAACCAGCTGAGCACCCAGGTGCCCCTCAGGTGGTTTCCTTGGGAAAGAAAAATGAGTGTGCTTGGAGCCCCATGGAAGCTGGATTTGTAGGCTGGCAGTGTTTGGGGCTCTTGTGGAGACCCAGGAAAAGGGTGCAGGTAGTGGGGAAGGGGAGGCGGGGGACAATGGCAGGGGATTTGGGTCATTCCAAATCTATTTCGTCCTTGACTTTGCAGTCCCTGCTCCTCCTGCCAATCTGAGCCTGGGCCTTGCCTCCCAGCCTCCTGCCCTGACTGCCTCCTGGAGCCCCCCACCGGGGGACAAGGATGGCTTCCAGCTGTGGCTTTACCGCTTGAGGCCCCTGACTCTGGAAAGCAAGGAGACTCTGGCTCCGGAGGCTCAGAACTTCTCCTGGGCCCAGCTGCCCCCAGGCACCGAGTTCCTGGTTCAGCTGGTCACCCTGCGGGGTCCAGATGAGAGCAGCAGAGCCAACGCCACAGGCTGGACGCGTGAGTGCCGCCCACACACCCCTTCCTTCCTGGCTACCCTTGCTGGCTGGATTCCCTGGGGACTACGTGTTCTCCTCGATGTCTTTGTCATCTGTGGGCAGGCAGCTGGGGTGATGGTGGTTGTTCCCTGACCTCTAGACACCAGGAGGCCCCACGACCCTAACTGGGAGCCCCCAGGACCTCCTAGAAGGTGGGCAGAACCCAGGGGTCTGCTCTTGTAGGGCAGCCAGGGCATGCCACTCTCCAGGCTCTTGCGTGGTCAGTACGGGGGTGGGGGGCAGTGGGGACCCAGCCAGGACCCAGTCCCGAGCCCGCCCTGGGCTGGGAGTGTCTGACAGCAGCAGTGGCTCAGGTTCACCGGGCCCTTTGCTAAGTGTTCTCCCTGTGTTCTCTCATTTCCTCCTCATGACGACCAGCCTAGCAGGTGGATGCTATGGTTCTGTCCATTTCACAGATGAGAGACTGAGGCACAGATAAGCCAAGTCACTTGTCCTGGGTTCCTCAGCCCTAAGTGGGGAGTTGGGATTCCATTTCCAGCACTGTGACCCAGGGTCTGTGCTCCTTGCCACATCCTAACCTCCAGAGGTGGGGGGAAGGTGCCGGCCCTGGAAAGGGTCAAGCACGGGACATGCTGCGCATCATGCAGCGGGGTTCTCTCCTTCGCCCCTGAACCCTCCAGAGCCACAGAGCTGGATTCGGAAGCTCCCTCTCACACTGGCCTGGGTCCTCCTGCCTTTTCTGCTTCCCGCATTCTTGCTGGAGCCCTTCCCCCACCCTCAGCATCAGCCTTCTCCAGTATGGTGACTCCCCCACCCCCGGCCCTGCCCTCCTGATTCCTCCCAGGGACCATGTGACCTCAGACAGGCCCAAGAAGAAGCTGGAAAGAGCTCTGGCCTGGGAGGCAGGAGACCTGGGTGCTTGCTACGGCTCAGTACCCAGAGCAAACCTTGTTCCTCGCCGAGCCTCAGTTTCCCCCAGTTGCAAAGGAGGTGTTGACTAGGTGACGGGGCCAGGCGTAGGTGACTTCAGGGCTGGGGCTCCCGCTGAGGGTGAAGGGGCACTACTCAGGCCCCTAGACATTGCCTGTCTTTGAGAACCTGCCCAGTCACGTGGGGGTCTTTGAAAGCTGCTTGGGTACAGGAGCTGGGGCTGGGAAAAGGCACTGGATTGAATTCTGGTGCTGCCCAGTCCAGCCCTGCCTCCAGGAGGGGTGCTTTGGTAGGGAGAGGGATTAATTCGCTCATGCACTACTGGGCGAGTTTGTGTGCAGCTCTCCGGGACGAGCCGTGAGCCCAGAGCCCTGATGTGGTGCTGTTTCTGTCGGGGAGAATCTCGGGCTCACTGGACCACCCTGAGCTGCTGTTTCATGATTGGGAAGGATGGAGGCACACCCAAGGGAGGAGGGAGCCAGAGATTTGGTTTGCATTCTTCTGCATTCATTTGCCAGGGCTGCACAAAGCACCCCAGGCTGGGGGCTTGGGTAGCAGAAATATATTGTCTCTCAGTTCTGGAGGCAGGAAGTCTGAGATCAAAGCGTTGGCAAGATCGGTTTCTTCCAAGGGCCTTGAGGGAAGGATCGGTCCCAGACCTCTCTCCTTGGCTCGCAGATGGCCATCTTCTCTCCCTGTGTCTTGACAGGATCTCCCCTCTGTGCGTGGGTGTGTCTGAATTTCCTCTTCTTACAAGGACACGGGTCATGCTGGATGAGGGTTCCACTCTCATGACCTCATTTTACTTAATGACCTCTTTGAAGACCTTATCCCCCCAAACAGTCAGATTCTGAGGTCCTGGGGGTTAGGACCTCAACATGAATTTTGGGGGGGATGTAGTTTGGCCTATAACACCTCTCTTCTCCTCAACCTTCCCGTATCTTGCTTTCCCCACAGCCCCCCTCGCCCCTCCTCTGGTAAATGTGACCCCTGAAGGTCCCACCCAGCTCCGGGCATCCTGGGCCCATGCTCCCGGGGCACGAGATGGCTACCAGGTGACTCTGTACCAGGCAGGGGCCCAGGCAGGCACCAGCACCGTGGGAGCTGAGGTGGACAGCACCAGCTTCTCAGCTCTGACTCCGGGCACTCTGTACGAGGTGGAGATCGTCTCGAAGGCTGGACCCCTCCACACGGCAGCAGCCAATGCCTCCGGCTGGACCTGTGAGTGGGGGCTGGAGAGGTAGGCAGGGCTGCCTCTGAGACCCCCGGATTCTTTTCTCGACAGCACCATAGCCCCCATGTTAGTTCCATTTCCCAAACTCCACACCCGAGGGCCCCGCCTAGGGTCAGTGCGCCTGTGGCCTCGTGTGCTGGGCCCTCAGCAGCTGGTTCACCCGCTCTCCTTCCCTCCACAGCCCCGCTCACGCCCAGCGAGCTGCTGGTGTCCATGCAGGCGGGCAGCGCCGTCATCAACCTGGCCTGGGCCAGTGGCCCCCTGGGGCACGGGGTGTGCCATGCCCAACTCTCAGCGGCTGGGCACCTCTCCTGGGAGCGGCCCCTGGGGCTCGGCCAGGTCCGCCTCATTCTGAGGGAACTCACGCCCGGACGCAATCTGTCCCTGTCCGTGCTGTGCCGGGCGGGGCCTCTGCAGGCATCCACTCACCCCGTGGTGCTGCCTGTCGGTATGTGGGTGTCTGTCGGGGGAGAAGGGGGTGGCCCTGAGTGCAGGCTCCGATCCAGGCTGTGGCACTGCCCCTTCTATTCAGAGCCACCTGCTGCTCCCAGGTGGGTGCTTCCCCACCCCCGCCCGGGGATATGCTTTCTCTGCCTCTCCCGACGGGCAGTGATGTCCAGAGGAGAAGTTTCTCCGTGTGGCCAGGGCCCCTTTCTGTGGACATAAATGCCCGGTCCCTTTGTACCTGCTGGTTTTGAGAGCAGCTGACCCAGATGCCAGCCTCTTGGGGTGTCCCGACGCCCACACAACATAGACCCCTTGATTCCCGCAGAGCCTGGCCCTGTGGAGGACGTGCAGTGTCAGCCTGAGGCCACTCGCCTGGCCCTGACCTGGATGGTGCCCTCGGGGGATGTGGCCATCTGTCTGGTGGTGGCAGAGCAAGTGGCTGCCGGAGGGAGTGCTCACCTCGTCTTCCAGGCCAATACCTCGGGGGACGCTCTCCTCTTGCCCAGCCTGGTGCCTGCCACCTCCTATCGCCTCAGCCTCACCGTGCTGGGCAGGAACGGTCTGTGGAGTCGTGTGGTCACCCTGGTGTGCGCCACTTCTGTGGAGGGTGAGCCCTTCCCGTGGCCTGGGGAGCCCCCTCTGCTCTCCCAGCCCCCCTCGAGCATTGCCCGCGGGGGTTCTCACCGCCCTGGCTCTCCCTGTTCCCTGGCCCCCCAGGGAACACACCATTAATGAAATGGCCCTGACCCACATTCCATATGCTCTTGAGCCTCCTGTCCGGCACCCTGGCCCGGGGGTAGGGGGGCCCAGTTCTTATTTAGTTGTATCCATCAGACACCAGTTGCCAGGCATTGTCAGAGGTGCTGGGGATATGACCGCATGACCCCTGCCCTTGGCCCCTGGCACCTAGTTAGGACCTCAGTCTTCCCCTCGCCATCCCCAGGCTGGCACCCCCCGGATTTAGCTGCAGCCCCCCAGCTAGAGCCAGAGGCGGGGATGGGAGTGATGATCACACGGGGCATGTTTGGCAAGGACGATGGGCAGATTCAGTGGTACGGCGTCATTGCTACCACCAACATGTCACGTGAGTCCTGGGCCAGAGGGGCCGGGGAGACCCCGGTGACTACCTAGCATGGGCCGGGTGAGGGGGCTCCAGACACCGGACTGGTAAGATGCAATGTCTGAGGCTGGCATGAGCGCTGGAGCAGGGAGGGAGACCCGGAACATTCTTGAAGTTAGGGCTGATGTCATGCTGTGCGTGGTGGGAATATGCTAGAGAAATGGGGTAGCTGCTTTGTGGCGGGGCAAGCCGCTTCAGCCCCACTGCTGACTCTGCCCCTTTCCTGTTCCTCTGCAGTGGTTCGGCCTCCCCAGGAAGCCATCAACCACACGTGGTATGACCACTACTATGGAGGACATGACTCCTACCTGGCCATCCTGCTTCCCAACCCCTTCTACCCGGGGCCCTGGGCTGTGCCGAGATCCTGGATGGTGCCCATGGGTACAGAGGACTGTGGCCAGACCCAGGAGATATGTAACGGGCAACTCAAGCCAGGTTCCCAGTATCGGTGAGGGCTAAGACTGAAGGGGGGGGGCCGGTTTTATAAGTGAGTTTCACTTATGGGTTGTTTGCACATTCTCTCCTCAAAAGATCTGGACTGACTTACAAAGAGAAAGCATTTGCTGGTCCATAAGGGTCCATTGAGTTATTTTGACTGGGCTTCCTGGTAGGCGAGGCAAAAAAGGGAACACCCATCTGTTACATGAATCTTTTTTTCAGAAAAAGAAAGGGGGGCGTGGATTCTGCTTCAGCTTTCCAAGGATATGTAGGTACCTATTTCTGAGGCTTCTTGCTGTCAGAATAGGGCAGGGAAGATGGAAGAGAGGTTAGGTGTGGCTCGTTCTAAAGTCACAGACAGCATGATACATAGCCTCTTAGCAGGTGAGGAGGGCTCTCACTTTTTGAGCGTCTATTGCTCATGACTCCGTTTCCTGGAAAGGCTTTGCCCTCTTTGCCCATCCCCAACATAAGGTCCTGTTTCTCTCCCCCAGGTTCAGTGTTGTGGCTTTTACCAGATATAGCCCTCCCGAGACTATTATCTCCTTCTCGGCCTTCTCAGGTAGGATGGGCACCCGGCTAGGGTTCCAGCTGGGCCCCAGGGGGAGGGGAAGAGGGCTGGGATCCCCCCCCTGAGGCTCACCCCCAATCAGCAGCAGGCGGGATTGAGCTTAGACTCCAGGGAGAGGAGAGCTGGGAGACCCAGAGCCAGGGATACGGGTGCTCCTGGCACCAGACTTGGCCTAGGTGGGCTGAGGGGGTGAGTAGGAGAGGAGAGGTAGAGACACACCATTAATGAAATGCTGTGTCACTCCCCACAATCACACTACCTTCCTGTACTGCCCTTCTCTGTGCTGCTCCTCCCAGACCATCGAGGTTCTAGAACAGTCCAACAGTCTAGAACTGTCCAATAGAAACATAAAGCAAGCCCCAAGTGTGAGCCGTATATGCCACTTAATATTTCTCAGTAGCTACATGAGACAGGTAAAAATAAACAGGTGAAACTAATTTTTGTAATAATTTATTTAAACTAAGATATTAAAAATATTATCATATCCACATGGGATCAATTTAAAAATTATTAATGAGATATTTTACATTTTTTTTATTACTAAGTCTCTGAAATCCTATGTGTATTTTATACTTAGAGCAAATGTTAATTTGGAGCAGCCGTATTTCAAGCACTCAGTAGCTCCATGTGGCTAGTAGCTACCATGCTGGACAGTGCAGTCCCAGAAGGTCTAGGAAGCCAGGTCCTCACCCTCTTCTTTTTCTCTGACAGTGCCAGGGAGGGGAGTAGAGTCTCTGGGGCAAGCTCAGACGCCAGGGGCAGGGAATGCTGCCTGTCGGGCGTTCTGGGTCCCCATGCAGGGTGGTCCCACCAGCAGCCGTCTCTGGCCTTGGGTTGGAATTTGGGACTCCCGGAGGTGGGTTGTCGCCGTGCCCTCCGTCCAGAGGGTTTCAAGTCCAGGAGAGGTTGGCGTGTCACTGCAGGGGGACAAGGGCGACTGTATTCCACCTTTCCTTTGCCCTTCCTAGAGCCCCGGGTCAGCGTCTCCAGGGCAGTCATGCCCCTCCCAGCGGTGGTGGGCATCATGGGGGGCTGTGTCGTCACCATCTGTGCCATGCTGGGCCTGCTGTGCTGGAGGAGGGTGAAGGGGCAGAGGTGAGTGCAAGGGCAGGCTGGGGCCAGCGTGGCTGGGGGAGGAGTGGCATCTTCCCCAAGAAGCTCCCCACGCCCCTGCCCCCCTGGGCTCACTCCCACGCGCCTCTTCATCCTTTGCAGGGCAGAGAAGAATCGGTTTTCCCAAGAGCTGACAGCTTACAACCTGCGGTGAGGGCGCCTTCCCACCTCTCCTCGTGACGTGCTGGGCAGTGTGGGCCTGCCTTGCATGGGCCACGGTGGCACTGCCCCCTGGCAGCCTGCCCCTCTGGGATTGCATCCCTCCCCGGTCACCTCACACCTTTGTCACACCTTCACAGCGGTGTCCGAACCCAGAGCTTCTGGCTCCTCTCTGCCCATTCAGCCTCCTCCTTCCAATTCACCTTCTCCAGGGCTGCCCTTATCCCCGATACACCACTCGATGGAATGGGGCCGAATGTCTTTCTTTCTCTCGGGATGTTAGGTCTGTCACTCTATGCTCTGTCCCTCCTGTGCTCCCTGACGTTGACTTCACCTGGAACTGACATCGGGGAGCACCGGCTGCGCACAGACGCCCTCCTCAGCACCAGGGCCGGGGTCTGAAAGACTCGCGGATGCCTTCCCGGGTCGAGCCTGACTGCCCGCCCTCCTCCCCCTGTCCCCTTGTCTGTCTCTCCGCACTGGGGGTTGGCAGCCCCCGCCGTGCATCAGCACGCGCTCGAAATGCATCCCGGCTCCACTCCGGGGAGGTCGGGCCCAGGTCTGTCTGTCCATGGGCTCCCGCGTGACCCGGGAAGCTCTGTTCCCACCGCCCGCTGAGCTCAGGGCGGGCTCTGCCATGGGCCCACCCCCTCCCTCTTCCACCAGGCGGACCCACCGGCCCATCCCGATTCAAAGCTTCCGGCAAAGCTATGAGGCCAAGAGTGCACACGCTCACCAGGCTTTCTTTCAGGAGTTCGAGGTAAGGCCTCTACCGCCCTTGGGCTCAGAGCATAGAGGACCTGGGGCCTCTAGCTCAGGTGGGACCTGCCCTGACGTCCGGGGCGGGAGCTCCCAGCTGTGCACACCCACCCCCATCCCTCTCCTGGGGTGGGGTGAGATGGGTCCTCTTCAACAGCAGTCCCGATCTCTGCAGGAGCTGAAGGAGGTGGGCAAGGAGCAGCCCAGACTGGAGGCAGAGCACCCGGCCAATGCCACCAAGAACCGTTACCCACACGTGCTACCCTGTGAGTGCTGGCAGCAGGGCTGTGGGCGTGGGCAGGGGGCTGGTGTCTGCCGGGCGCTGGATGCTCAGTTTTTCCCCTCTGCAGATGACCACTCCCGGGTCAGGCTGACCCAGCTGGAGGGAGAGCCCCACTCCGACTACATCAATGCCAACTTCATCCCAGTAAGAGCCACCTGCAGGGCTGTCTGGGGGGGAGTCCGCTTGGGAGACGGGCCCTTGTGCAGGACACACTGCCCTACCCTAGCTCTAGCAGTTGTCCTCGAAGATCACCAGCTTGTGTTCCTCCAGGTCAGTCCACCAGGTATTTGTTGAGGGCCTACTGTGTGCCAGGCACTGTGCTGGGCCTGCAGGAGGCAGAGCTGGCTACCTGTATTCTCGCTTTCGAAGGAGCACACCGTGTGTGCGTGCACATGCGTGCATTGCATCAGTGTGTCACATCTACTGCTCAGTGTGACAAGTGAGGTATTAAGGGAACAGGCATGGTATTCAGAGCACATGGAAGAAGGAGAAATTAAGCCTACCTGAGGAATCAAGAAAGGCTTCCTGGAGGAGGGGACATGTACTCACTTGAAGGATGAGTAGAATTCTGATAAGAGATGAAAGGGGAGAAGGGCATTCTGACTGACAAGAACAGCCAGAGAAGAGCTGGGTGCGAGCATGCAGGCGGTGTGTGGGGCTGGGGTTGCCCGGTGGTGGCAGATGAGACAGGAAAGGCAGATTGGGTCTGGATGAAGGAGGGGCTTGATTGTTAAGCTAAGGGCTTTGGATTTTACTCGGAGGGCAGTAGGGAGCCATGGAAGACTTTTGAGCATGGAAGAAACATGGAGTTTGGTTTGAGAGAGGGGTTGGTGAAGAGGTTGGACTAGGGACACTACTTCTGGCACGTGAGGACCTTGTTATTTTCATGTAGGTTTTTCTGGCCCCTTCAAGGTCACGCTAGGGTAGTGATGGCCGTGTCTCTGAAGCCGCCCCTCCTGGTTTGAATTCCTGGTGCACACACGTGTTCATGTGTTTGCACATGTGTGGGCACGGTATCCTCACTCCTGGAGACCATACATGGGACATTTACTGCTGTGTGCTTGCTGGGGCCTGGGGGACCAAGGAGTCACCGAGTAGGACATTCCTGTCTTCCACCTCCACAGGGCTACACCGACCCGCAGGAATTTATTGCCACCCAGGGGCCTCTCAAGAAAACTCTGGAGGACTTCTGGCGGCTTGTGTGGGAGCAACAAGTTCATATCATCGTCATGCTGACTGTGGGCATGGAGAACGGGAGGGTGAGCATGCCCTGCAGTTTCCCAGAATGGCCACCAGGTGGCACACGTTCTCCTTACAGGAATGGCCCCCTTCCTGTCTCAGTCTTAGGTCTGGGAAGGTGGGTCAGGCAGGAGTGAGGCCAGTCAGGCCTGGAGGTTGGTGGGGGTCCCCAGGGCCACCCAGAAGGGGACAGGAGGAGGGACCAGGTACTTAAGCTCCCAGGTTGACTCCGCTTCCTCTAACCTCTGCTGTTTCTGCGTCTCCACTTGCCTCGCTCTAGGCAGAGAGCCGCGAAGGGGTTAGAAGAATGGGGTATGGATGGCCCCAGGGTGGGCACCAGAGATAGGGCGTTCTGCAGCCTTTCTTTCAACAAGCCCGGTGGATGTGTCCTCCGTGCGCGGCTCAGGGCAGGGCCCCGGGACAGAGAGAACACCTGCTGGGTTTGTCCTCCAGCTGGTGCAGTGAGGCAAGGGCAGGCAGCCCTAAATAAAGCCACCTGGTTTTGCAAAGGAGCCCAGCAGCTGCCCTGAAGTCCTAAGGGTCATATGAGAGGTGTAGGGGTGATGGTGTCAGGGGCCAGCCAGAAGAGAGAGGCTTCTGGACGAGGTAGCCGTGGAGCTGGGTGGGTACAGAGAGCAGAATTTCAGCAGGGTGGCAGAGACCAGAAAGATGGTGGGAAGGGTTGTCTGGATAAACCAGCGGGTGGCAGTGATGGGGCTGGGCCCACAGCCACCCCCTCTGCTCTGACCCTCTGGCCCTAGGTGCTGTGTGAGCATTACTGGCCAGCAGACCCTACCCCCATCACCCACGGTCACATCATGGTCCACCTGCTGGCTGAGGAGCCCGAGGATGAGTGGACCAAGCGGGAGTTCCAGCTGCAGCATGTGCGTGCCCCAGGGGACAGGGCGGGGCGGGCACTCCGGTGGAGACTCTGAGAAGGTTGATTCACCTCTGGGTCCCCTGGCCTGCGTCCTTCTGAGAATTGTAAGCGCTCAGCCGCTGTCCAGGGAAGTTGGTTAGGGAGGGGATAGGAAGGCACAGGGAGGTTAAGGTTTTCTCCAAAGCTGCACAGTGTGTCAAAGGTAGAGCAGGGTGAAGCAACGGTTTCTGCCCTCCCCTCAGCTCAGGGCTTCCTGCCTCACCCCACACCCCTGGTGCCCATCTGCCTTGCCAGGCTGTGACAAGGGCAGGCCGGGGCAGGAAGGCCAGGGACCGGCATCACCCCTCTGCCGGGGCACCCCCTAGAGGCCGAGACTACCCAGGAGGCTGGGGAAGGCAGGGGGCCAGGGAAGCTTCGGATCTGGGGGGAAGGCATAGCGGCCACCCTGCTGAGGGGGCAGGCATCAGCCTCCCTGCCCTCAGGGATCTGGTGAGGAAAGCCGAGGGCTGAGCAGAGGGACCCCAGCGTTAGGTCCCTGCTCCCGTCCCGCCCCCTTGTCAGGTTGCCCAGCAACAGCAGCGGAGGGTGAAGCAGCTGCAGTTCACCACCTGGCCCGACCACAGCGTCCCCGAGGCCCCCGGCTCCCTGCTCACCTTCGTGGAACTGGTACGGGAGCAGGCGAGGGCCACCCAGGCCACCGGACCCATCTTGGTGCACTGCAGGTGAGGGCAGGTGGGCCGGGGGGGCGGCGGGGGGAGGGCTCGGGGCCTTGGGCAGAGCCGGGGCCGCCCCTCTGCCCACTCAGCCCCAGGGCTGTCCCCGCAGTGCGGGTGTGGGCCGCACGGGCACCTTCGTGGCCCTGTCGAGGCTGCTGCAGCAGCTGGAGAAGGAGCAGACCGTGGACGTGTTCAACGCGGTGTACACGCTGCGGCTATACCGGCCCCTCATGATCCAGACCCCGGTGAGGGCTCCGCAGGCTGGGCCGGGCGGCCAGGGACCGGAAGGGGGGGGCGGGACGTGGGTGGCTGCGGGGCCGCAGCGCTGGAGGGGCCAGGAAAAGGAATCTCGGGACACACAGGGGACCTGGTGGGGAGGGGCTCGAACATGTCGCCATCCTCCCCAGGCTTCTGTCTCCCTTTCTGTCAGAGCGGGGGTGGGACAGGCCCCTGCCAGCTTTGACACTGTGTGGCAGCGGGGCAAGGTTCCCAAGCGGCCCGCTCTCCTCGCCCCATCCCTGCCTTGCTGGTTGGAGCCTGGGAAATCTCCCTGCCGGGCCACTGACGCGTCCTCCTCCTGCCAGAGCCAGTACATCTTCCTGCACAGCTGCCTCCTGAACAAGATTCTGGAAGGGCCCTCTGACATCTTTGAGTGAGTCGCAGCTCCCCTGGGGCCCTTGTGGGGTGGGGGCGCAGGTTCCCTGTGCCCTCCCACCAACAGGCCCCTGATCCTGTCCATGGGCAGAGCTGAGAAGACTAGAAGCGGGAGCTGGGGAACCCCGAGTGCCTTCTCCCCTCCCCGCCCCTCGCCTAGGTCCCAGCCCATCTCGGTGACGAACTTTGCACAGGCCTGCGCCAAGAGGGCGGCCAACGCCAACGCTGGCTTCTTGAAGGAGTACAAGGTGTGTTTCACACCAGGGGGGTGACCACTTGGGGGCTGTCCCTGCCCAACCGGCACTTCTGCGGGCTCTGTCCAGCTGAGCCTCCTAACGCCCATCTCCACCCCCTGCAGCTCCTGCTCCAGGCCATCAAGGACGTGGCTGACTCTTCGGCGCCCCCTCCTGGCTATGAGCAGGACAGCATGGTCTCCTGTGAGTGCGGGTGGTCCCAGTGGGTGGGGCCCCGGCACTGGGCCTGGGTGGAGGGCTTCTGGACCTGGCCTGGGTGGAGGGCCTCTGGCGGCCTCACCCTCCCCATCTTCCCTCAGACGACTATTCTCAAGTGCAGTTTTCTCCGGTGGAGGACAGCCCCCCTAATGAGATGCTCGAAGCCTGGCTCTTCCCGGTGAGATGGTGCCCTATCACTTGCTCTCTTGGATCGTTTGTGCTTCTTAGGCTGGAGCTGGGGTTTCTGGGGGGGCCCTGGAGCTGCGATGGGCAGGGGACAACCTCAGTCCCTGGGAGCCAACTATCTGTGCTCTGCAGGGTGGGCCTTCTGGCCATGACCACGTTGTGCTGACTGGCCCTGCAGGGCCCGAGGAGCTCTGGGAGCTGGTGTGGGAGCACAGGGCCCACGTGCTGGTCTCCCTGTGCCCGCCTGACACCTGGGAGAAGGTGAGGGGGGCAGAGAGACGGGGCGGGGGGAGCCTCAGGTGTTGGGGCAGGGCTGGGGGAGCTTGTGGTGTGGCCTGTGACCAGGGTGTGGGCAGAGAGCTTGGGAAGCCGCCTGAGCAGCCCTGACTTGGTCCCGGTCACAGGAGTTCTGGCCAACGGAGACGCGGCCTATTGTCACGGACATGGTGACGGTGCACTGGGTGGCCGAGAGCAGCACGGCAGGCTG
Organism: Neomonachus schauinslandi; assembly: GCF_002201575.2. NCBI lineage: Eukaryota > Metazoa > Chordata > Mammalia > Carnivora > Phocidae > Neomonachus > Neomonachus schauinslandi. The sequence continues at coordinate 27,730,009 of NC_058408.1, read as the reverse complement.
GCCCTGTACCCTCCTGAGGGTCACACACGTAGGTGTCGGGGCCATAGGCTGTGGGGTGGTGGGCTGCGTGTTGGTTTCCCTCTGCTTCTCCCTGGCACTGGTGCTGATGGCTTTGCCCCCAGGGGAAGAGCAGGAAGGAGAGGGAGGTGCAGAGACTGCTGTTCCCGTGCTGGGAGCCAGGGCGTGAGCTCCCGGCCACCACCTTGCTACCCTTCTTGGCTGCCGTGGGCCGGTGCTGCTCTCGGGACAAGACGAAGCCAGGCACACTGCTCAGCCACTCCAGGTACAGCTGGAGAGAAAGGGTGGGGAGTGGGTGCCCGGACCCCCTCACTGCCTCTGCAGCAGGCCCTCACATCTCACTGAGCCCTCCTTGGGTCTTGGGTCATGGGTCAAAAGGCCACAGTCTCCCAGTGCTCCCATCTCCTTACTCTGCCCTGATATCTCTGGGGAATATGACATCTTTTAGGAATTTACCCTCTCCTGGCTCGGGCCCCAGCTGCCGGGCCCACCAGGTGCCTGGTGTGTCCCTTCTCAGTCCCCAGGCCCAGGTTGGGTTTCCCCATATACCTGGATACCCCAGCCTTCTCCGCCCCTCCACCCCCCGCCCCGGTACCCCATCCAACTGGAGGTCAATTGCAGCAGGGGTGTGGCCCAGCTGGGCACCTTCCTGGCCATGGACCAGCTGCTGCAGCAGGCGGGGGCCGAGTGCACCGTGGACATCTTTAATGTGGCCTTGCAGCAGTCGCAGGCCTGTGGCCTCATGACCCCAACGCTGGTGAGAGGCCACCTGGGCTCAGTTGTGGGAAGGGGCAAGGGGGCGGGGAAGGTTCTAGGAGCCACCTTTAGGCAGCACTATTTGGGCAGCCACTAGGTGGTGCTGGGGACCACGATGCTCCCGCATGGAACCCTAAGGGTTGGGAGACACAAGGGAGCCTTTCTGCAGAGATGTGGGCAGGCAGGGGGAAGTTCCTTACCCCCCGTCTGCCCCCAGGAGCAGTATATATACCTCTACACCTGTCTGAACAGCGCACTCATGGACGGGCTGCCTTGAGTCAGCACTGGTCACTGTGCTTGTGCACGAGCAGAAGAGGTCTGGGCCCTGCTGGGCAGTGACAATGGGCCTCAGCAAGCCCGCTGGGGCCTGGCTTCCCTGGGAGGGCAGCCTGCACACTGGCCCTGTGTTGGGAAGGGGCAGAGTTGAGGAATAAAGAATGTGGTCAAGACTGAGACTGAGTGTGTTCTGTCCGTCCACCCTCCAAAGAGGAGAGAAATGGCCTCAAAGACTGGCACAACATGGGGCCCAATGCAAGGGCCTGGTGGGCAACCCTGAGCCAGGGTGGGGTCTGGCTGAAGGGGCTGACCCACGGCCTGCTTGCTGACAGCTTTTCCTGGGGAGCATCCCCTGATGCCCCATCTTCCAATTTTCCGGGGGCCTTAGACTTTGGTCTCTAGGGTCTTGGGGTGCCCCAGATTCAGAGCCCCAGTTACTCAGGGTTCTCCTGCCCCACCTCCCACCCCTGGTGCAGTAGAACCAATCCTGTTCCCTTTTCCTTGCGTTCGCTTGCCTTCTCCTGCCATCACCAGCCGTCTCTACCAGCCAGTGTCCCCAGGGTCCTCTTCAGCCACATCTGCTGTCCCTCCAGGACGCAGGCACACCGACGCGGAAGGCGGGAGCTGGGGGCTTTGCTGCTTCCTGGGAGGCTGCTCCTCAGGCCGGAGTTGCCAAGTTTTCTCAGCTCCTTCACCCCCTCCTTCCTCCCCTCCGCCATAGGAGGGAGGGTGGAGAGAAAGCAGTGAGGGAATTTTGGAGGTGAGGAAAACCAGGAGGAGAATCAGAAAACAGGGTGGGGTTGAGGACCCAGGAGAAGCAGTCCGTCCCACACCTTAGGACTGAACTGCACACCACGTTACATGATATGGCCTCACGAGCTCCTATCTGACTCCCTGATTAGACTGCACGATTTTGGATGACAAGGTGCCTGGGGCTCAACAGCAGTTGTCCCTGGTGGAGGGCCCTGGTGTGGGGGCCGGGGCCCAAAAAAACCCCGGGCCAATCAGAGCGGGAGGCCCTGAGATGCAGTTAGATCCCCAAATGGAAGAGGAGACAGAACTCTCACTGGCCAACCTGAGTTCCTGGTAAAGTACAAGGCGCCAGGGGTCAGAGAGGGCCTTTCTCAGGCCTGGCTGGAGAAGGGGAACAGAGGTAGGGCTCTCTGCTCGATCCGGAGCCTTCCCAGGATGAGGTTAGACTCTGATGCTCCCACCGGGGGGAACGGATGTCGTGGCCTCTTCTAAACTATGTTTATCAGGAGTCCCAGAGGTTGGCCCCATCGTGACCCTCAAACTGGCGGGCTGGAGACTAGCTCTGAGGCCCCCACGCCTGCCATGAAGGGCTGCTGCTGAGGTCGGAACGGGGCTCAACCATGGTTTTTCCAGTCTGGGCTCCTCACACTGGAGCAGAGGGAGCTGCAAACAGGCAGGGGAATGGAGCCAAGCTATGGATGAGTGAGGCCAGAAACCCAGGCTGATCTGGGAAGGCAGGGACAGCTTCCATTTGTGGGTCTTTTCTGGTAATGAGAGCCAGGACCATCTGTGCAGGACCTTCTCTGGCCTTCCTGGGTGGCTCAGCTACATTCAGGGCCATGGCCCCAACTGGAGCCTGGGTCAGGGTCTGCTGGCTGACCTGGGGACCTGGGAGGTTAGCAGTAGTAGCAGAGAACGGGGTCGGGTGGGGGCAGTTGATGTGAGGTATGGAGGGGTCTGGAGGTATGGGGTGGAAGGAATAATGGCTGCCTCTGAGTCTCCAGGCTTTGGGTATACACTCTGGATGGGCCATGGGAAGATAGAGCCCAAATGGGAGACAGAGCAGGCTCTAGCTCTGCACTGGGGTTTGGCTCAGCGTGGGAGAGACCAGAGAAAGCAAAAGGCTACATGAAGGAAGCACAGCCAGCCCAGTCTGGTCTAAGAAGAGAGTAGGGACTTGATGCCAGCCTTAGCCACCATCTGCCCTGCCCCTCAAGGCCCTGGGACGGGCCAGAAGGACCCTGGGATTCCAGCCTCAGGGTGGCTGGGCTGCAGCTGCAGTTCTGGGCTCCAGGTGGTGCCAATCCACTGACTTTCAGGAAGCCTCTGACAACCCAGCTGGCTCAGTCTCTCAGTCTATCTACCTAGCTTGCTCCCGTGGACAGCATCAAGGTGGTCCCAGGGCCTTAGACCTGACTGGGGCTGCATGCATGCAAAGTACACTCAGTGGGTGGAAATCCGCACCCATTTCTTTGGTGGCGGGGCCGGCTGCTCAGTGAGAAGGCCCTTCCTCCTTGCCCACTGCCCCCATCCTTGCATAAAGTGGAACCTTTCACCGCCTGACCCCTTTCAGGACAACGCCTTACTTCCCTCCTCCAGGAGACAAGGTGACAAGGACAGACCCTGAATTCCAGTTCTGGGGCTGCCCCCCTCCCCCTCAGCCATGTGACCTTGAACAAATCACTTCCCTCTTGGGTCTCTGTGGCAAATGTGGTAGAGGGGTTGGGGGCCTGTGGGAACTCTTAAGATTGCTTCCAGAGGGCCTCCTCCAAGTCCCGCGGAGCCGTGGCTGACCCTGCAGGCAAGAGGCTCCCCAGTCCTCAAGCCTAGGTCCTGGGACATCCCACGGTTTCCAAACAAGTGCAAGCACAGGTCCCCGACATGCCGTTTCTGCTCACTCTCTTAGGGTTTCTTTGCCTTTTTTTTTTTTTTTTTCCTTCTTTCCTGGATGAAATTCCTGCCAGCTGGGAAGGAAGGAGGGAAGGGGAGCGAGCCACAGCGCAGAAAGTTTCCTTGACTCCTCCTCCGCCTGTGTCTCCCTCCCTTGCCAAGCCCAGCCTGTGAAACTGAATAACGAAGATCACTCAACAATGCCTGCCCCTCTCTGACTGCACCGGCCCCGCGCTGCCGCCGCCGCGGCCGACGACACCCAGCAGAGCCCACGGGGCGGTCCCCACCGACGGCGCAGCCCGCCCGCCCGGCCGCGGGACCCAGAGGCGAGCAGCGGCCGCCACCGCGCGGGAGCGTCCGCCAGGTGCCCCGGCCGCCGGCCGCCGAGATGCCCAGCCCGCCCGGACTCGGGGCGCTGTGGCTGTGCGCTGCGCTGTGCGCCTCCCCGTGCGCCGCCGGCGCCCCCCAGTCGGGCCCCGCGCCCGCCGCCTGTCCGGCCCCCTGCCACTGCCAGGAGGACGGCATCATGCTGTCGGCCGACTGCTCGGAGCTCGGGCTCTCCGCGGTGCCCGGGGACCTGGACCCCCTGACGGCTTACCTGTGAGTACTGGCCCGCACGCCCCTCCCCGCTCCCGCCTGGCCGCCGCTAGCGCCCAGCTCCGGCCTCAGGCTAGGGCACCTGCCACGATGGTGCCGGGAGGCATGGGCATCCGGGGAGGGCTCTTCCCCTTCCAAGTGGACTGCTGCGGGACTGGGGTGAGGCGTGCCCCTGCGGGGGGCGGAGGTGAGTCTGAGACTGTGGACCAGACAAGTGGTGAGGCTGGGCTTCCCTTGGTTTCTCAGTGGCCCCTGTCTGGGGGTTCACTGTGGGAGCTCAGGCTTGGTAAGAGGTGGGTGTCTGGACCCTGGAGCTGGAGGGCCCCGGGGCTGCTTTCTCCCCCTGCACAGCAGTGCCCAGACGGTGGCTCAGCGTGAAGCTGACTGATTTGGTGGTAGAGCAGAGGGGTGGGGCCCCAGTGGGGTGCAGAGATGTCTGCTCCTCTGCATGCAAGGAGAGCAGAGCTGTCACACAGGCTGGGTGGCCTCCCCCGGGGGGAGGGTATCCTAGAAGCTGGGAGAGGGGCCTAGCTACTCTTGGCTCCTTCAAAAGGGCCCCTGCCAGCACCATCTCCCTCTGCTGAGGCCTCCTGTCTCCCCCGGGGGCCTCCCTGAAGTCATGTCCCAAGAGGCCGCGTTGGAGACACTAATTTGTGGGCAGGCGCCGAGGCCAAAAACCAGAGAACCATTTTTAGAGCTGAGTTGGGGTGAGATGGCACGTGAAGGGGACCCTATTGGGGGCAGCTGTCCCAGGGAAGGCTCAGAGGAGCTTCCCCCTCAGGGCCTGAGGGCTGGGGGCACTCCCTGCTCCCACCTGGGCAGGAGGAGTGTGTGAGAGTGCATTCCAGACCACCTAACCCCACCCCACCTCTGCTCTGGGAAGGAAACCCGCCCCCCCACCCCCCCAGCCCTGCCCAGGCTCCTTCACCTTTTCTCAGAGGAGTTCAGGTGGGAAAGTCCCGGACCATCTGTCCCAGGGATAGGTTCTGGGGCTCCAGGACCTGGGAGCTCTGAGGAAGAGGGGGCTGGGCAGGTTTTCACAGGAGCCCAGCAAGTGTCTGTTGAGCTAAATGGGATCCGACAATCAGTTGTGAGGGTGTCCTGGCGGCACGTGGAGGGTCCTGATTGCAACCCTTAATGGAGCTCCCTTCCCAGTCCTTCTGTCCCTAGTTGGATGTCCCTCTCCACTTCAAGAGGCACAGGCTGGGGACGAGGGCAGGGAGTGAGAGGAGAAAATAGTGTCCATATTCCAAAAGGGCAAATTGAATCCTTCACAGCCCGGGAGGTGAAGGCAGGGGTGAACGCTGTGAGCCCCTTGGGGGGCTGGGAGGCTGCCCCACAGCTGGCGGAGGAGGGCTGGCTCTGGCCCCCATGTCTGCTACAGCTAGGGCAGCCCCACTTTTAACCATTTTATATATTGGGGGTATATGACATTGTTTCATTTGAAGACAGGGTTCTGGGGCTAGAAAGAGCTTGGAAATGGCATCTGTAGAGTCTTTCTCCAGGGGAGCAGAAGGAAGGGCCTTTTCCTGGGTTGAAGGGGGGGTGGCTTCCAGAGATTGATTGCTCCAGTCTCCTTTCTCAGCACCTGTCTTTCTAGACTGACCCTTTTACTGGAAGAACTTGGGGAAGGAGAGGTACAATGCCACCTTTGGAATCCAAGCGTCCCACCATCCAGGCTGATGGGAGATTTTCCACCACCTTGTCACAGTTCCCTGGAGCTGTGAGATCTGCACTTGGGTTCAGTGGAGGTGGCACTTTCTGAACTTGTCTTGTGTCTCTGTGGGAATAGAGAAAGCCTCTCCCTCCCAAGACTCAGACTTGTGGGAGAGGGGAGGAGACGGAGTAGGGTCCTGAGGCAATGTGGGGGATTTAGCAGTGGGCTCTGGAATACTGGAGGGAGGTGGGAGAGAACCATGTCCCCTGCCCTGGGCTGTGGATGGGTCCCATGTAGATGGTGGATGAAGGGGTCTCTGCTGGGGGCAGCTGGCCCAAGGGTGGCTCAGAGGAGGAGCCTTCTTTTTTTGCCTCTCAGGAAGGTGGAACAGGCATGAGGGTTGTCACCGAGAAGAGCAAGGGCAGGGAGGTCGTGGGGCTCCCTTCCTCCTCAGCAATGTCAGGCAATGCCCAGTCTGGCCTTGCCTCAAGGAGCCCAGCTCTAGCGGAGGTTGGTGCAGATTTGTATTTGATGATGGAACCCACAGTGCCTCTTTGTCTTGGCCCCCAAACCCTGGTTCCTTCCCAGCTTTGTCACCTACTGAGTCACTGAGCTCCTCTGAGCCTCAGGCTCGTCATTTGTGCTTAGAGAGAAACAGGTAGCAGGGAGGATTAAATGAGACAATATGTCAGTATGAAGTCCCTGGCACAGCGCCTGACACACGGCGGGTGATGTAGAAATGGTGGCTATTATTATCATGCCTGCTGTTGGGTGTGCAGTGGAGATGGAAGCAAGCTCCCAGGACACTTCACACAGGAGGGAAATTGAGTCCAGGGGTGAGTGTAGAACTCAAGGGAGGGGCGCCGGGCTGGCTCAGTCAGTTGAGTGTCCAACTCTTGATTTTGGCTCAGGTCCTGATCTCAGAGTCCTGGGATTGAGCCCCACATTGGGCTCTGCGCTCAGCACGGAGTCTGCTTGTCCCTCTCCCTCTGCTCCTCCCCACCTCCCCCAACTCTCTCTCTCAAATAAATAAATAAATAAATAAATAAATAAAATCTTTAAATAAAAAGAACCCAAGGGAATGGTCTGTGGCAGGAAGAAGAAAGGTGTGTGCTAGGGAGTCATCTGTGGGTGCTGGTTTTGCTCAATGCTTGGTTGTTCTGGGGGCCTGGGGTCCAAGGAATTGGTTGACAGTGGGGGTGGGGGTGGGAGGGGAGTGGACTCTTAAGTCTTCCTGACACGGGGTCAAGAAGGTGAAAGGTAAGATTAAAGCACTTGGGTGTACGGAAGTGGCAGGCCAGAGGGTACTTGAAGATCCTTGGAAGGAGCCATAGATTGAACCATAGGCAGTACCAAGGAACTAAGGACTCCAGAAGATACCTGGGGGTCCTAGACCTGCCCCAATAAAAATTACTTCACATCTGCTTCCCCACCCCGGGAAGGTGAGAGTCCCTCCTTCTAGTCAGTTACCTCTCGTGGTGCACACACCTCTACCTTCCTCCATCTTGGTTCTAGTGAAGACCAGAAAGTCTTTATACCCAACTGCTACCCTTTGCTTTGACACCTAAGTCCAAAAATTATGATTCTTTTGGGGCCCAACGCCAGCCCTGTTTGATCAGGCTTGGGAGGACAGACTTGAAACACCCCCAATCTTTCAAGGATCTCTCATTTTTTGAAGTCTCCTCCCAAACTGAGTTGCCATGAGCCTCACTGGGGTTTAGACCTTCTTCCTGGGTAGGGCCTATTCTGGTAAACCATCTGGAGGAGGTGGAGCTCTGGGGCATTCCAGCCTGATGGTGACGTGAAGACAGGATGCCTCTTGCTGTATTCTACCCCACATACACACAGTGAAGGGACAGGGATGTCCAGACAGCAAATACTTGTTGGCAAAGACCCAGAGTTGTCCCCAAGTAGGAGAATCTGAGTAGTTACTCTCTGTTCCTCCTTTTGCTTCCAAAGTTGAGCCGTATCAGGAGCGGATGGTGGGAGAAAAGCCTTCTTGGGAGGTGAGTTGTAAAAGGCCTGAGGTCCCTACACTTGCAGTTGGCCCTGAGCATCCATCTCCATCACCCACTGATTCGGGGGCAAAGAGAGGGGCCGCCCCTCTGGGCAGCCCTAGTCAGGTTGCTCATTGCCCTCTTGGGACTTCACTCCCTTTCAGACTGCCCATGATAACCACTAAGCTTGTTTGCAAGGTCAGCTGTGTGTGTGTGTGTGTGTGTGTGTATTCTAGGTAATTTGCATCTTCCTCATCACTGCGTGGGGGATGCCCATGACCAGATGGAGGCAGGCCACAGGGGGAGGGCAGAGGGGTTGAGAGCACAGGCATCAGCCACAACAGAGCAGGGGATGACTCATCACTAAGCCGTGAACCTGGGCCAGTTGGTCTGTGCCTTAGTTTTCTCATCTGTAAATGGAGCTAATATCTACCTCATAGGGTTGCTGTGTGGATTCACTGAAGTAGTGTTTGTAAAGGGTCTGGCATGGTGTGTGGCCTGTGGGAAGAGCTCATTCAGTGTTAGCCAGTATTGTTATTAGGGTGACTGGGGCCAAGAAGTGTTAGGCATGGAAGTCTTCCTGGAGGAGGAAGTCCTGGAGCCAGCATTGGGAGGAGAGGAGGAGCACTGTTCTGTGAAAGGCGTGGGATGGGGTGTGTGTGTGTGTGTGTGTGTGTGTGTGTGTGTGTGTGTGGTGGGGCCACGAGAAGGAAGAGTGGCTGGCAAGGAGACAGAAATTGCTATACTGGGGACCTGGAGTAGCTATAGTTTTCGGCTGGCTGGTGCAGTCTTAGGGCATCGGGGCAGGAGGTGGACCCCGGATGGAAGATGCCAGCCTCCTCCCAACATGTCCCGATGGGTCTTTCGGGGCCTGTCACAGGAAGAAGCAGAGAAGCAAGCAGCTTCAGTGGATAAGAGCTGGCCTTGGGCAGGATGTACCCGGGGGCTCAATGTGCCCGGTCTCCTGTCTCACCTCCAAGGCTACCCTCCCTGAGTCAGGCCTCAGTTTCCCTTTCTGGTAGATTCTAAGAGCCTGAGCCATCTCTGCCTTCCTGAAACTTGGGATTTGTGAGTTCTAATCCTGGGTCCCTCAGTTGCTGTGATGCGAGCCCCCAAACTTTTCTGGACCTCAATGTCTACACATTTCGTCAAAAAACAAGAGTGGGAGAGGCAGGGAGAAACCAACCCTGGGCCTGCTCCCCTGATGCAGGATGCAGAAAGCCTCCAGCGAGAATAGCTTGGCGGAGGTGGGCAGTAGAGGAAGGGACTGAGGGAAGGGGGAGGATCCGGACAGCACCCAGACCAGGGCAGAGAGGAGAAGGGCAAAGCCGGGGAGAGTGATTCCAGGAAATGGGGTGCCAGGCTTCCTCCAAAGTGCAGCCTAGGGGGACGGGCCCATCAGAGGGCAGTCCTGGGGGGTCGCCGAAGGAGGGTGAGTGCGTGGAGGAGCCAACACCCCAGTTCAAAGGAAAGGCAGGAAACAACCCTAGGCAAAAGAAAAAGGAAACCTCTGGGCTCTGGCAGCAGCGGGCCCTGGGCGCGGCTGGGTGGGGCGGCTGGTGGAGGAGAAGAAGGCCTGGCTCTGAGCAGAGTTGGCCCCCAGCCCACCACCCCCCCCCCGCTCAACCCCGCCTTCCCCCATGCCGTGGGCTCTCAACCCTGATGGCCCCACACGTGCCACAGCCCGCTTCCCGCACTGCCCCTGGCCCACCAGGCTGAGAGACAGATGGGGCACAGGGCACAGGATAGGGCACCGCGTGGGGAGACCCTGCCCGGGAGGCCGGGGGGCTCTGGCTGTGGCCCCCAGTCTCTCCACCCCAGCAGCTAGGGGCTTCGTGCCTTTGGACAAGTCACTTAACCTCTCCACAGTTAGCTTCTTCACCTTGAACCTGGAAGCAGGAACAGTATTTACTTGGAAGGGGGTGGGGGAAGGGCTCATGACACAAAGAAAGCGGAGCTCGGTGTCGTTCATGTTTATACCCACTTTCAAATGTTGACGATTTATATTGTTTTTCTCCATCTTTTCACCTGCAAATGATCTGCTGAGACCCAGAAGGGGAATAACAGAGCCACCTGTGACAGGGTGGGGATGTAAGGTGCCTGTGTGATCTTCTAAAGCCCCATCAGATCGGCCCCACCTGCCTCCCTTCTTTCTTCCTCCCTCCCTCCATCTGTACTAATAAAGCCCCCTCCCCTTGGCCTTCAGGGACTTGGGTCTTTCACAGAGCCCATTCAGCTCTTGAGCTCCCAGCCCCCCAGGATGATGGAGGAAGTGATCCTCCTCACAGGGACACATGAGGAGTTGGGCCCTGGCCTGGTACCTGGTGGGAGACTCTCCAGAGAGAAGTCTAGGCTTCCAGGTCACCCCTGTCTGCAGAGCCCAGCTTCTCCCTAGAAGCGGGAGTTCTGTGGAATTAGAGCCTTCTCTGGTATAGCCCGAGGAAAAGTAGGTGTGTGCGGGGGGGGGGGGGGGGGCCGGCCCGGGCCCCCCCGTTAGGATTTCTGCCCCAGGACACGCCCTTAGGGGCCAGTAAGGGTTCTCTGAGCCTGTCCTTAATGGGCTGTGTGACCCTTAGGCTAATAAACTCACTCTGTTGGGTGCAGGGCCAAGGCAAGGAGTCCCACTGGGGCTTTGGGAAGGTACAAGAGACAGGGGTGGGGGAGAAATTTCCAACCCTCTTTCTCATGTTGGAAATGATGCCTTCTTTTAGCCAAACTGAAATGGACTTACTGACTCAGGGGCTCTCAGGGTTGTGGGAGCCCCTTTGTGCTAACCAGTTCCTTGCTAAAAAAGGGGGTGGTCCCCAATTTCTAATGACAATTCAGGTCTTCCTCCTCCCCCAACCCCCCTGCCCTTCAGACATGGGAGAACAGGTCTCAGAAGGAGAAAAACACCCAAGAGGCCAAACCTGGGCAGGGAGCAGAGTTATTTTGGAAGCAGCGAAAGGACATGGTGGGGGGGGGCGGGTAGGGCTTAGGGGTTGGCACTGCGCCCCCCGGAGCCATGCCAGAGCAGGCCATGGGCGGGCTGGCAGCAGGCAGGTGGGGGCTGGGCCCTGCTGCTTCAAGACAGGGTACCTCCAGAGCGGCCGAGGTGTCCTCTGTGCCACTGTCCTCTTCCTCCTCCAGAGCTAATAAGGAAGGCCTGTATCTTGAATTTCCCCAGCCCTGGGGCATCGGGGCCCCCTCTGATGAATCGTGTGAGATACAGAATCTAAGGCTGGGGCCAGGGACGCTCCTCGTGCCCAGTTTCTTGCCTCTCCTGTCTGCTCTCGCACACGGTGGGGTTGGTTGCCTTCCTGGTTGACATTTCCATTCCCTGGACTGTAACTTTTCTTCCAGGAAGAAACCAGATTGTCAAGAAGGTCATCCTTGGGGCCCAGACAGACATATCTAGGAAAGTGCCACTGTGAGGGCCTCACTGCCTTAACCTATGGTGGTACTAGTTGGCATTTGCTGCATTTGTGTAAGCATTCCCCCTGGCTTCATCTCGCAGAAACCCCAGGCGAGAGGGGCTAACATTATCCCCATCTTAAGGATGAGGAACTGAGACTTCTAGATGTTAAGAGTCTGGCCTGAGGCCGACAGCCAGTGGTGGGATTTCGCCCTAACCACTGCCGCTCAGGGGGTCAGAGCTGGGGGTTTTGGAGCTCTGAGGGAATGGGCAAGACTCTGGGCATGTTAAACTCCCAGGTGGAGCAGTCCCTTAAAGCCTAGTTCCAGTTTTCTTGTCTTTCTCAAGAAGTGTTGGTGGTTTCATTCCCATCCCATCGGCCAGCAGGGTCTCTGGGAGCTCCTCTGTGGGGGCTGCATGAAGGGAAGGTGCTGGGTCCTCTGTGAGGCAGTCAGGATGGGGATGGGGATGTCAGAGGAGACAGGAAGAGTTGGCTCACTGTACCAGATGGTCATGGGGAGTGTCCCCGGAGGACCAGCAGTGAGGTTAGGAGCTCTCTGAGGACAGGGAGGACGGTGCTGGTCAGGGGAGACCCCATCCTGAGTCCTGAAGGACCAGGGAATTCAGGCAGGGAGCGGACAGGCAAGGCCCTCCAGGAAAAGGGAAAGCAGGAGCCTCGAACACAGAACACACTGGGGCTCTGTTACTTCATCACCACAGACTTTCCGTCTCACTCGTCTCACTCCTCGAGGCAGGATATTCCAGAGCTGGGCTCTTGGCCTTTTTCGCCTCAGGCCACACATTTAAAAAACAAAAATGGATTCAAGGTGTTTAGCAGCTGGGATAAATCAACTAGGCTGCTCCCAGCCAAAGGCATCTAGCCAACCCCAGGCATCATCCGGTCCCCCAGGGGCCGAGACCCTCTCTCTCTCTCTCTCTCTCTGCCACACCTGGAAGCATTGCTGCGGAGGAAGAAGCTCCCGTTTGCAGCCTGGCCGCGCAGGTTCAAAGCTCAACTCCAGCACTAACTTGCTGGGTGGCCCTCCCTGATTCTTCACCTCTCTGAGCCTCAAATGCCTTGGCTTCAAAATGGGCGTAAGAATATCAAGCTCTTTGAAAGATGTTTGCAATTTGGCGGAGTGCTTGGCACACAGCAGATGCCCGACACATGGGGGCTATTGTTATTACCCACTCTGATCTCCCTTGGAAGGAGAAGCACTTGGATGGAGAAATGGAGGCAGGCAAAAAATAGCCCTGCATCTTACAACTCCGCCAATCTAGGGCTTGGCTGGGAGCGAGACGCAGAGGGTTAGATCTAGAACACAGTTCTCCTCATCCTCTCTCCCTGCCACTGTCCCCTCCCCTTTGCCCTTGGAGGTGCTGGAGGAGGTGGGGGTGTCCCTGAGAGTGTCCAGAGAGGCGGATGGGAGGAGGGTGCTGAGTGCCTTCCATTGCACTGGTGTCAGGGATTTGGACATGGTCCCTAGGCCCAAAGCCAAGGCAGATGGGCTACTGAAGGGGGAAGGGGGAGGAGTGGTGGTGCAAAGGAGTGCCATCACCGTCCCCATCTACCACCCCAGCCCAGTTCATGGCTCGGGTCACTGCAGGGCAGGGAGGGGGTGGTCGCTCAGGTGGCCTACGGAGGATCAAGACTGTTGAGATTTATTCCACCTCCCTGTGTGATTTGCAAGTTTGAATGGTCTCCCGATCTGAGTTACCATTGACTCCTGGGAAACAGGCCAAGGCAGCAGCCACTAAGGGGTTTTTAACACCTCCTGTAGGAAGGAAGCCTTCGCTCAGGTTGACCCCGCCTAAGGATTCTTTTCCCCAGTCCCTGGGTCTCTCCCAATTTGCTTCATGTTCCTTTGCATATAGGACTGTGCCGTTCAGTGGGGCTAGCTCTGTGTAGAGTGTATGTAAGCCCGGGTTCAAGCACGGTTGCCAGAGCGCACTGTTCACATCCTGATAATACCTCTCCTCCCAGCTCATGCTGCGCTCTCCCCTTCCCCTTTGTTAATGGTCAGTGATAACGCCACTCAAACTCTCTAGCCGTGTGGGGAGCACACATTCATTTGGGAGCACCGTGCTGAAGGCTTTCTCGTGCATCCACCCTTGTGGGCCGTCCTGTCCTTCCTCCCCCTCTCAGACAGGGAGGGGGACACCCGGTGAAGGGGAGAGCCAAGGTTGGAGGTCAGCTTGGGGGCTCCAAAGCCCAGGCTCTTTCCTCTGCCCTGGGGGCTCGGAGAGGGAGACAAGACAAGCACACAAATAACTGTAACACTTTGTGGGGAGTGAGACGTGCACCAGGCAGGTCCAGATAAGGAGCAGGGGGCAGGCGCACGGAGGAAGGAAAGCTCATGTTAACTAATGCCATCGATGGAGAAACCCCTGGAGAGACAGTTGTGCAAGGGAAAAACCACAGGAGTGGGCGTTAGAAGCCCTAGGTAGACACTTATTTGCAAAACAGAATAATCATCTCTCCCCGATGAAGTGGTTGTATTAAGCAAGGTCCTGCTTGGAAGAGTGCTTAGCACATAGAGGATGTTATTTCCCCCCGCCCCACGCCGCTGTGAAAATATCAAGTAGGACTGTGTACCCATGTCTGTTGAGGGCGTGTGTGTGTCCATCTGTCTGTCTACCTGACAAAGGCTCTGCCTTATCAGATTCAGATTCCGGGCATTAGAAGTTGGAGCTCTCAGGGGAAGGGCCAGAACTCAGGCTTCAGACTGGGAGCTTCCTGAAGGCAGGATCTGGGCTCCTGGTTCCCTTCCTCTTAGGACTACATCACACGCCCCCCTTCAAACACATGGGCATGTGCGTGTGTGTACACACACACACACACACACACACACACACACACGCACACACGTACCAGCCTCTACCTGCAGGGGGCACTCTGAACAGGGTCACAAACACTACAGGACTATGCATTCGGTCTTTCTCCCTCCGCCTCAGCTCCAGATCTGGGGCAGCCCAAGGGTGGGGGTGTCTGAGGAACGGGAGGTGGATCGAGTGTTCAGAGATTGTGAAGGTTGAGTCAGGAAGGGGCCGTAAACTAATCCCCTGCCTTTGTGGTGGACAGAGCCGATTAGGAGGCTGGGAGGAGAGAAGAAAGGAAGGGGACTATTGTCTAGGACAAAAGCAAGAGAGAACAAGAATTGGGACAGGGCCTGGGCTCCCGCCCTCATTTACCTGGGGGCAGACCCAGGAGAGTCCGGAGCCGGGAGCCAGCTCGCATCTCAGACCGGACTGGACCCCAGCTCTCCCAGCACAGTTACCAGCTTCTGCACTTGTGAGCTGGGTGACTTGGGCTAACCCCTTAGACAGGCGCCTACATCACAGACGTGCCCTCTCTTCCACCACACGGGCCCCGTGCTCGGGTGAATGCTGTCTGCTCTTGCCATCTTACAATTCTTCATCATTTTTTAACAAGTGGCCCCACGGTTTTGTTTTGCACTGGGTCCCATAAATTGTCCTGCTCTTCACCTCTCTGATCCTTGTATTTCTGGTTTGTAGAATGAGGAAATCTCTTGACCAGCCTCCCATCTCCCATTCCAAGTTGTCATAGATTCAGATGAGACCCCTTCTCCATGCTCTGTCCTCTGATTCTAACATGGCAGATACATGTCTTCTGTTCTTACAATCCTGATAGACGGGGGGACGAGGGCAGGAATGGACAGGAGGAGGGGTCTCCTTAGGGATGCCATAGGGTAGAAGAGGCAGCTTCTGTCCGGATGTACCTGAGGTGGCCTCAGGGGTGGAAGGGACACTGGGTATCACCGGGCTGGGGGCACTCCTTGGCCTGAGCATGGCATCTGCAGGGGACAAGGGTTACGGGGTGCGCTGTGCCAAGGTGAGGCACGGGGCACACCTGAATCTTGGGGGGCAAGGCCTTTGCTTGATGGGAGGGCTTCTGTGTGAGTTGCACCCCTTCCTAGTTTTTCAGAGTATAGCAGAGTGGTTAAGTGCATGAGCTCTGGAGCTGCCCCTCCAGGGCTCCAATCCTGGCTCTGCCTTTCATCAATCTTTGGGGAAGGATTTACTCTTTGGTGCCTTAATTTCCTCACCTGGAAATGATAGGGACGATAATGATGGCCACCTCGTAGGGCTGTTGGGAGGGCCGAATGAGTTAATATATGGAAAATGCTTAGAACAGTGTCTGACGCATAGTAACCTCAAAGGGCTTTAACTATTACTATTCATTTATTCAACTGATAAACGTTAATTGAGTGTGTACTCCCTCGCAGGCACAGCTGTGCTTGGCACCCTGTTTTACATCAACAGTTCTCCATATAACAGCCACAGTGGCTGGTCCAGGGAGAGGAGACAAAGATTTAGTGCCCTATGTAAGCCCCCTCAGGAGATCTTCCCACCCACCCGAAGAGCCCTGCTGGCCCCGGCCCTCCCAGCTCTCCCACCCTCCGGCTACTGTGCAGTGAAGGGCTGCCCATTCTGGAAGAATGGGGGGATATCAATAGGTTCCCTCCTCCAATTTTGTCTGAGACTCCCCGGACACCGGCACACCTGAGCTGTAAGTCCACTCTCTGGTCAGTGGAACTGGAATCAGGAGACCCTGGGCTAGAATTCTGTCTTTGCCACCAACTTGCTGAGTGCCTTTGGACAAGTCCTCTGATCTCTTTGGGCCTATTTCCTGTCGGGCTGGCAGTTCCTGATCCCAGGATATTGCAGAGACAAATGATTGTGTTTAAATGAAGAGGCAGAGGGAAGAGAAGGGGAGGAAGGAGCATGAGCGAGGCCATGTTAAGACTGTGGGATGAGGGAGGTGCCAGGGTCCCCGGAGATTTGCAGTTTCACTCAGTGAGACTTGAGATCCCGGGGGCTGGGACAAGGCACGGCCATCACCAGCACCTCCAGGGCTGCGTGCCCAGCCAGAACAAGGCCCCCCATTAACTATGTGCAGCCAGCGGAAAGAGGAATGCCCACCCCCCCGCCAGCCGACGCCACGCCAACCCTCGCTTCGTTGCTGGCTCCCCTGATCTGAATGCAGAAGCCCAGGGTGCCGCCTCCCCCTCTGCCTGCCCTGCCTCTACCTGCCAGAAAGTATTAGCCTCACCCTCCAGATTGGCATGGGGGTGCAAAGGCACCACGCTGCGGGGCCCGGGGGACCCGCTGGGGGTGGGGCTTGGGGTCAGGAAATACCTGGGCTAACCCCTAGAACCCTGGTGTGCCCAGCACTGATGGACAGCCCTGGAGCCCGTAGGGGGTCAGGGGTAAAGGGTATAGCAAACGGGAAAGGTTTGGAGACACAGAAGCTTGCCCTGGGGGCCCTCCTGAAGTTTTGCTGCAGCCCCCCACCCCTAACCCAAGCTAGAACCCTGGCACGGGCAGACCAAGTCCTTCACCACCACTTGCTTTAGTGTGGCTCCTCAAGAATGTGATCCCTGGGAAGTTCTTCCTGGTGTCCCTCCTCCTTCCTGCTGTAATATCCCTGAGCTTCCTTCCTGTTCTGGTCAGAGGGGAGAGAGCCAGCAGCTACCCCTGCTTTGTTAGCCTCAAACGCACTCTGGGGTGGACTGGGTTTCACTTCACTTTCTCCAAGAGGAAGGGAGCCTAACCTACAGAGGCAACCTCAGAAGCAGGAGGTGGAGATGTTGCACGGTCCCCAGGGATCCTGGAGGGGCTGCTGAGGGTCTCTGTCTGCCCCTCCATGGGGACTGCACCGCACTGCGGCTCCCTGCCCCAGAACCCCCCGGGGGCTGCCGCCAGCCCGCTCAGTGCCCCTGTGTCTCCACCGTGCGGGGATGGGGCAGAGTTCGTGAGTGGAGTGAGGGCCAGATTTCAGCCTCTGCTTGGCCTTGCCCATGCCAGGCCACAACTGGACATCTCTGTGAGTCAGTCTGGTCAATACTTAACAAAAAAGTGATTGCAAAACTATTTATGAGTGGTTGCTTGAAGAAGATTTGTTCTATCTAGTTCCTTGGATCTCCCAAAGCCTTTTTACCCCAAGTATGGGCTGTAGACCAGCAGTGTCAGCACTGGGAACTGTTGGAGAAGCTCAGGCTCCACCCCAGACCTACTGAGTCAGAATCTGCATTTCAGGGTGTGCCAGGCACTGCCCCAAAGCTTATCCTCGCAATAAGTCAGACCGTCCACTGAGTCTCTGGCCAGCCATTCCCCCCATACCGTCCCACCCAGAATTGCTTTAACCTCATTTATACGTAGGTGATGCCCTATTGGTTTATATCTAGGGCAATAAGAAAGAGCCCCGCGGACTTCACTGTGATTTACTGCAAGGATGTGGTTAAGAAATGGGTTCAGACAAGAAGCCGGCAGCTCTGGGGGCCAGTCTTCAGGGGAAGCCGGGGAAGCATCAGCTTGATTTCAGATACAAGGGACTGACGGAGATGTCTCTTCTTCAGGGAAGCCTTCCCTAATCCCTCAACCCTGGGAGAGGGCTCCCCTCTGTGTGCCTCCTCGGCCCCAGGGCTCCCCCTGGGTTTGAACTTCTGCTCACTTGTTTGTTTCCCAAACTAGGCTGGGAAGCCCAGGAAAGCAGGGCCCCAGCCACCAATGCTCCCTGGTATCCTTGGTGCTGGCACAAGCCCCTTGCATGGGGGTGCTCAAAAGCACTGGTGGAATGAGTGAAGAAAAGAACGAACGGATGAATACACTAATGAATGGCCAGAGGCAGGAGGCACAGAGCAGAAACCAGCACATGTGCTCACCTGAGAGAGAGGGCTGCGATGCTGGGAGGGAGGGCCGCCGTCTCCAGACTTGGTGGTGGCCCTAACCTGGCTCCACCAGGGGCCGGAGGTGTGGCATCCAACCCAGACGGCTGCGGTGAGCATGGAGCCGTGCTGGGGAGCCTCTTAAGCTGCCAGTTAGCCAGCTCATGGCCAGGCTTGGGTTTCATTAGAGTGAGACATCTGTTCTATAAACCCTTCTACTTAGAAGCTTTTGTCTTTCCTATTCATTCTCTTTACTACTTTTTCTTTTAAAGAACACTTCTTTTGAAAATTTCCATCCAGTTTCAAACAAGCTAAGACGAACAAAGGTATGTGCTTGCTTCTAGGCTTGGATGGAGAGAGGGGTCCAGGGACTTGAGGCTCCTGGTTCTTCAATCTCCAATGTGTGCTCTGAAGGTCCAAGATGAGTGAGCCCTGTGGTCTGTGCTAAGAGAGATCTCAGGCTGGTGGGTCAGAAGGTTACCACCTTATAAGTGCTTAGATGAGGATAGGCACAAGCCGGTTGTGGGGGTACTCAGGAGGTGGGGGGCAGCAGTGGGGAGGAGTGGGTCCCACCGTGGAATCCTGTGGTGGTCCAGGGTGCTGGGGCCGATGGCCATGGAACTCTGGGAGGGAAGTCTGAGAACACCAAAGCCCTTGGCCATGCCAACAGATGTCAGTAAGTGTTTCTTTTTTTTTTTTTTAAAGATTTTATTTACTTATTTGACAGAGAGATACACAGCTAGAGAGGGAACACAAGCAGGGGGAGTGGGAGAGGGAGAAGCAGGCTTCACGCGGAGCAGGTGGGGCTGGATCCCAGGACCCTGGGACCATGACCTGAGCTGAAGGCAGATGCTTAACCATCTGAGCCACCCAGGCGCCCCCAGTAAGTGTTTCTTGAGCACCTGGTATGTGCCAGAGCCTGGTGCAATGTCCTGGGAGTACGCAGATGAGTGAGATGATACTGAGTCATGGATTGAACTTCTGATTTTAATTCCATGAGGTAAAAAGTTAAGAAGTATTGACAAGATGCTATGGGAATCTAGAGGGAACCCTTAGCCAGGGTTAGAGCTAGAACCCTTAGCCAGCTTGAGGTTCATGGAAGATTATCAGAATGAGTCTCTCTTTTTTTTAACTAACTTTTTATTTGAGAATAATATACATCACAGAAAAGACTACCTATCGCCTGCTAAATTTTTTTTTTAAAGTTTTTTTTTTTTAAAGATTTTATTTATTTATTTGACAGAGAGAGACATAGCGAGAGAGGGAACACAAGCAGGGGGAGTGGGAGAGGGAGAAGCAGGCTCCCCGCAGAGCAGGGAGCCCGATGCGGGACTCGATCCCAGGACCCTGGGATCATGACCTGAGCTGAAGGCAGTCGCTCAACCAACTGAGCCACCCAGGCGCCCTTTTTTAAAGATTTTATTTATTAATTCACACACAGAGAGAGAGCACAAGCAGGGGGAGCGGCAGGCAGGGGGAGAGGGAGAAGCAGACTCCCCACTGAGCAAGGAGCCCGATGTGGGTCTCGATCCCAAGACCCTGGGATCATGACCCGAGCTGAAGGCCGACGCCTAACCAACTGAGCCACCCAGGTGCCCCTCGCCTGCTAAATTTTTACAAGCTGAGTACACTGGCATCATCAGCACCCAGATCAAGAAACAGAATGTCCACAGGTTTCTAGAAATCCTCCACCCACCATGCCTTCTTCTAGGCACTACCTGCCCCCCCAAGGGTAACCACTGTCATGATTTCTAACAACATATGTACGTTCTGCCTATGTTTTGCACTTTACGTAAACAGAGCACTATTTTATGTCTGGCTTCTTTCCCTCGCTGTGTTTGAAGTATTTTTCCATACTACACTGTTGTTTGCCGCAAGAGCTCACTCTCGCTCATCGCTGTGCAATACTCACTTTGGGAGAACACGACACAGTCTATCCATTCTACTGTTTTTTTTTAAATTTAAATTTAAATTTAAATTTTATTTTTTTAAAAGATTTTATTTATTTATTTGAGAGCGAGAATGAGAGAGAGAGAGAGAGAGAGCATGAGAGGGGGAGGGTCAGAGAGAGAAGCAGACTCCCCGCCGAGCAGGGAGCCCGATGCGGGGCTCGATCCCAGGACCCCGGGATCATGACCCGAGCCAAAGGCAGACGCCTAACGACTGAGCCACCCAGGCGCCCCTATCTATTCTACTGTTGATGCGCATTGGACACGTCCCAGTTTAGGGGCATTGTGGAGAGTGCTAACACGGGCAGTTTTGTACAGTCATTTGGTGAGCATCTGGATGTGTTTATGTTGGTTATACGTCCACGAGTGGAATTGCTGGGTCATAGATCCAGGGGGAGTCTCTAGGGTGAGAATGAATTTCCTAGGTGAATGTGGGACGGCTCATCAGCTTGGTCTGAGGCTTCAGGAGGGAGGCCAGGGCAGAAGGTAAGGAGAGGGCGGGGGCGGGGGGAGCCCACAGCAGGGACCCAAGGACCAGCAGTATATTGAGACCCATCTGACTACCTACTGTACACTTTCCAGTGGCTCCTATTACAAAGTACCATGAACTGGATGACTTAAAACAACAGGAATTGATTCTCTCATGTGCTGGAGGCCAGAAGCTCAGAATCGAGGTGGCGACAGGGCCCCACTCACTACAGAGGCTCTAGGGAAGAATCCACCGCACGCCTCTTTTAATTTGCGGTGGCTGCCAGCTTCCTTGGTTTGCGGCCACGTCACTCCAATCTCTGCCTCTGTCTCTACATCACCTTCTTCTCTGTGTGTGCCTTACAGGGGCACTTGTCATTGGACTTAGGGCCCATGCAAATAAACCAAGATGCTCTCCTCATTTCTAGATCCTTCTCTCACTTACACCCACAATGACTCTTTTCCTAAGTATGGTCACATTCACAGGGGCCAGAGATTAGGGCATAGACATGTCTTTTGGGGGGCCACCATTCAGCCTACTACACCATCCCTCACTGCCATCCTAAGCACCCCAGCCCAGTCCCCCCCTTTGCAAAGCTCTCCAGTCGCTTTCTGACGGCTAAACCTGTTCCTCTTGGCCACCGCAGGCCAGCTTCCTCCTGAGATTCCTGCAGCACTAACGTTCAAGGCTCTTTCCAGCTGGGTCTGTGGTTCTGCATCTCTCCTCCGGCCTCGGGGTCCTCCCTGTCTGTACACACGGGCGCACATTCTCCTCCTCCAGCACTCAGCGAGGCTCTGCACACAAGGGCGCTCGGAACAAGGAACTGAGGCTGAAGGCACCTTTCCAGCAGGGTCCAGTCCCAGCCCAGGGCACCATGCCCAGTGGCAGTCCAGTGGCCAGCCCTTCTCCATGTCCCTCTCCCCCAGACACCACTACCTCAGAGGGAACCTGTCGGGTACCTGGTCCCAGGGCTTCTGTGGCAGTCCTGGTTACACACACACACACACACACACACACACACACACACACACACACACATCTCAGAGGGAGGAGGGAGGAGCCTGGGAGAAGGGGCAGGAGCCCAGCCCTTTGCTCTTCCTTGGAGGAGGCCTGGGAGACAGGAATGCCTTTGGCTGGGGGACCCTGGCCAGAGATCAGAAGATCAAAGGATGCGAAGATCAGGGCTGGGGCAGATGGCACTCACTTGGAAGCAGCAGAGAGAAGTAGCAGCGGGTGCCTCCTAAGGGCAGGGCTGACCCAGAACGCCCTCCCCTCCCTTCTCCTCCCCTCCCCTCCATCTCCCCACCCCATTTCCGTTGTGACCCTACTGTGCTGCTTCTCCAGGAGGAAGGGCTCTAGGGGTTGAATACAGGGGAGGGGAGGGATGCTAACTGGCATTCATGCCACTTGGGAGGCACTGCCACTCCCCCCGACACACAAGGATTCTCCCATGTAACCCTCACAATTCCCGTAAGAGGAACCATTACATAACCTGTGAGAGATGCAGAAACTAAAGCCCAAAGAGGAAAGGTAACTTGCCCAATGTCAAACAACTGGTAAGTGGTGGGGCCAAGATAAAAACTCTGGGCAGTCTGACACCCGAGCCCACAAACTACTACACCCTAACGGAAGGCCCAGAACTCTGTTCAGTCCAACTGCAGCATGAGGGAGTGAGGCTAGACTTCAGGAAGGACTTCTTGCTGGGTAGGGATGTTAGACCTGGATCTTGCATCTAGTCTTTGTACAAGTCCGACGAACCCAACAGGTAGGGAGTTAGGGAAGAGGGTAGGTTGTTGGGGCACCAGTCGGAAAGTGGGATGGAGGCAGCAGGACCAGAGAGATTCAGCATGAAGGAGGCAGGAGTTGCCGGGGAGGGGGGGGGGGGGGGCCAGGCATTTGGGACCTCAGCAGCCCGCCAGCGGGGGGTGTGGCAGGACCTCCCCATGGCTAACTGGGCCAGCAGGGCGAGGCACACCCAGGTGGGCTTGGAGGAGGGGAGCTGAGTTCCGGAAAGTTCCACTGGTTCTCTGAGGCCCCTGGGAGTGGGACTCAAAGCCTGACAGTGACAAGACGGGTGGGGCTTTCCTGGGCTGGCCCTAATCCCCCTGCATTGTTCCTGGAGCTGCAGCTGCCTCCCAGCTTCCGGGCCCTTCAGCCCCAGGGGCAGCCACACGACAACGCTGGGGCCCCTTGGGGACCGAGCTGCCGCCTTGCGCCCCGGCTCCTTGGGCTCCCGTGTGCAGCAGTGTTCAACAGAGCGAACCGGCGAGGGTTTGGCTCTGCCGCTTATTAACTGTGTGAGTAGACGCGAAGTAACTCGATATTCCCCAGCCTCCGTTTCTTCATTTAAAATGGGAATAAATATGCTTCACTCCTTGGCTTGATAAAAGGATCAAATTAAATGAGACCAAGGATGTACCAGAACTCTATGAACTGTGAAAGACATTCAAATGGAGGGGAACTGGAGAGGCAGAGGGGTGGGGTTAGACGCAATTTGGGACTTTGGCATCGAGGGACCTTGATTTTGCTGTCTCCTCTGTAAAATGGGTCTGTAAAGTCTTTATAAAGCTCAGTGTCTGCCCCAGCCGAAGTAGCTCTTATTATATGCCCTGAGCTTCCAGTTTCTGCTCTTTCCCACTAGATTCAAATCAAAGCTGGAATCAGGTCCAATTTCGAAAACCTTTTGGCTATGGGTCTTGGTGCTGCCCTTGGCTGGGGTGGGAGTGGGTGGCAATTGGGTACTCCTTCGTGTGTCCGTCCATGGAGGTAAGTGGAGTTGCTGGGTCGGGAAAGAGAAGGGATCCTGCTGTGAGAGGAAAGCTTCCATCTGGGATGTGGGGGTAGGAAGTATGTGATTCTGAATAGAGGGGCCTGTCTTCTATTTTCCACCCCCAGACACACCCTGTCCCTTTATCCAGTGAAATAAAGGCTAAAGGCAGCAGGACCTGGAGCCTCAGCTAAACAAACAGGGCTCAGGGCTGTGGTCTGCGCACAAAGTGGACTCCACCTCCGGGCCCCATGCGGCCCTAGTCCTTCCCACCTGGGCCGCCTTGGCTCCCCACCCCCCTCAGCCCCTCAGGGATTTCCCACTCTGAGGAGAGACACATAGTTCCTCCCCTTGGGGAGGTCTCACTTGATGCCAATGGCACTGTCCTCTCCAAGGTGCTTCAAGTCTGAGAGGGCAGACAATTCACACCCATACACCTCCGTGCACGGAAGTGGTGCTCTTTTAGATGGAGCTAGAGATGGGAACAAGGGCTGGAAAAGATGCTGGCGGGTCAGGGGAGACCAGAGTTTGACGGGGTTAAGTGGGCAGGTCCCCAGACGCACAACCACTGCTGCTTCCTTGGCTGGCTTAATTCTCTTCCCTTGTGCTGCAGGCCACTTCAGTCCTTCGGGGGGGTCGGCTTGTGGGGTGCTCACCCCTCCCTTGCTGCATAGAAAATGGACCTTGAAGCTGGTGGTGGTGGTGGTGGTGGTGGTGGTGTGTGTGTGTGTGTGTGTATGTGTGTGTGTGTGTGTGTGTGACAAGCACAGGTAATTGGGAGCCATGGAAGAGCCCCCAACCTTTGTGGGGAGACCAAACACACGAATGAGCAATCTAAGACCAGCGGATGAGAGATTGTAGTCTAGGACAGGATTGTGTGGACCTACTCTGTGACTGAACCCTCAGAGACCAGAATCAAAAGGCTGTACGAATTAGCCTGAGGTGGCCCTGTGACACTCAAGCCTCTCGATCCCAGCACTTGTCACTCAGGCTTGTAATTGTCCACTCTCTTGTCATTGTCCCCACTGGACTGGGCTCTTTGAGGGCAGGGATCATACATTATTGGACTTTGCAGCTTCACCACCTAGCACAGGGCCTGGTGTATAGTAGGTGCTCAGTAAATGTTGGTTGAATGACATATGGCTGGATGAGTAAATGTATGGATGAAGGCCGGAGGCTTCCTGTAGGAGGAGGTGCTTGAGCTGGGCCTTGGTGAGTGGTAGAGGCAGGCAGAGCTGCTTGCAGGCCATATTGGTTGCTTATTTACCCTGTGCTGGGCACTGGCTGAGCAGTTTACCAGTGGGAAAACCAAGGCAGAGAAAGGTGAAGTAACTTGCCTAAAGTCACACAGCCAGCAAGTGGCAGGACTGGGAAGCAAACACAGGTCTGACTCCAGAGGGTGTACTGGTGTTGTCCAACGTCCCTGTGATGACGGACATGCTCTAGATCCGCACTGTCTATCGTGGTAGCCACCAGCCATGTGTGCCTATTGATCCTTGAAATGTGGCTAGTGAAGTTGAGGAACTCAATTTTTAATTTCATTTAATTTTATTTATTTATTTGACAGAGAGAGCACAAGCATGGGGAGCGGCAGGCAGAGGGAGAGGGAGAGAGAGAGGGAGGGAGAAGCAGGCTTCCTGCGGAGCAGGGAGCCTGATGCAGGGCTCCATCCCAGGGCCCCGGGATCATGACCTGAGCCGAAGGCAGACGCTTCACTGACTGAGCCACCCAGGCGCCCCTTAATTTGATTTAATTTTAATGAGGTTAAATTGAAATAGTCACATGTGGGTGTTGGCTCCTGCATCAGACAGTGGAGGTCTCTGCTGCCTCTCAGGAGGAAGAGAGGAGCAAAGGGAGTCCAGATCCCGTCCTCCACAGCTTCCAGAGGCTCTGTCCCCTCCTGTTCGCGGGCTGTTCTCAGACCACACTGCAGCCCTGCCTGGGCCCAGGAGGCCTGGGTCTTTAATTTCTCCACCCATCGGTGGCCACGGGGGAGAAGCACGTATATACACACATCAGGCAATCCCTGGGCCATGCTTTGCTCTTGAGAGCCTTCGCTTGGCTCTGGGCACGGGCAGAGGGACCGCTCCCACCGGCCCAGCTCCTGACCATCCCGTGCAAGTTCTCTGGGGGTCATGACTAATTGCCTGGGGCAGGAGCAGCCCTTGCACCTGACCTGTTGTAACACTTCTGACGGGAATTCGGAGACACCGCGGGCCACCCCAGCTTAGCCGCTTTACCCCGCAGAGCCAGAGATGTCCCTTAGCCTGGGATGAGCCTGACTCCCTCACAAAGGGATTCCCCTGCAGAACTGAGGGTCACAGCCCACCCCAGAACCCCATCTCCATCCCCAGTGCCTGTCCCCTTCTTTGCTCTGCCCAGGCACCCACACCTTTGGCATGCTAATGCCATCAGATTTCCCCCTTATTTGTTCAACAACAAGAAGGCAGAGCCATAGAGTTTGGTCTGAGGTTGGTTCTGATGGCACCAAACCACGATTGCCCAAATCTAGCGTCTTTGAGTGGGAGGGACCTCTCCTGGGCCTCTTCCCTCCTTGGCCTCCTTTCTCTGCCATCAGAACTTGAGACCCACACCACACAGATGAAATATCATGATACCCATGAGCGACATTCCCTGACTTCTGTGGTCTTTCAACCCAGGGCTTAAAAAAAAAAACCCTTGAACTTTTCTCTCACCTGACTTGTAGGAATGTCTCCTTCCCTTGCCCTTATCCCTCCCTGCTCCACCTGAATGAATTGGGTCACTTGAGGATGCTCTGGGTGTCCTGGCTCTCCCTGGTTCAATCTGACTTGTGCAAACCTCACCTTTGCTGAGCAACCACAGGGGACTTTCTCTCCCCTTACAAATGAGCCCCAAGTCTAGGGGGCTAGGCCCACCCCACTCACCCCTCCAGCTTCTCTGGTACTGTTCACTACACCCTTCCATTGCACACCCTCCTGCCACTCCAGGCAGGCGGGAAGACATGCGTGTTACAAACAAAGGAGCCAGGACATGACACAATGAAGCAATAGCCCTTGTATTGAAAACTACAGCATTGTTCTCACGAAGGACTTTGTGCAAAGCCTAAGAGAATGTATCCTGCTGTCATGTGAAGACAGATACATTTTATCCTGATTGGAGTACACTCCCTTTTGTGGAAATCTGGGAAAATTGCAAAAATCCAAGAGAACTTTGTGTCAACTAGTGTGTTTAGAGTCTCTAATAAGACAGCTGGTACCATGTCATCTCTGATAAGGAGGTGCCACCTAGGGGAATCAACTGGGCAGGGGAGGCTGCTTTAGAAAACCCAAGATCAATGTGGTGGGGTGGAGAGAGCATTGCCCTGGGGTTTAGGGACCTAATTCTCTCTGCCATCAACTTGCTTTGTGACCGACCTTAGGTCACTTTGTTCAGCTTTGGATCTGTTTCCTCCCTTGTAAACTAATTGAGTGCAGGAAGAGGAAAGCACCTTTCATTCAGGGGGTGTTTGGAAATACCTGGGGGGTGTTTTGGAAGGTCACAACAACTGGGAGATGCTACCAGCACTAAGGAGCAAGGCCACGGATGCTAACAGCCCTGTGGTGAATGGCCAGTCCCGTCCACTGTGCCGATGAACCCCCTCCCCCACAGTGTAACATGGGGAACATGGGGTGCTCTCTGGGTGCTTTCCACTCTGAACTCAGTTCTGCAAGCTACTTGCATCTCATATACACCCCACCCTCATTTCTGCCCCAGGAAGCCATGCTGGTTTACCCTTTCCCCCTTCTGAGCCTCTGTTTTAGTCTTGAGTCTGGACACACAGCTCAGAACTTAATTGGGATAGTGGCTGTAGGAGCTGCTTGTAAACCACAAAGCAGAGTACATATGTGGGTTTTTTGTTGCTACTTTGTGAGTAAACAATCCTTCCCCAGCAACACTGTAAACTCTTGGAGGGCCCAGACCCTGCCCAGTGCTTTGTCTCCGTTCCTCAGGATGCCTAGCCCTGTGCTGGGCACATTGCAGTCAGGAAAGAATGATCTGTAGGGCTGGAGGGGACCTCGGTATTGGCCCGATTGAAACAGCTTCCCTGATTCCAGATTCCACGTTCTTTCCTCTTTACCAGGTCACCTGCCTCTCTTGTTGACCAAGGAATTCAGCAAGTGTTCCCCGAGTGCCAGATGGTTCCTGTGGCAGCCAGCCTGTCTACTGGCCCTCTTCAGTGGGAGGGACTCCCCCATCCCCCACATTGGGCTATTTCTACACTAGCTCATCCTGCTCCCCGTCAACCCCCAAGCTGTCTCCCATCATGGAGGGAACTGCGCCAGGCCTGGCCTGGCCCTTGTGGGGAAGGGGGGCTGCTTCAGGATGTTGTGGCACATTAGCCCTAACCAGAGACCGCTGCCCTGAGAGGAAAAAGCCAAAGAGAAACCTGAAGGTCCACTGTAGGTGCCTGAGGGATCCTTTAGAGGAGGACCTCACTTTTACCTTTTCTAGAGGCTGCTGGATTGAGAGACAAGTGAACGTTGTTAGCAACAGGCCCCATGGATTGTGCACCAGACTGGAACTAAGCACTAGGTTCTTTACAGAGGTTATGCCCTTAATACAGCAGTGGGAGAAACTCAAGTTAGACAACAGGAAGAACTTCCTAGGAGCAAGGGTTGCCAACCACAGGAAGAGAAGCCAGGGAAGGCTGTATCATTGATCTCCGTCTATAATGCATTCATTTGGACGTTTATTACACACCCCTATTTGCCAGATATCCCACTAGGATTGGAGGATACAGAGAGGTCTAAGATTAAGTCCTCGCCTTGAAGCTCATAGTTGTATGGTCACTATAATCATAATTCAATTAGATGAGTATAATATTAATAAGGTAGATTTATTGAGCACTATGTTTGTTTTACATTTAGTAACTCGTATAATTCTCGCTACAACTAGTGTGAGGTAAGTACTATCATTATCCCTATTTTACAGATGGGAAAGTGGAGGCTTAGAGCTGTCAAGTGGCATGACCAGGATCACGCAGCTAATTAGTCTTGTGCTGGGGTAATAATGAAGGTGCGTGCAGCACTAGGTACATGGAGGAGCTCAGTCATCATCACTGAGGGAGCATGTACAGAATATTGTAAGCGTCCAGAGGACGCCACACCAGCTCTGCCTGCAGTGACCTTGGGGCGTGGTCATGCCTGGGGACTGGGGCTCATCTCCTGGTCACTCTAACTGCCCTTTACCTGGTTGCAGAGATGGGCAACCTTAGCCCACGTGCAAAGTGGGTCCTGCTTCCTAGGTTTCTTCTCCAGCCAGGTGGGGACAGTCCTCCCAGGCCCGCCCCAGCAGAGCCCAGGGTCTTTGCCTTTCTCTGTTTCTTCTCCCAAAGGAAAAATGCAAACAGAATAACTTCACCAGCACCCTTGGGTATCTGCCAGATTCCGGGGCAGGAGGGGGGAGGTCCCTTATTGCCCCACCCCCCTCCAGTTTCGGGTCTTGCTGCTGTCTCTCCCCTCAGTTCCCCAGCATCCTCCCTCTTATCAAACCCTGTTCCTTGTCTCCATGGTGACACTGCCTCACCCAGCTTCCTTGGGTGGTCTGGTTGCCTCACAGGGTAAAGCTCTGAGAACATTTTCCTAATGTGCGGCCAGAAACTTCCACTTCCTGTGCCCAGGGCTGCCCCTCTCTTCTCTCCCTCCCCTCCCTCCCCTCCCTCCCCTCCTGCCCCCCCCCCCCCCCCCCCCGCCCCCATGGCTGTGTCCAACTAAAAGAACATACAGCCCCTCTGGGTCCTGCAAGAAAACTTAAGAATAGGGTTGCAACGCATCCTCTCAATCCCCCCACAGCTGGAGAGAAGCAATTTGCAGGGCTCAGTGCAAAACGAAAATGCGGTGCCTCCTGTTCAAAATGTATCAAGGATTTCAAAACGACAACGGCAGAGAATGGAATGAAGCCAGGCCCTTCTGAGTGTGGGTGCGTGCGCAACTGCACAGGTCCCGTCGCACCCTCACGAAGCCGGTCCTGGAGAGCGGTCGAGCGTGCGTGCGTGCGTACGTGCGTGCGTGCTAATACGCGTGCGTGCGCACGTGTGCGTTCCTAGTGGTCACGGGGCGATGGGAGTGGAGCGTTTGAGTTCAGGCATGGGGTATCTAGTTCAGCCGCAAGTTGGACCCCCAAACAGTGTCACTGAGCGACCTGTGCCCCTTCCTGGGGCCCGGAGATAGGCCGGAGAGGAGCCCTGCAGCCGAGAGGAGGAACCCGGCTTGCCAGAGGTCACACAGCCAAAGGTTTCCAGCCATAGGAGTGAGACTTGGGTGAGGGTGTTTGTTTCTCCCAAAAAATCTCCATCTTTATAGCATTTGATGCTCTGAGAACATTTATGACTTTTAACAGTACACTAGTCCAATGTGCACATTATAGATACACACGTGTCTTCACACGGCACATGCGTGTCCAGCACCCCACAAGACAAGCACATCCAAGAGCTCATTTACCCCAATACAGGCCCCCCCTTGTAGATACTGACAAGTTCATACAGCCAAGCAGATGCAGCCACAAGCAAACCCCAGGACTCCCCAGGATCGGATGCCCTCTTATTTGCCCTGGGTCCAAGCATGGCCTGAATGTGCTCACTGGCTTGCACAAGGACAGCTGACCCCCCCAGGAAAGTCCTGTCTTTCCTGCACTCCACAGGATGACCCCTGTGTTCAGAGTGCCCGCATGCTGCTTCCCTCCTGGAGACTGTCCAGGCATACCTCCCTCCCAGGCAGGGCCCAGTGCCTCTTGCCAGGGCCCTCCGCCATTCCCAGGGCCTGTGGCATCAGCTTGGAGGATCTCAGCTCTGAAACCTGCCCTGCACGTCTGTCTCTCAGCTCTACGCATTCCTCGTCCCCTCCCTTTCCTGGGCACCAGCCCTACCCCTCCCCTTTTGTGAGAGGGCCAGGTCTGAATAGGGCTCCCCCCACCCCCCACCATTGGAAATCCACCCTCCTGTGCACCCCTCCCCTTATTGAGCCCTGCAGCTGGGCTGTGTGTTGTCCTGGGCAGGATGTGGGGGCGGGCTGGGGGGTCCAGGCCCCCTCCTCCTCAGGGGAGAACAATGAGGCCGCTAGTCAGGGTGGGGGGGTGGAGGGAGTGGGGTGGGGGCATGGAGCCACATCAGAGCCTCTGAGGTGCGGCCCCTGGAGGGACAGCTGAGTGATGAGGTCTGAGTCACATGCCCCGCGTGCTCCTTGAACTCCCGCTCCCACTCCTGTGGAGACACGTCCAGAAATGCACAGGGTAAATATTTAGAGGTAATCGTTTTTTGGGGCACCTCGTGCCTCCCTGCCTGGCTGAGAATGAGCCAGACCCAGGACTCGAAGGGGAGGAGTCCAGTCAGATGCAAGTTCTGTGGGCCTCGCCATTCCTTCCCCTGCCACTGTCTGGTGCACCCCTGCATCCTCACCTCTCCGCTGGAAGCCCAGGCTAGTGGAGCCTCGATACATCCCGAGAACCAAGCTCTGACATAAAATCCATCAACAAACTCTCTTGGTTCTGCTCCTTAAACCATGGCCATCAGCACACCATCCCCCCGCACACCCCCTTCTGCCTAGCCCTCTTCTGGATGGAGCAGGCCCAGGGATGGCCCTCCTGTCCCCACATGGAGCAGAGAGGGAGCTGTGGACAAGAAGCGGCCCTGAGTTCAGCAGGCCAGTTCCTTGGCTCTACCCTGAACAGAATGTCTTCCTTCTTTAGAGGACATGGCGTCCGGACTCTAAGCTTTATCAAAGATAAAACATTTGAGACTAAACAGTCTTTTTATAGATTGGAACTGGGCTCCCCAGCACACATTTCCCCACCATCTCCAGCCTGCCTTTCTGAGCGTCCACATAACGCACACTTCATTTCTTGGAGGAAAATGGAGACACTCAGGTTTGACAGCAAAAGTGCATTCCTGAGGAAGCGAGAAAGCTGCAGGCAGGCCTGGGGGTGGTGCCCAGCGATCTGGTGGTCTGGTTTGGACCCACCTCTATACCCCTCAGGGAGGGTGCTGGCAGAGGCAGGAAGCAGCTGTTAAGAGTTTGAAATAGGATGGAACCCAAATGGGTGAGACACACACACACACGGACTCTGAGACATCACTGCTCACCCTGGTAGAAACTGAGAAGGAGATGCTAACACAGGGCAGGACCAACCAATGAAAGCACCAACTCCTTCCCACCTAGCTCCTGGGCCTGTTAGGCTAGGACATTTGCCCACAGGTCTCTGAGGGACAGGTGGAGGGAAGAAAGCAGATATTAATTGTGTATGTACTATTTGCTAGGCAGTCTGTAAGCATTGGCTCCTTTATAAGGACCCTAGAGATTTGGTGTTATTCATCCCATTTTTATGGATGAGGAAACTGAGGGTCACAGTGGTTAAGAGCCCAAGGTCTGATAAGTAAGTAGAAGACAGAGTTGACCTCAGGGCCTTTTGACTCCAAAGCTCAGTGTTTTTTCCTCTGGTTTCGTGAATGTGAAATGGAGATAACAATGGAATCTACCTTGGGGCTGTTGTGAGAATTACATGTAATTATTTGGTTAAAGGTTAGCCAGTGCCTGACACAGTAGGCCTTACAAGTGTCAGCTGCTAATATTGTGGTTATTTTGTGTCAAGGTATCTTTAGAGGACAGTGACCCTGAAACCACCCACGGGGCCTCTCACATGGTATGGGAAGGTTGGAATGATCCATGGAGGGATCAGGATCTGCATCAAGAAGCTAGACATCTTTTGGGACATGCTTGGAGGTCCTCTGATAGCAGGAGTCCACGGGAGGAAAACCAACAGGAAAGTGACTGGCAGAGAACTCAGAGAGCAGTGAAATCCCACTGGTTCTGGGATAGAATAAAAGAATTATCCCCCATGGCCATTGCAGGGATGAGCACACCAATGTGTGAATATTGCATGAACTTGCTCCATAGAGCTTAATGGCAGTAATCTCTAGGCTTCAGATTCCCCTTTGGTAAAAAGAATGCATGAGGTATTGCTTGTATTAAGTGGCCCCTCCCCTTCTGCTCTGAAACTCTATGAATGGTTCTCTAGCTTCTCCCATTACAGGGAGGTCAGTGTCCTTCATAGTCCTAACCACAGCCATTCCTCGGGGAGTCTGGCGGAGGGAGGAGAAAGGCAGAAGGCAAAATTGGAAACGATGGAGGGAATGCGCATATATGGACCTGGAAGGCCTGACTCCCAGCCCAGTGCTCACTCTTAGACATTGCACGTGCTCCTGCCAGGCTGGCTTTGGAATTAGGTGGCATGGAGTAGATGTGTGTTGGGTATGCTGCAGGAATAGCTGGGGCTCTGTGGGTATCTGGACCTGGACAGCAGAGGTTGGGGCTGATGGGCAGCTCACAGCTCCCCTCCCATTTTCTCGCCATGCAGAGACCTGAGCATGAACAACCTCACAGAGCTGCAGCCTGGCCTCTTCCACCACCTGCGCTTCTTGGAGGAGCTGTGAGTAGATGCTTCATGGGACTCGGGGGCGAAGCTTTGGGACCACTGATAGCTGTAGGAGCCAGGGCTCCCCAGGAGGAGGGCTAGAGCTCAAAGGGAAGGGAGTGGGAAGCTGTTCTTGATAGCAGGGTATTCACAGATACCTGGGCCAGCTGTGAGTCCCAGGTGGTGGGCAAGACCACATGGTAGAGGCACTCTGAAATCTGGCTCTTGGTCCTCCCTGAGGCCAGCTCTAATTTTCAGCTTCCCCTCTTTCTGTCAGTGGTTGCTTCTCTTCCTGGGGGTCATCTTTGACCTGCTCCCATCCCTTGTGTCCAGCTACCAGCCACCCCCACATCCCAGTGGTTCTTTCTCTGCAGTGTCTCTTACCTCCACCCCTTGTTCTCTATTCCCACTCCACCAGCCTCCTTTCAGATATACTCTGCCCATCGTCAGGGAGCATCTCACCAGCTTAAGAGCCTTCTCTGGCTCCCCAGTGCCCAAAGGATCTACTTCTAAGGCCCTCCCCCAACCTGGCCTAAACCTACCTGGCCGACTTTGCTCCATTGAGGCCGGTCATGTTCACTATCCTGGTTTCCCCTCCTGCATTTGAGCAGGAGACTTCCCCTTCAACCGGTGCCCACCATCTCAGGCACAAACCATTCCTCTATCACTGCCGAACACATAGGCCCACTTCCTCCACCAAGTCCGCCCTGGTTAATGCCTTCCCACGACTGTTGCTCTCCATCTGCGGTCCTTGGGGCTAGCCTCAGACTCCAGGGGTGCTCATGAACAAATCATCTCTTCAGTTAGAGTGCCCGGCCTGTCTGCTTGGGGAAGCCAGGTCACTCTGCTTCCAATCCTTGCATTCGTCCCAGATCTGTTCCTAACCTCCAACCTCCGTCTCCAGCCTGCTTTTTCTTGGTTTCGCACCACTGTCGATCCTCAGGGCTCTACTAAGGTTTGCTTAAACTGTGCAAAGCATGGGCTCCTGGCTCTGAAAACATTCACAGTTCCACCCCAACCCTGGCCCTGCTGCTGCCCTAACCGATTTCCCATCTTAGACAGTGCTCCCTCAAGATGCAGTCAGCCTGCCCCTGCTGGAGTTAGGATTTGATCAACCCCCAGAGCCATAGCTGGGTTTTCTTGAGCTTCCCCTCTGTGTGAAAGACAAGCTCAAGGTGCTGTGGGGGAAAACAAGATAGAAGTTCAGGGAGCTTCTAGGTGAGGCAGCAGAGCTGTGTGCCCAGCAGGTGAGCAGGGGAGCTCTGTGTAAAGAAGTGGTCAGGGTGCGGGGGAGGGGGGAGGTGCATCTAGCCTGTGGATGGGGAAGCCTTTCTGGGGGAGGAGTATTAAGCCAGGGCTCAAAGGAAGTGACAGAATTGGAGGCAGCAAGGGGCCTTCTGAGGTGGAGGTGCCACATCTTGGGTGGGAGTGAAAAGCAGGTGTGAAGGCTGAGGCGCTGGGGCAGGTGACATCCATGGCACAACCTGAGAACCGAAGGCTCATTTTCCTTCCATTTTCGGGCCCCCGAGAAGGGGCTGGGCCCCTTTTAAAGGTTCCATCTAAAGGACCTTTCCATGGCAAATGCCCACCTATAGGATCCAAGCTTGGGGACCTCAAATAGCATGATGCCTTTCCACACAATTTTTTTTTAAACAACAAATACCAAATAACAAGATTCTTTTTTTTTTAAAGATTTTATTTATTTATTTGACAGAGAGAGACACAGCAAGAGAGGGAACACAAGCAGGGGGAGTGGGAGAGGGAGAAGCAGGCTTCCCGCCGAGCGGGGAGCCCGATGTGGGGCTCGAACCCAGGACCCTGGGATCATGACCTGAGCCGAAGGCAGACGCTTAACGACTGAGCCACCCAGGCGCCCCCCAAATAACAAGATTCTTATTAAAGATATATTTTTTAAAAAGAAAACAGCTTCTGAGGTATGTCAGCCCAGCCTGTACATCCACAGCCTCTCATTAGGAACCGAAGTACGTAATAATGTCGTTGGGGACTTGGGAGATCCCAAGTTCTTTCTGCATCATCTACAGTTTGACTCCACTCAGTCTGGTTTGGGCATTAAGGATATTCTGTCACATTTGCTCCTGTTAGAATTGGTGATCACCCCATGACAAATGTGGAGACGCTTCATTAGACCCGGATGTTGGACTAATTCTAAAACCCCATTTCCTAACCCTCCTGGATTAATGGGTTAGCTGTGTAGTTGAGGGCATGGGGAGAGAGGGTCCCATCCTGTCTGTACCTGGCCCTCCCCTGGTGACAGGATGCAGTGCAGTCCCGCAGTTGAGAGTGGCAGGTGAGTCATCCAGGTTAGCAGGGGGGAGGACGTGACACTGTGGAGGGGACCAGAGCCTAGAAGTGAATCAGGTCTGGGTGACAACACCATGCTCGGCCACTGCCTATCTCTGTCAGCCTTAGGGGAAGTGACTTGATCTCCCTGAGCCTCAGATTCCTCCTTTAAAATTTGGAGATAATTCTAGGCACCTCACAGGGTTATTGTTAGAGTTAAGTGAGAATGGGCATGAAGCATTGAACACATTGTTCCTATCAATAAATGCTAGTTATCACCCCCTCCCCCCTCCCAAATCCCAAGATGCTAAGGGTGGTCCCCCACTTCCCCCATTTGGGTTCCCTGCCAACATCACTGACACTTTTCCCTGGTTTGCAGGCGTCTCTCAGGGAACCATCTCTCACACATCCCGGGACAAGCATTCTCTGGCCTCTACAGCCTGAAAATTCTGTAAGTATAAGTCTTCCCCGTTTTCCACAGAGATGCAACCTTGAGAACTGTGGGCAGGTTGAAGATTTGTAACCCGGGTCTTGGTTTGTCACTGGCTTGCTTACTTCCTCATCTTTACTTTTCATTTTAATTGTGATTTCCATTTCTTTGCTTTCACCGTTTCTATAACAAATCTTCTGATTTGTAAACAAACATTTCATTGCACCTGATAGTTATGGCAACCCTCCACAGAAGTCAGGTATCTTTTTTTTTTTTTTTGTAATGTGAATAATGACCAGAGAGGCAGGTCTTTGCTCTCCCCTCATGAGCTCTATTGGGCCAGGAGAGGAGGAATCCAGATTGGATTTCCTTGGCTGTTCTTCCTCCTGAGACCCAACCTTGGTCTCTGCAGCTCTGAGTCCCCTTTCCCATGGTAAATATCTCACAGCCCTCTGTTTTCAGGCTTCTTCATCCCATCCCATCCCCCTCTTCATCCTTTTATCTTTCCTTTAAAGCAAAAGGAAAGTGAGAATTGGAGAGGACCTTGTGTTAGTTCACTAACTTACCCCTTTGCTACTGAACTGATGGCTCATTTTAGAGAAGGGAAAACTGAGGCACCATCTCCTTCCATCCCCATCTATGGCTCACTTTGTCCCAACCAAGACTGTCTCCCCCAAAGCTCCCCCCATGTTCTTATGAGGAGTGAGGATGAAAGGCCATAGGGGGAAGTAGATGCACGGGGTCTGAAGGTGGGTAGGACAGGTTCCTGGGGAGGGCACATCACCACAGGGACGGGTTTGGGAAGAAAATGAGGATCTTGACGGCTGATCCTGGAGCAATAGAATGAGCATTTGGAGTTTCCCTAAACTGGTGAGCCATTCCCCAGCTCTGCTGCTCCCTTAGTCCTCACTTGACCTGCAGGTCGTTTTTGTATGGTTGAGCAGATGGTTTACTGCACAAGAAAATCTGGCTGAATGGGTAAGAAGGGGCTGAAATCCAGTCCTATGCCTGCCTTGGGGCTATAGCCACCTAGAAAGGAGTATCTTTTTCAAATGTGCTTAGAGTTGTTTATGGGCTAGCAATGGCCTTGGCCCCTTGGCCTGTGAGCTT
This sequence comes from Neomonachus schauinslandi, assembly GCF_002201575.2. Lineage (NCBI taxonomy): Eukaryota > Metazoa > Chordata > Mammalia > Carnivora > Phocidae > Neomonachus > Neomonachus schauinslandi. The sequence continues at coordinate 27,693,530 of NC_058408.1, read as the reverse complement.
CTGGCTTTTAGGTGGTCAGCAGTCCATGGTCCAGGCTAAGCACTTTCTTCTTTTTCATGTTGCTGGTCTTGAACACCTTTGGCCTTTAGCCTTTCTCTGGATCTGCCTCTGACTCTCTGACTCCAAGGCTGTCCCAGTCTCTTGTCCTTCCCTTCCCTTCTGCAGTGCCCTTGGATCCTGCAGGGTCTCTCCCCAGCCTCAGTCCCCAGGTCTCTCCTGCTTTCCCCTTCTCTGTCTCAGCCCTTGCTCTCCCTCCCTCTGCCCCTCTGTGCCCCGCCTCTCACTTCTCCTTCCTGCTTCTCCTCTTGGTCTGTCTTGATCCCCGTCAACATTGCTGCCCCGGGGTGTGGAGAGGCATCCCGAGCCAGACGCAGAGTGCAGGCAGCCTGCTTGGTGGCGTGTCTGTGCCCAGTGGCAGGCTCAGACCTGCAGCCGGGATTAGAGAGCGGGCTCTGTTTGCTGGGCCTTCAGAAGATGTGAGACTCATGTCCCGTTCCTAAGACTCCGGCTTAGAGATGAGCCTCCTCTTTCTTCTTTGCCTACATTAGGCAATAAATCAAAGCCTCGGAGAAACCGCAAGCCTCCCACCCCCTTTCTGCAAACGGCGCCCTTGGCTCCATGAGCTGGGTGGCCAGGAGAAGCTGCTGGTTGGAGCCAAGGACAGCCGGAGGCCCACTCCCCACTCTGCCATTGGCCCCCACGTTGCCCCATACTCAAAGACCACCTGGTCCCCCAAAGCCTTCTTGTCAGTTCTTTGCCTGCAGAGTTCTCTACTTGAGAGATGAGTTGGGTGGTCTTGGGGAGCTTATTCTCTTACTCAAGTGCTTCAAAGCAGGGGATTGCTCCTGCATCTGGGCAAGAAGGACTTTCTGATGCCTCACGTCAGTTCTCTTGCCGCCCTGTCCTTCCATGGCTCAGTGTTCAGAACTGCAAGAAAAATAGAGCAGTAAGGGGCATCTGGGTGGTTTAGTTGGTGAAGCATCTGCCTTTGGCTCAAGTCATGATCCCGGGATCCTGGGATCCATCCCATGCTCCCTGCTCAGCGGGGATCCTGCCTCTCCCTAGGCCTCTCCCTCCTGCTCTGCTCTTGCTGTCTCTCTCAAAATGAATAAATAAAAAATCTTAAAAGAGCCTTGGTGACTTAAAAAAAAAATAGAGCGGTAAAGCCCACCATCAGCATAATAATCTCTTTTTGTACCAGGATACTGTCCCTTTAGCTACTCCCCTGTCTTCTTGGGGTCTGAGACTCTTACCTGAACCGCCTCTTTCTTTCTCTGAGGCCTGACTGTCCCTGCCGGACACTGCCTCTTTCCTCTCGGGAGCAAAGGGCAAAGAAGGGGGAGATTCCCTCTCTGATCTCCTAAGTGACGGTGGCAGACCCCTCCCTCTGTCCTTCCCACCGCAGCCCCACACCTGCCCTGGAGGTGTTACTCTTGGATCCTCTCCTTCCTCTGCTGCTTTTCCAAGTCTTGGAGCCCGCAGGCTCTGGCCAGGCTCCTGTGGAGAGAGCCAGGCCTGCAGGGGATTTCCAGTCTCACGCCTTTTCTCCAGACTGTAGGTGGGAATGTCTGTCCTCTAGAGTTGGGAAGGCTGAGGCCCCGGGTTCACTGCCTTTCCCCCTGCCCACGGCCACCACTGGAACTGTCCTAAGGGAAGCATAGTTCTTGCTGCTGCTGGTATGTGGGAAAGAGCCTTGGAGGGCACCTGCCCTGTGTGCCCTGTCAGGGTGAGGGAATCACGGAGGCTGGAGCTCCTGCATCCTGACCCACAGCCTGAGGGTGTGGAGCTGGCCTGTGAGGAGGCTGTCCTGCCCTAAATGGCTCCTGCCTCACACTGAGGAGGAAGAAGGCGGGGGAGAGGGAGAGGAGGAGGGGAGAGAAGGAGAGGAGAGAGAAAGGGGATAGAGGGAGGGAGGGAGAGAGAGAGAGGGAAGGGGGCAGAGAGAGGGAGAGAGTGTGCCCCAGCCACCTCTTCCCTCACAAGCCTCTTTCCTCACAGCAGCCCCCCTCCCCTCAGAGAGCTGTGTGAGGCTTGAGCCTTGGCGCCTTTCCTGCCAAGGCCACCACCTTACCTATGTTAGGCCGGTTTGGCTCATCTAGAAAGACTCCTGATGGGCCTCACTTGCTTCTCACCAGACCCAGATCTGGGAAACGGGGGTTGACAGTTCAAGGACTTGCTTCCCCTCCATGTCCCCAAGAGGCTGGGCAAGAGATTTTCCCCAGACTACCTATGCCTGGTTTGAGCCCCAAATCTCTGGGAGACTGGTTTGGGGTTCCTAGCTCACGTCACCTTGGTGATGCCTGAGTCTCGAAAGGGGCAGCCTTTTCCGAAGCCCTTCCGAAGCCCTGGCCCGAGGCCACCGAGGGGTGGGGTAGAGTGAGTTCCTCTCGGGCCCCATACGAGGGACTCTCCCTTGGCTGGCCTCTAGCGTTGTCCTCTTCACACTGTATTGAGTGGTCTTCGGTTGACATTGACTGTGTTTACTCTCCACCTGGCTGGACAGCACCATGCCTGGCCCAGAGTCGGGCTTCCACTGGTGTTGATGAAATGAATTGGACTGACCTAGGGAGGAGAGACTTGTGAGCTGTTTTAGAGTGGGGCCTTCCTGCCTGGCTCATGGGATAAGGATGCTAGGCTCTAGGAGCCCAGGGAGATCCTCTGAGCCATTCTTCTCCAGGAGGTGGAGCCTACTGCCCTCGTCCTGTCAAGAGACTAGATGTCAGGAAGTGGGTCTCATGTGCAGCAGATCCCAGAACAGGTGGCAAGGAGGACGCTCAGACGTCCTCAGTTTTCTTACCTTTAAAACGGGGATGTTGGGATACCCTTTCCAACATTTTTAACTGCAGAAACTTAAAACATAAACACCTCGTGCAGAAGTCATGATATATAAACAGATAAGGGAGGATTTCTCTGGTTACAGTGGATGAGGGGGGTGGGTAGACCCCAGGCTCTCTTTTGCCCATCCACCCCAGTGACCCCCAAGGCCCCTCCACAGAACCAAAGGAAGGACCTTTGTCAACCACTGGTGGATCGCCTCTCTGGAACCTTCCAGCTATTAACGCTCATGGTTCCTGCCCCCAAATGCTTTTCAAACCAGAGAGATATTCCTCAGCAGTGCTTCACGGGTGACCAGGGAGGAGTCCCGAGGGCTGGGCTTCCCCTAGACGAATGGCTGCACATTAGAGTCACCTGGGAGCTTGCCTAAAATCCCTTGCGTAGAGATTTGGCCCCAGAGATTAATTAGGCTTCAGTGTGGCCTGGACACTGGGGTTTAAAAAAAAAAAAAAATCTTTCCAGGTGCTGCTAATATGTAGCCAGGTTTGAGACCCAGTGCATTGGACAGACTCTGGCTCACCAGGCAGAATCAGGGCCAGTGAGAGGGGCAGGCAAATGTGGTCCCAAAAGCAGTGGCCTAGGAGATAAGACTTGGGCCTTAGGCCTGATTTGGCCTTTAGTTTGCTTTGTAACTGAGGGTAGGTCACCTCCCCTTCCTGAACCCCCATCTCCTCATTTGGGAAACAAAGGGGTTCTTCCCTTCTAAAGGTGCTTCCAGCTTTGATGACCCAATTGTGTTTCAGTGAAGGAGGGCTGGGAAAGGAGGCCAGGAACAGCAAGGGAGACAGCGCCAGGCCCAAAGCCAACTGCCATGCCGACCTTCAGCTTAGTGGGTTTTGATGCCATGAAAGCAAGGACTTTCTTGACGAACAGACCGGACTGCCTGGCATGGGATGACTTCCCTGGCACTGGAAAGATGACTGTGCCCTGCGAAGGTGCTACAGCATCTGTGTTGGCAGGGAGGTACAATTCAGAGACCTTAAAGATCTTTCCAGATCTGGGATTTGACAGAAGAAAGGGTAGGGGGATCTGAGCAGGTGATGGGGGTAGAAATGCATTGCGATGCTCAGGGGAGGCAGGGTTCTGCCCACAGAATGACTAGATGCAGCCTCTGGGGCCCCTGGAGGCGTGGGGGCCTGTGAGGTGGCCTGAGCAGCCTGTGGCCCCTCCTGTTTGCCCAACCATCATTTCTCCATCTCCTTGCTCCAAGCATCCTGAGGCCTCTGGGTGAGAATCAAGGCAGCCCCCTGAGATCCCCAAGTGAAGTTCCCACTCTTTAGATGCAGGAGGTCGACACTCTAGAAGGATAGAAGTACTAAGCAGGGCGGAGGGCAGGAAATGTCTTGGGTCCCTGAATATTGTAACTGAGTGAGGGTTTATTTATGCATCCTCTGGTAGCCTCTTCCTTTGAAAGATGAGAAAATTGAGGCCCAGAGAGGGGAAGTGACCTACTCAAGTCATCCAGCACTGATAAAATGGTGTCAGAACAATAAGGCCACATGCCGTGCTCCTGAGCGCTTCCCTCGCCTGAGATACTGTAGCGCGTGCTTCATGGGGGTTATTTGATTTAATCCACTTAATCAGTGCGTAAGGTCATTATCATCATCCCCAGTTTACAGATGAGGAAACTGAGGCCCACAGAGTTGAAGTAGGAGCTTGCAGCTATCGCATTGTTGGATAGAGGCAGAGCTTAGGACCCAAATCCAGGGCTGTCTGACTTCAGAGCCTGCTGTGTGACTGCTACACTTTAAGGACGTCTGGGAGGCTAAGGTTTAAATTCTACCTTTTTTTTAAGGTTGATTTTTAATTAATTAATTATTTTAAAGCAGGTGGGGGCAAGCATCAGAGGGAGAGGGAGAGGGGGTCCCAGTGAGGAGCCCAAGTTGGGACTTGATCTCACAACTCTGAGATCACGACCTGAGCCGAAATCAAGAGTCGGTCGCCTGCCTAACCTACTGAGCCACCCAGATGCCCCTATATTCTACCTTTGAAGCAAAATTGTAATTGAAAGGCCCCATCCTGGGCTGTGTGGGGCCTGGCTTGGAGGGGTCTGGGGAGTGTGCTCCTTCAGGGGCACAAACTATGAGCAGGAAGGGACCCTGGGCACTGCCTCTGCCTGCAGCCTGGCCCTTCCCTTCGTGCTGCTCTCAGTTAGCCTCGGGGCCAGGGGCAGGGAGGACCCCGATCCCAAGGCCCCGGTTCTCTGCAGTCCTCAGGGTCTGGCTCTCTTCCCCCTTCCTCAGCTTGGCCTGCAACAGGGGCTCTTCTCAGTCTCCAGGCCAGGCCCACAGTGAGGCCAACGCTCTTTTGTTCTTGTGGTGCTGTGATTTGGTTCATGTTTGGGATTCTTACGTATCCATAAAAGGAGTTTAGGAGAGGTAACGGGTGGCTCTGACCAGGACAGTCACATAGGAGACGTGGGTAACTACTCAGGTGCATTATCTTCCCACTCTGCATTTTCTGGTCCTCGCTGTCCCCTGCCACGCTGATGGAGGCCAGGTGTGTAATGGCTAGGTGTTTGGATGCTGGGACCAAACCCTCTGGGGTAAGTTTGAGTCAATACATATAAAGCTCTATGACCAGGCACATCAGCTGCTAGTATTTTTCAAGTTAAAGACTAGGAAAGGAGCTACTCTTCCTGAAGCATGGTGATCTTCCCTGAGCGATCCCGAGCAAGAGGCATATCTCTGCTGAGCCTTCCCTTCTGAAAGATTGACAAGTCCATACCTGGCACACAGTAGGACTCACTGAGTGCTCATCCCCTCCAGGTTCCTGAGACACCTGGCCTATCAGGATGCATCCCTCGCCTCTGGGGCCATATGTGGCCCCGGGGGCTGTCGGACGGGGTGCTGTGCAGGCAGGCTGGGTTGGGGGAGGGCCCACTCACTTTGCCTGGGGTACTGGGCAGCTTCCTTCCTGGTTCTCCAGCTATTCTCTGGACCCCAGAGCGCCCACAGTCTGTGTGCCCTCCTCCTCCCCATTTCTGGGGTCCAGCTCTCCAGGCCTACAGGTAAAGAATGTCCAGATGGCAATGCCACCCAGGGGCTTTCCTTTCTTCACTCCCTCCCTCCCACAGATCCAGGTGAGCAGGATCCTTGCTCAGGGCCCCGTGTCTTAGAGTCTCTGTGCCTTGAGGTACCTTTCTCAAACATGTTTAAGGCCAGCTGTGATGCGTGGGGTCAGCAGAGCCACCCGGAGGGACCGCCCAGGCCTCCATGTCTCCTCTCTGTGTGCTCTCTGACCCTTTGCCCTGCACGTCAGGTTTCCCAGGTGCGCAGAAGAGCTCCATCTATGGGGTGGTCCTGGGGTCCTGTGGCCGAGCCACTTCCAGAAGAGCAGCCTACCGAGTGGATCATGTCCACTGGCTGGCATGTTATTTCTTCTGTGGGACCATGTGAGATGGGGCCATCAGAATAGTGCTGACATGCTGATCTGGGGTGCCTCAGATTGTTTCTATAGACATGGATTCCACAAAAACATATTTGCCTGGGGCCCTGCCTCCCAAGGGGCAGTCTTGCCCTCATCCACATCCTCTCCTTCCCCAAAGACACCTCCAGCCTTTCAGTTGCCTGGGGAGAAAAACCTACATTTCCCAGTGTCCTTCCTGACCAAACTGTGACAGAATTGCAAGTGTTCTGACTTCCAGCTTGTCTCACTTCCCCAAGATGTCTTCTCTGCTTTTTCTCCACTGTCCTCTTCAGCCCTGCCTCATCCCAGAAGCCCTTCTGAGCCCTCTCCAGCCCCAGGCCCAGCCCACAATTCCTCAGCAGCCTCTGAACCCCCACTAACTGGGCAGGGTGCTGGACCGGGACTCTCTGGGGCTCGGAAGCTGGGGCAAGAGGGAGGGGTCTGGTGTGGGTCAGGGGTCGAGGGTGGAACCCCCCAGCTGTGCACGCTGTGTGGGTCCTCCAAGCCCTTCCCTCCCCTTACAGGATGCTGCAGAACAACCAGCTGGGAGGAATTCCCGCAGCGGCCCTGTGGGAGCTGCCGAGCCTGCAGTCTCTGTGAGTCACTGGAGGGCTGGGCTGGGGAGCCAGCTTCCTGGGGCCTGACTCACAGCCCCGGGGCCCCTGCCTCGGCTTCCCCTCCTTTCTGCGGACCCCCCTTTCTCACTCCATGTTCCAGACAGCATGCCGCTCCGGGCTTTGGTTTTTTCGGGGGTTTTTGTTGTCGTCAGTGTGTGTATGTGTACACTTGCGTGTGTAGTCGGGAAGGAAGGCCCTGAGCCCCCACTGGAGGACTGTGGGCATGGGATCTCCCTAGGTGGGGCCACCGGGGCAGCGGTCCTGGGGTGTCTGGCGTTCTGCCACGGAGCCTGGGGTGGAGGTTGGAGACTGCCACCCCAGAGAAGTGTCAGGAAGGGGCTATCTCCCCCACCTAGCTTGCTCTAGCCCCCAGGGCTTGCGGGGTTGGGGCGCTAGGCTCAGACACCCATTTCCCCTACTCGTGGGTGGGACTGCATTCAGGGACTCACTGGCCACTCAGGACAGAGCCATCTCTTCAAGGAGCCCTGCAGTACCTTTCTCACCCAGTAGGGGCTTCATGAGGCAAGACTGAGTCTGAGGGCGGAAGCAGAAACAGGTGCTATCTAGTGATGTGAGCTCACCAGCTGTGATCCTCTGGGCCAGGTGCTGAGTTTTATTCACGCGGTGCACATCGAGGGGCCTGGGTCCTAGCAGCTGCCTAATACAGGTCTGAACCAACTGAATTTTCAAGTACATCTGCATCTGATGGGAGAGTAAATAGATGTTTTGGGAGAAATCAAAGTTGAGAGACAGGCGTGGGCATAACATATAACCATGGGGGAAACTGAGGCACAGTTAACATGCACTGTGTCAGGACGAAGGCCCTGGGCATTCTCAGCCTGTGGGTTCTGCCATGGTCCCTGTCCATGGTGGAAAAACTGAGGCAGAGAGGGTTAGTGACACAATAGTTGGGATCAGAGCCAGCCAATGGTTGTGTCTGATTCTAAACTATCCGGATTCTCCTCAGGTAGAAGGATGAAGGAGGTAGCAAGGTGGCTTTCCTTCCCATAACCCATATTCAGGCCCCACTGCACCATAAATAGAGGGGTCCAGACATGGGGGCCCTGGCCAGCTATCTGTGCCACACCCACACATGGTCAGGACTTTCCTCCCCTACCCCTGCCCTGGCCGTCTCCTACCCTCCTGCTTCTGTGTCTGCACCCCAGCGCCCCCCAACTGCCGTATTGGCCCGCCCCTGCCTCCGCTCACTCTCTCACCTTCCCACCCTCCGTCCCAACAAATGCTGGGCCTCTGGCCCCAGACACCTTTTCTCCCTCCACCCAGGTCACCACTGAACTGGGCAGGCAACCCAGTATTTCCCTAGAGGCCAATATCAGATCAAAGGCCAGCAAATCCTGTGCTTGATCTCCACCCCCAGCACAGACTAAACATTTGCTTAGGGCACCAGCAAAGCAGGGGCAGCCAAAAATGGAGGGGTGCGTGTGTGCAGAATTTGATATTTCATCCAAAGCGTCAAAGAGGTATTCATTGGGGAAAAAAATTAGAATTTTGCTGGGTTTCACACTTATTTTAAGGTTAAGTTTTGTTTGTTTTAATTGTGAATCACATCTTTTGCCTGCTTAGGGGTTCCAAAGGTCTTGTTTTTCAGACCAGGCATGATGCTTTGGGGCTATCAGGCAGTTTCTTCTGCACTTTCTGAAAAACGGGCAGCCCCTGTGGCTGGGGAAACTAGGTAACTGGCTTCCACTGCAGCCCTATTACTCCCCATGGTCTGGGTGGGTCAGGGCAGGAGACAGAGGCCCAGTCCCCCACTCCCGCAGTGTTAAGGCAGATGAATAGATTTTGCCTCTTGCAGTCATGTGAGGAGAGCACTGTCCTATGAAGCAGAAAACTTGGCTTCAAGTCCTGGTTCTGATCCCAACTATTGTGTCACTAACCCTCTCTGCCTCAGTTTTTCCACCTTCAATTTGGGGGTAATTATCTTCTTTGCCTATCTCACAGGGTTGTCAGGAAGATCAAATGTATAGTAAACAGAAAGGGATTTGTAAAGAGAAGACTCCGCACAACTGGGATGTGTGGTGATGCTATTATGTTATTATTCACTTAACTAGTCATTGATCTATTCATTTTACACATATTTTTGAGGCTTTGCTGGGGAGGCAAAACCTGACTTGCATCTTGAAGGATTAGTAAGCGTCAATTGGGCGAAGAATCAGGGAAGGACATTCCAGGCAGAGGGAATAGCACGTGCCAAGACACAAAGATGAGGAACCCAGTAAATTCTAAAGACTTTACAATGAAGTGAGTCTGGCTGAACTGTGTGTGTGTTCGGGGACTGGTGGGAAGGGCAGTGGTGGAGAGAGATCTGGAATTAGCAAGAGGTAATGCCTAAAGAGTAAGTGTGGACCTTGCTAAGGATTTGAACACTGGTGAGCCACAGGAGAATTTTTAGCAGGAGAGCAGTGTGATTGAGTTTGCATCATTGGAAGATTACTTTGGCAGTAGTTATGGAGGACAGCCTGGAGGTGTGGAGCCAGTAAGGGGCTGGTGAACCAAGGGAGCCTAATGGCAGCTGAAGAAAGGGAGGCATAGTAAGATAAAAGAAACTGATGGACTCTAGAAATATCAAGATGATATGTTGTCAGGACTCTGGATCGGATGTCCTGGGTCAGCTCCTTCACTTACTACCTGTATGATCTTGAGCAGGTTAGTTATCCTCTCTGCTTTCATTTCTTTATTGGTAAAATGGAGGTGGTGTCTGTGTACCTCAATAGGATAGAATGAAATGAGCTAATATACATAAAAACACAGTACCTTTTGTTGCTACTACTGCAGTTATTACTAGTAGTTGTGGTATGGATTGGAGGTGGGAGTTGAAGGGGAGGAGGAGTCAAGTTGCTGGGCATGTCTCTGGCTTCCACATCTGGGTGGACAGAGAGGCTAGTCGCGGCGAGCCTGGCACATGGTGAGATCACAGTAAGAATGTAAGTGAATAGTGACCCCAGAGGATGAGTGCTCTGGGGAGGGGCACAGGGAAAGGGGAGACACTGAGGTCCCTTTGGACCTATTGAGTTTGAGGTACCTATAGGTAGGGTGACCAAGCATCTCAGACAAACTGGAAAGGGGGTCACCCCACCTACAGGACGTCAGTGTGTGTGTGTGTGTGTGTGTGTGTGTATGTATGTGTTAGGGAGAAGAGGGGGAGTGCATAATCCAACTCAAATGTTCTATTTGGTTGGTGTTATATCCTGAGCTTTTGGAAGCTGGGGACCTCTAAATGAGGCTCTGTCCTACTAATTCAGGTTCCTCCATCTCAGACGGAGACAGTAAAACCAGCCCAGGTTTGCTAGGCTGAAAGTGGACGGTGGGAGCAAATGACAATTTTGGGAGCCCCTCTGTGTGTCAGCGCTGTGTGAGATGTTTTATGTGTGTGCTCTGACTTCATTCTCACAAAAACTCCTTCATGATTGCCTTCTGTGTTGGCAGATGAGGAAATAGAGGCTCAGATAAGTTCAGGGACTATTCCAAGGTCAGAGCTAGTGAGTGGGGAAGGCAGGGCTATACCCCAGTGTTGTTGCTGTGCCCTTCCCATCATGGCTGCAAGGGAAGTCATTTTTGGTGGCCATCACTGGGCGGCCCTCCCTCCTTCCTGACAAATACCAATAAATAGAAATTCCCTCCTTCTTGTAGGAAGTCAGTGGGTCAGGGAGGCAGTATATAGGAGACACATCCCTGCCCATGTCTCTCCTGGGGGTGGTATGTCCTCCCCAGAGCAGGCCAGACCCACCCAGGGGCTCAGGTCCCTAGGAAAGGCTGTTCTTCGCCTCCAAAAGGCAAGGTCCCTTCACAGACTCCTGTGGACATTCCTGGAACCTCAGTGAAGGTTCAGTCCTGTGGTTCACCTTCTACCAGCTAGAACCAGATACTGGGGAATAGAAAGTAGGTTTGGATTAGTCAGGAGTGGGGTCAGGTTTAGGGGATGGGGCCCTAGGTGACCAGTTGAACATGGTACACAGGCTGTTTGGCTTGGCACCTGGGTGGGTAGCACCCAGCTCTACAATACCCCCTCCCTGGATACACTTGCTTCTTCTCTGACCAATGTGGGAGGGAGAGGATGCAATGCCAGATGTGTCATGCCAGGTTTGAGCTGAGGCCAAGAGAAACCACGGGAAGCCAGTGGAGCCTGGGGGAAAATAGAAACTGGGTGGGGGTGAGGCAGGGCCAGGGGGAGAGTGCATGGAAAAGCAGAAAAACAGCCCAGAAAGACCTCAGGACGGGGCTGGGGTGGGGCCCGGGAAGCGCAGGCTCGCTGGTCCCTGGAGAAGAATCAGAAAAGCACAGTGGCAGGAATAAAGGGGAGAAAACAGGAAAACAGCCCAATCCTGGACACCCTACGGGGAGAAATGCATAATCGCAAAGGATAGCCACATGAAACTGGCCAACATTGTGCCGAGCACGGGAAATTAATCAAGAGTGGTGCCAGACTCCAAACTGAAACCCAAGTTAGAACCACCACAACGCTCTCAGCGCAAGCCGGTCGATCTAAAACACATTGGCTGCCTGCTGCAGAGGGGGAAGAGTTGGAGAAGTCCGGGATGGAGAGGGGTGTGTGTGTGTGTGGGGGGGTGTACCTGTGTGTATGGGAAGGCAGCTGGGCTCAGGGTGATGCGGGAAGGGAATAGTGGCTCCCACTTATCACACTTCAAGATGCTAAGCACATTCATATTTCATTTAATCCTGAAATCCCATTTTGGGATAGAAGCTACTCCGATTTTATAGACAGGGCAACTAAAGGCCAGAGAAGTTAAGCAACTTGACCAAGATCCCACAGCTAGGATGTAACTGAGCTGGCATTCTGTTTTAGCTCTAATTCCAAAGTACCATGTTTTTTTTTTTTGAGAGAAAGAAAGTGTGTGTGCGCATGTGCACGTGCAAGGGAAGACGGCGGGGGGTGGGGCAAAGAGGGGGGAAGAGAGAATCTTAAGCAGGCTCCATGGCCAGCATGGAGCCCGTTGGGGGCTCGAGCTCATCACCCTGAGATCATGACCTGAGCTGGAATCAAGAATCAGATGCTTAACCGACTGATCCACCCAGGTGTCCCCAAAGTACCATGTTCTTAACCTCTCTCTCTTAACACCTCTTCTAAGACACAGTGCCTTAGGATCCAAAGATCTGGATTTAAGTCTTGGCTCTGTCACTAACTAGCAGTGAGGCCATGGGCAAGTCTCCCCTTTCTGAGCCCAAGGTTCCCTATCTCTAAAGTGGGAGGGTCAAATGAGATGATTGGCAGACAGGTGTCCCAAGAGAAAGGATGTCATGCTCCAGAGATAGAAGAATGTCCTAATGGGGTTACTGGCCCTGTTCCTCAGTCCCTTATGATTGCTGTGTGCTTGCTGTCTCTGGGTCTCAGTTTCTGTCTCTGTGCAATGGAGAGCATCCTCCTTGAACCCTTCCAGTCTCCTGGGACTCTGTGAGGGGGGATGGGGAGGAAGGACTCAAACCTCTCTAGGAGAAAATGGCTAAACCATTCTGGCCAGTGCCAGAGGCCAGTTCTATGAGGACAAGGATCAGAAAAGATGAAAACAAGGGGCTTCTGAGCAGGTCCCCCTCATTCCGTACATCTGACCCCCCTCCCAGGGACAGTTGTTCCCCTAGATGGATGACCACAGCCAGACTAATAATAACCAGCCCTTAGATGGCACTTTCCATGTGTGAGGTGTTCGTTCTTCTTACCTCTTACTCTTTGCAGTACTCCTCTGGGATGCTTTCTACTAGTAGTCTCATCACCCCATTTTATAGATGAGCAGACCACCGAGGCACAGGGAAGGTGATGTGACTTGATGAGAGTTATTACAGTGAGTACGTAGCAGAGCCATGGTCCAAAACTCAGGCAGCCTGGCCCAGAGTCCGTGCACATAATTGTGGTGCTGGGTTGCCTCTCAAGGGTGTTCTGAGGCTGCTGAGTGAGCCGATGACAAGCCCTGAGGCCTGGGTCATCACTGGGGAGCTGGGGACCAAGGTATTTCCAGAGCACCTGCCCCCAAGGCTGGCTTTGGGTAGTGCACTCTGCTGGGGGGTACCGGAGAAGCCTGGATTGGGCTGCTGTCCTTACTCTGGCAGTTCTAGGGTTGAATGGAGCCAGTTTGGGCTGCTCTCACCAAGTACCATAGACTGCGTGGCTCGTAACCAGCAAAAAGTTATCTCTAACAGTTTTGGAGGCTGGAAGTCCAAGATCAGCTTGCCAACATGGTTGAGTAGGAGGGTGAGGTTCCTCTCCTGAGTTGCCGACTGCTGACTTCTGGTTGCACCCTCATGTCTGGAAGAGCAGAGACAGGAAGCAGGCTCTGTCCTGACTCTTACAAGGGCACTAATCCCATTCACATGGGCTCCACCCTTGTGACCTCAGCTAATCACCTCCCGAAGGCCTCACCTCCCAAATCCATCACACTTCAGTCCATAACCGGTGATGACCCAGGCCTCAGGGCTTGTCATCGGCTCACTCAGCAGCCTCAGAACACCCTTGAGAGGCAACCCAGCACCACAGTTATGTGCACGGACTCTGGGCCAGGCTGCCTGAGTTTTGGACCATGGCTCTACTACGTACTCACTGTAGTAACTCTCAGAGGGAGTATTGGTTGCCTGGGGAGCTAGGGCTGCTGACACTTTGGCATGAGCATTGATCCCTAAAAACCACTGGCTTTGATCATAACCCCCAAAGACTCCTTGAGAGAGGGCCTGAGGCTGGTTGTCCCTAACCATCTACTTGTGAAGAGCATTAAGATCTTTCTAGAAACTTTTCATGAGGAACAGCTTTTCTTTTTTTTTAAAGATTTATTTATTTATTTTTGGTAGAGTGCACAAGTGGCAGGGAGGGACAGAGGCAGAGGGAGAGAGAGAGAATCTTAAACAGACTCCCTGCTGAGCAAGGAGCCCAATGTGGGGCTTGATCTCATGACCCTGAGATCATGACCTGAGCCGAAGTCAAGAGTTGGACGCTTAACCTACTGAGCCACCCAGGAGCCCTTGGAACAGCTTTTCTATTTGACCCTTGCAAGGAGTTGCACCAGCATTTATAGCCCATTTTACAGACCCACCTGAGAGGGAAGATACAGGGGCGAGGTGCTCTGCTCAAGATTCCCCAGTGAGTTAGAGATGGAGCCAGGAGGGGAACTAAGTAGGGTCTTCTTGTGGTGGGGCAGAAGAGCCCAACCATGACTTGCCTTACCACTCACAGCCTCCCTGAAGCAAATCTTTGAAAGGCCCCAGTGGAAGGCCTGGGTGATTTCAAGAGAAAGAGCCAGTGATGCATGAGACTGGGGAATTCCCTTAAGGAGGCATTTTCTTGGTTCTCCTGAGCACCGTGAGCAGGAAGAGGACATCACCGGGGGGGACGAGGAAGGTGCCTTTGGGGGAGAGAATGGGCCAACACAGTCATGAATAGAACTTGTAGAATAGTGGCTCTCAAAGTGTGGTCCCTGGACCAGCAGCATCAGCATTACCTGGGAACCTGTCAGAAATGCAAATTCTCAGGCCCCACCCTGGACTTACTGAATCAAATCTGTGGACCAAAGAGACCGGCAGTCTGTGTTTTAAGAAGCCCCCCAGGGGATTCCATGCACACTGAAGATTAAGAATCAGTCCTGGAGAAGAGAAATCTATTTGTTTCCTTGGGCTGCCATAGCAAATTGGGTGGCTTAAAACAACAGTAATTCATTCTCTCATAGTTCTGGAGCTCAGAAGTCTGAAATCAAGGTGTCAGCAGGGCCTCTTGCAGCTTCTCTTGGTGGCCAGCATTCCCTGTGGCTGCATCATCCAATCTCTGCCTTCCATCCTCACGTGGCCTTCTCTTCTCTTTGTGTCTCTCTGTGGTTTCCTATCAGGACAGTTGTCATTAGATTCAGGGCCCACCCAGACAATCCAGATGATCTCACCTCGAGAGCCTTAACTTAATTACATCCGCAAAGACCTTTTTGCCAAATAAGGTCTCCTTCACAAGTTCTGGGAGTTAGGAAGTGGACTTATCTTTTAGGGAGCCCCTCTCCAACCAGTCAGTAAGAGGGATAGTGGAGAGGGCGAGCAAGCCTGTAGCCTCTGGGAGAACCCATGGGGTAAAGAGCTGAGAGTCGAGTCAGAATGAGAACAGGAGGCTTATAGGGAGCAGTAGCCCATGAGCCAGCTGTATGGGCATCTGGCAAAGTAAGGCCCAAGGCTGGCAGGCCGGGGGAGAAGAAGGCCTTGAGGTCCGGACAGTTCTGATCCAAGTCCATCCCGAAGATGCCCAGTCTGCCATGGAGAAGCCCCCAAGCTGCCCCTGAGCCCTTCACGTGATCTAGTGAATCTCGTTAGTGCCACCCAAACTTGCCTGCCTGCCAGAAAGGGCCCTGAGGCCCAGCCATGCTGTGGGGCCCAGCTGAGGGGGTCCCCAGGGACGCACGAGGTGGCAGACGGCCTCCCTGGCACAGCTATTTCAGGCTCCATGATTATATGCTACTTTATTTGGATCTCCCCGAGGTTCCGGGAGTTGATTACTACATTCGTCTGGGGCAGAGGCTGCTCTGAGGTAGGTGGGTGGGCAGGCACGTGGGCAGCCCCCTGCATATGATGAAGCTCCGAACATGGGTAATTTGGCTCCTGGAAATTCTAGGAGAGTGTCCGTGGTGGGCTGGGCCCTGGGATCCTGTGGAAGTTTTTTCAGCTGTAAATGCTGGTCTGGGATAGAGTCAGCCCAAGCAGGGCCACCCAGGAGCAGCTTGGTGCCTCAGCCCCATGAGGAACACCTCAGTCCAGACTTGTGGGTCTCCCCACCCTCCTGCCCCCTGAGTCCCATGGAGCTCTTCCAGGCTTAGGCCCGAGAGATCTGAGAGAGGCAGGAGCACCCCGGGTTGGGGTGTGGGAGCTGATGACTCAAATGTGGTTTAGGTGCACATGGGCTGCAGGTAGAGCCAAGAACTGGGTGACCCCCTCCCCCATGGGGAGAAGACAGAGGCAAGTTTCCTTCCTCCTGTATTAATGCCCTCTCTGAGCAGCTGACATCAGGGCAGAGCCCTGGCCTGGGTTCTGCATATGTCTGGAGGAAAGAGGAGATCTAGCCACTGGTGTCCATCCATCCGTCCTTCCATCCTTCCATCTTTCCAATCCTTGGTTTGTTTGTTCAAGCTTTGGTCAGTGCCTGGAATGCCTGGCAGAAAAGTTACTGAGATCAATCATAAAACAAGGGCCTGCCTTTCAGCAGCTCCTGGTTTGATGTGGGAATATCACACACATTCAGACACCCATCTTCACTCCGCCCCTCCCATACACTATGGTCTTTTAAGCTTCCAAGACAGAAAGTCGGTGCAAGTGAACATGATATAAAATTAGTGTATAAGAGCAAAATGGGAGTTGGCCAAAATGATGAAAACCAGGTGAAGCCCAGTAGGGGTGTGATAAGAATCCTACTGGTGGCTAATGTTTGTTGAATGCTTATTATGGTACCCGGCCCGAGGCTATGCTTAGCAGATATCACCTTTGTTCCTTATGACAAATCTCTATAGGAGGTACATTTCCATTTTATAGAAGAGAAAACTAAGGTTTGGGGAGTTGGTCACAGAATTGATAAATGGTTCACCTGAACTCCAAGCCTGTGCGTGCCCTTTACCACCACCCTAGACTATGCAGATGAGGTATGTAGCTGGGAGGGACCCCAGAGGTCTGGTTCCCGCAGTTGTCTGCCTCACAACACTTAGGGAAGCTTACAAAGTGCAGATGCCCAGGCCATTTCTCAGACCACCTGACTAGGAATCTTGAAGGCTGAGGCCCAGGATGGCAGATGTGAGAAAGAGTCCTCCCAGGTGGTATCTGAGGCAGAGCCAGGTTTGAGAACCATTGTTTGGACCCTGGCTACTCCAGGCCAGCGACCCTGGTGTTGTGGAGCCGTGAGAGCGTGTTAGCTGTGCCCACTCTCAAGCTCCAGTTATTCTGAACTTGCACTTTAAGAAGGCCCACCCTTTTACCTTCCAGGCTTACTGGTATGCAATTATAATTTGAGAACCACTGTTCTTTTGTCCAGGAACTTCTGGGGCACCCTGCCCCTCTCCCAACCTCGGTGAAGATGGGCCACAATCATTCCTTGCTGTCCATGTCCATTCACTCCTGCCCTCATCCCCTAGGCCCTAAGGCCTTTCTATGCAAAGTCCTCAAGCCTTAAAACCCCTTTTTTTCTCCTCTGCCATCACTTGCACAAGTAGGGTGGTAATGAGAGGTTTGGATTGGTTTGGTTGTGGACCCACCTAGAGGCAATGAGCTGTACCAGATGATCTCTTGGAGGATGCAGGTGGAGACACAATGGTTAGACTTTGGGAAGAACTTCCCAGCTGCCTAAAACCACAGGGAGGGGGAAAGCCTAGAGCACTTTCTTCTGAAAGTCCTCTAGAATCACACTCCCCACATCTGGCCTGGGAGCAGGAAGCGGTTTGACCCCATCTCACTCCAGTCCACTTTTGACATTTTCTGGGAGCTCACAACATCTAGTCAAAAGTCTGTGCCTTGGAAGCCTTAGAGTAGTCCAGATTGGAGGTAAGAGAAGGCTCAGATCACAGCCAGGAAGAGGTGGAGAGAGCACCTGTGTGCCTGCAGCCAGCCTTCCCTGGCTGCACCCCTGCCACTGGCCGCCCACTCCCCTGCTCCCCGCTCCGCAGCCTGCCGCCATTCGCCAACCCGGTGAGAAAAGTCTGTCAGGGGCTGGGAAAGTGTGGTCTTTTCCGAGAGTCTATGAGTAATTTTCCACCTGTTTCTGAGCCTTTGGAGCCAAGGTGGCTGCCAGCCGCTTGCTGGAGTGTGGAAATCCACACACCAACCGGAAAAGGCTGTGAACACGCCGGGCTCCTGCTCTGGCCACTGACAGAGGCTGCGTGGGTGGAGGCTGCCCACCCCAGACCACAGGACCTTAGAATACCCAGCTGGAAGGCGCTGCAGGGGTTACCCAGTCCAAGTGCCTCTTCCACAGGTGAGGAAGCCAGGCAGCAGAGAGGGGAAGCAACTCTCCCGGTGTCACCCATCGAGTTAGTGGTGGGGCTGCAGCTAGCTGGGACCTAGGTCAGGCCAGCAGATGCTTTTTGGCTCTGAAAGGGGACGATCTATTTATAAGCCTCTGTGACCTCTTCCACCAGATGGCTCTAAGAGCAGTTTTTCTGGAATATGAACCCCTGGGGGACTCTCTTATCAAGGTGGCTTCCCTTCCCTCACTAGTCCTAACACCTGTCTTTGGACTTGGAGCCAATTCCTTCCCTTGTCACCCTGAAATAAAACAACAACAACAACAAGCTGGTCAGGAGGACCTTAGGGACCTTGGAGGGGCCTGGGTGCTAGGGAGGGAGGAAAGAAGGCCCACAGTGCTTGGCAGGGGCGAGCTGCTCTGGGGTGGTGGTCGTTGAAAGGATGCTGAGCCTTGAGGGCCCTGGCAGGCCCTGGAGTGGAGGTCACTTCTGTCCCCTTGGAAGCAATCTCTTCCCTGAGGAAAAAGGGCAAGCTTGGCCATCCCAGCTCTCTCCCCTCTCCCCATGTCTACTAGAAGAAATAGACTCTTTCTCAGGGGGCTTTTTCAGGGTGTCCTGCCTTGATCACCTTGCAAGTGGGGAAGGCAGCACCTTTGTGGGGATGGAGGCCACAGAGGACCATCCAGCAGAGGTGACCTTGGCCCCATGCCTCTCCTCAGTGTCAAGGCAACAGTATGGGACAAGACTGAGGGAAGGAAGGTGAGAAGGCAGGAGACAGAAGGGAGGGAAAGAGGGAAGGGACTTTCCTGGAGCATCTCCCATGTGCCAGACATCACACCAGGTGCCGTCAGCAGCCGGCCCTCCCGTACCACCAGGACTCTGTCCCAGGCCCCTTCCAGCTGCAGCTCTCTCTCTTCTCCCCTCCTTCCAGT
Source organism: Neomonachus schauinslandi (assembly GCF_002201575.2). Classification (NCBI taxonomy): domain Eukaryota; kingdom Metazoa; phylum Chordata; class Mammalia; order Carnivora; family Phocidae; genus Neomonachus; species Neomonachus schauinslandi. The sequence continues at coordinate 27,674,804 of NC_058408.1, read as the reverse complement.
CCATACCAGTTGCCTCCACTTTGTCACCTTCAGTCCAGCTTCCATGGGCCTCTCAGACCATCAGAATGGTTCTTGCCGAGGTCACTGGACCTTTGCTGAGTGCAACAGGCTCTTTCCAGAACTTATTTCATGCGATCTTCTAGCAGCATGTGCTAGTGTTGACCACTCTTCTCTAAGTTCTCTCTTCCCATGGCTTGTGTGCACAAAACTTGGTCTCCTGCTCCTTCCCTACTCCTCTGGCCACTCCTCAATTTCTTTACAGACGCCTCTCCCCCTGCCCACCCTATAAATGGCAGAATTTCGGGGGGTGGTTACTCTTTCCTTGTCCCTCTGTTCTGTGTGCTCCTCACTTTGTCCCCAGGCAGTTTCTTATCTGCCTGTGGGCTCAGTTACCCCCACACTGATGGCCTCGGGTCGGCCTCTCCAGCCCAGAGTGGGTTGCCCATTGAAATCTCCATTTGGTTGAGCCAAAGGTACCTCAAATGGAACATTTCCCCAAATGTTCATCATCTTCCCTCCCATGGATAGTCCTTTGCCAGCATTCTCTGTCCCAAGAAATGGCACCACCATGCATTTCGTTCCCTTATCCAGGGACTTGGCAGTCCTTCTTGACTCTGTCACCACTCCCACATCTCATCGGTCAAGTCCCAGTGACTACATCCAGACTGCTTGTTAATAAATCCTCCTGCCTTTCCTCCCCTGCACACTATCATCTGCCCGCCACCATCCCTTGCCTGGCTTTCTGCAATAGCCTCCGAATGGTCCCCTGCTTCCATTCCGAAGTTACCTTAATCTGTCCCCCATGTTGCAGTTATGTGGGTCTTAAAACACAAACCTGATCGGGCGCCTGGGTGGCTCAGTTGGTTAAGCGACTGCCTTCGGCTCAGGTCATGATCCTGGAGTCCCGGGATCGAGTCCCGCATCGGGCTCCCTGCTCGGCAGGGAGCCTGCTTCTCCCTCTGACCCTCCCCCCTCTCATGTGCTCTCTCTCTCTCTCTCTCATTCTGTCTCAAATAAATAAATAAAATCTTTAAAAAAAACAAAAAACAAAACACAAACCTGATCATGTCATTCCCCTACTTAAAATTCTCCAGGGGCTCCCAATTGCTGCAAGATAAAGCTCACACTCCTTGGCTCAGCTACAAAGTGCCACCTGGCTCTTGCCTTCCTCCCCCTAGTTCACCGGCTGCCTTTGCTGGAGCCGGAGGGAGCGACTCACGGCTCTCCTGGGCCTGCAGCCCGTGTTCCTGGAACACTCGCTCCTATTTCTCCTGCTCACCGACCCAAGTCCCACTCATCCATTAGGCCTTAGCTTTAATGTCTCCTCCTGTGGGAGGCCTTTTCTGACCCCCCATCCATCCAGGTGCCCCTGCGATGCACTCACAGAGCAGCCTGCAATTCTGTTCTCTTCCTGTTCCATTGTCGACATTTCCTTCTCTACTCTGAGTTCCGTGAGGGTAGAGACTGCATCCTTTTTTTTTATTCATGTTTCCCCATACCTAGTACAGTGCCTGGTGCGTAGTAGGTGCCTAGTCTTTGCTCGTGAGTGTACAAATGAATGAATGAGGAGACAGGGTCAGAGAGCTGAAGTAATTTGTGTGACCGAGGGCTGGGATTTAAGCTTGGGTGTGTCTGATTCTGATGCCCATGCTTTCCACCTCCGCTCACCACCTCCCCCTGCCTGTGGGTGCTTCCTGAGAGTATCGGAGCAGCTCTGAGCAAGGCGGAAAGTCTGGAGACAAGGGCCCTTCCTGCCCTCCGCTGTCACTTTTAGGGGAGGTAGGATAGCAGACAGAGCTAAGAAGGGAGTGAGGGCATGGAAGTGACCCAAGGGGTTTAAAGTGAGAGGAACGCAGATTACAGCCTGATCCCAACAACGCTGCGGCTTGGGCCGTGCGCGGGGCGGGGAGGCTCTCTGTGCTGTGAGTTCACAGAGAGAAGGTGTGAGTGGGACCGAGGGCCACCCCCCCCATCGGATGGTGTGTTGTCAGGGGCTGCACTTCAGTGTGTGTATCAACCTAAATAAAACAGAAATGGGAAATAAACTTATTTTTTTTAAACCCATGTCATACCTTCCAGAGCCAAGAATAACATTATTTAGAACTACCTGCTACTTAGGGTCGATCTCTGTCCTGGCAGCCCTTGGCCCTAGTGGGGCATGGAGCCCTTAGTAAAACAAAGCAGCAGGGACTGAGGAAGCACCTCCTTAGGCTGACTACCCGGGGAGCATTCATAATTTCCGGAGCTCCAGCTTGGGGTTGGGGTGGGGATGAAGAGGAAACCCCAGATTCATCACAGCCAGGGAGTCGGGAGGCTCTATTCCCCAGCTGGGACAGCCCCCCAGCCCATTCCCTTTTCCTTCCTGCTCTGTCAGCTACAGGAATGAGGCTGCTAGGCCTCCTTCGGGAGCCACCAGGCCTTCTGGGCCAATGCAGCTGCCTCGGCCCCCAGCCTCAGCCCCAGAGGGCTCCCCTGGCCCCCATTAACCTGCCTCTCAGCTGCACATCTGCTAACCTGGGGCCTAAAGGGCCTTATAGTAAACCCCCCCTTGGAACATCTGGAGTGCAGGGGAGGGGTCCACCTGGAGGAGAAAGGAGGTGGGAGTGGGGAGAGGGAAAGGGGACTGAATGGGAGAGCCTAGTCTGGTGTGTGGGGTAGGGGAGGTGGTGGGGAGGCTGGAAGGAACTAAGTAGTCCCTGGGTTCTTAGTTCTGTTGTTTGTTGAGGCAGAATGGATCAGAGGGGGCATGGTGAAGGGCAGGGCCCGAGGCTCCTCCCAGTCATCAGAGGGCACCACGTAAGTAATCTTGCTCCTCTGATCAGAAACAACCCACAGCCCCCCAAGGACTAGCTGGGGCAGATCTTCATTTGAGTTCTGTCTGCTTTCATGTCGGTGTCCCTGCTTTCCACCTGCTCCTGCAAAGTCACTGACCCCTACCTCCCCAAACCTGTCCTCTTCTACCTCCCAAGTTTGGCTTAAGCCCTTTCTCAGCCTAGGACACTTTTCCTCTTCCTTTCTGTCAAGCCTTACCTCTCTACTTCCTATATCAATGCAACATTCATCTCCTCCAGGAAGTCCTCCTGGACTGATTCCATCTGACTCTGAGTCTGATGGGCACATGGGGAACACTAGGTACCAGAAGCAGAGATCCTCAGTCTTTATAACCAGGAAGGCAGGAGGGGAGGCCCTAGCAGAGCAGAGAAGGAAAGATTCAAGCAGGACTCTTTTGTCTTTGCAGGACCTGGAGGAGAAGCTGATCAGAATTCAAATTGGTGGGAGAGGGACAGGGTATGGGTACAGACAATAAATACTCTTTAGGTACCATCTAGAGATCTTGTTTCAGAACTGGGGTGGGGGGCGGGGTGTTGGGACACTCAGTGGTCACCTTGTGAGTCTGGAAAGTTGTGAGAAAGGGCTCCATGCCTAGCCCAGGGCAGGTGGCTACCCTTCTTGGTTCATCTCTCTCCTTAGTATGACCTGACAAGTGTTCTGAATCTGACTGGGCCCAAGCTGCTCTGAGTCTGGGAAGTCAGAAGGCAGAAGGAAATTAAGTCTTGGGGAGCATTTGCTGGGTGCCTGGTGCTGTGCCAGGCACATGCATGGGCTCTCTCACCCGACCCCTTAATCAAAACCCTCACATATCCAGCCTGGGAACACCTTGGTATAGGTCTAGCATTCTTTGAGTCTTGGCTCAGTCTAGGGCTCTAGATTGTGGGGGCCCAGATAATCTGTCTCCTTTCAGCTCAAAGGGTGGGTTGTGATTTTAGGGTCTTTCTCTGGAAATAGCTGCTGCTTTTCTTTGGGAATCCAGCTCTGCCATTTTCTAGATTAAGGATCATGGGCAAATTGTTCTGAGCCTTGGTTTCGTAATCTGTAAACTGGGGATGATAAAGTGATTGTTAGGAAGATTCACGGGGTAATGTATAGATAGTGTATAGAATCTACACCAGGTATATCCTAAGTGCACAATAAATGGTGGTCCTATTATTAGACTAAACTCCAGAATTGTTTCCCACAGTGTCATCATTTTGCACTAGTGAGGGGACCTGAGGAGGATGATTTGGGTGGCTCAGAGAAACCCTGGCTGGGAGGAGCTGAGCAAGACAGACTCTGGAGGCCAGGACTGTGGTCTTCCACCCCTTGCCAGGCTCTGCTGCAAAACTAGATTACCCAGAGAGGGATAGGTTCTCCCCCAACCCCTGCCCCCAGGAGTGGTCCTTTCAGGGGGTCAGTCACCCTGCAGTGAGTGAGTGTGTCTCACCCATCCCATATCCCTCTCATCATGGAGATCCATGGTGAGCACCTTCACCGGACCACCGGCCTTCAGTGAGTTTACAGTCAGGGTGTATAGGGCGTATTCATAAACAGGATATGATAGGATATGGCTGGTCAGAGTGCAGTGGGAAGGGGGCAGCTAACACAGCTGGGGTCCTGCAGTGTCAGGTGCTGTGCCAAGTTCTCCATGGCACCAAGCATCAGAGCTGAGATTTCAAATCTGTATCTAACATCCAACTCCTACTACTCTGCAGAGGTGAGAAGTTTGACAACCTAGTTTCTTTTTTTTTTCTTTTTTGGTTTTATATATTTATTTTTAAAGGGCAAAATATTTAGATAATTTAAATACAAGTCCAACAGAATGATGCTGTCCAAGAAAGCAATGATGCCACAATGTGTTCTCACTTCCAGATTCTCAGCGGTATTGTCTGAGGCTTCTCTCAGTAAAAAAAAAAAAAGGGTGGGGTCTGATGCATTATGCACAGATAGTTTTCTTATCTGCAGTGTAATATACCATTTCCTGTGGACACCTGAACTTTTCCACATCCGTCTCAGGAATTTCAAACCCAAATTCATCCTCCAAGGTCATGGTCATCTCCACGTGGTCCAGCTAAGCTGGGGTCTTTCATAAAATGAGAAGCTACCGAGAGCTTTTCTGGGTCAGTCTTGTCATGGAGGTTGGACACATAAAGAACACAGTCCTTGATTCCCTCTCACATCAAAGGGGGAGCATCACTCTGCTGGTAGCACAGTTGGGTAGCTCCATGTGGAACCTAGAGCAAGGGCAGGAGGGAGATGCTGAACATAAAGGGCCTCTAAATACGTATGCGCAGAGATATAGCTATCTTTCCCAAAGCTTTTAGGGCTTTAGAGAACCCACATCATCTGATTCTAACTGTGGCCATCAGGTCGCACGGAGTCATAGTGCTGGTAGTCCCAGCAGCCTGACAACCCAGCTTCTGAGATGAGAAGAGAGCCTCGCGGTGTGTGGGATGCCCTGTGGTTGGGACAATCAGCAGAGCTCCGTGCAAGAGACCACACGTGTGTTGGGTTTTGAAGGTAGGCTAAAAGGTGGACAGGTGGAGGTCCAAGGACAGCTTTTTGCTGGGAGGGGAGGAGCCTGAGCAAAGTGTGGAGGCAGTGGATCGGAGGCATGGGAGGTGTAATGCTGGATTCAGGGAACGGCAGCTCTGCTTGGGACAGGCCTAGTTTTCCTCGCTTGCAGCACCACGAGCCAGCCTGCCTGGGAGAAGACACATAGAGAGGTCTGGAGCCTTCGACGGCCAGCCAGGGACTGTCTCAGAGGTAGTGGAGGCCACTGCAGGGTTCTCATGGAGACGAACCTATGCCTTTGAGAGGGCACAGTGGACCTAGCTGAAGGGGGGGGGACAGTGAGGCCAGTTAGGAGGCCACTGCAGGATAGGGCCTAGGCCACAACAATGACCCTGGGCTCAAGAGGAGGGGGCGCGGCCTTGAGATTCCATTGCCGGGGCCTGGTGATGGCGTGGGTAGAAGATCCAGGGAAAAGGTGAGACACAGAGGTGACATGAAGCTATGAGTCTCCTTCCATTGCTGGCTCTCTGATCTTTCCTTCCCCAGAGCCCTTCCCCTTGCCGGCTCCGCGGAGAGCTCCCTTGCTGGCCTCCCTCATCTCAGCACTCTGGAGCCTGGGACTTAATTATACATTGACGCACTTTGTTTTTTAAAAAACATGTTTATTTTTGTTCTGACTCATTGTAGAAAATTTAGAAAATACAAAAAATAAAAAGAAAATAAAAATCACCCACAAGGCTACCACCCAGACACAATGCTTGTTAACATTTCTGTGTATTTCTCTATGAACACACATGTTCTTATAAACAGACGTGCTTCTTTTATGATACGTTAAATCTTTACAAGTTATTTGGGATCTGTTCTGTCGTTTTCTTCAAGATTGTACTAATAGAGCACCAGTGTAATTATTTTAGGTTTAAATAGTTTTGAAAATTGAGATATAGTTCACATAGCATAAAATTCACCCTTAAAAAGTGGACAGTTTGGTGGGTTTTAGTGTATTGGCAAACTTGCGCATCTATCATACTATCTAATTCCAAGGCATTTTCATGACTCATTAGCAGTTTTTCCCGATTTCCCTCCCCCCAGCCCCTGACAAGTGCTGATCCACTTTCTCTCTCTCTGGATTTGTCTGTTCTGGACATTTCATATAAATGGAATCATACAATAGGTTGCTTTTTGTGTCTGGCTTCTTTCAGCATGATGTTTTCAGGACTCATCCGTCTCTTTATCCAGGCATGTAATCAATACTTCATTTCTTTTTGTGGCTGAAAAATATTCCATTGTATGGCTATAACACATTTTGTTTACGTGTTCATCAAGCTGATGGACATTTGGTTCTTTCTATGGTTCGGTTATCATGAATAATGCAGCTATGAACATTGTGTAGACATATGTTTTCATTTATCTTGAGTATTTAACTAGGAGTGCACTTTCTGGGTCATATGGTAACTCTACGCACAACTTTTTAAGAACTGCCAAGCTATTTTCTGAAGTGGCTACCCATCTTACATTCCCACCAGCATGGTATGAGGGTTCAGATTTCTCTACATCCTTGTCAACACCTGTTACTGTCTTTTCGATTATAGTCATCCTCGTGGGTGAGGCGGTATCTCATTGAGGTTTTTTTTCTTTTTTTAAAAAAGATTTTATTATTATTTTTTTTTAATAGCGAGAGTGGGAACACAAGCAGGGAGAGTGGGAGAGGGAGAAGCAGGCTTCCTGCCAAGCAGGGAGCCCGATGTGGGACTCGATCCCAGGACCCTGGGATCATGACCTGAGCTGAAGGCAGATGCTTAATGACTGAGCCACCCAGGCACCCCTCATTGTGGTTTTGATTGACATTTCTGTAGTGACTAATGAGATTAAGTATTTTTTCACGTGCCTATTGGCAATTTGTTTATCCTGTTTGGAGAAATGGCTACTCAGATCCTTGGCCCATTTTTGATTGGGTTGTCTTTTTTTTTATTGTTGAGCTGTAACAGTTCTTTATATATTCTAGATACAAGTCCCTTATCAGATCTATAATTTGAAAATATTTTCTCTTGTTCTGTGGCTTGTCTTTCCATTTTCTTTTTTTTTTTTTAAACTTTATTTATTTATTTTAGAGAGAGAGAGTGCAAGAGAGCTGGGAGGGGCAGAGGGAGAGGGAGAGGGAGAAAATCTCAAGAAGACTCCCTGCTGAGCAAGGAGCCCACCCTGGGGCTCCATCTCACAACTCTGAGATCATGACCTGAGCTGAAATCAAGAGTCAGATGCTTGACTGGCTGAGCTACCCAGGCGCCCCTCCATTTTCTTGATAGTGTCCTTTGAAGAACAAAAGCTTTTCATTTTGATGAAGTCAAAGTTGTCTGTTTTTTCTTTTGTTTCTTATTCTTTTGGTGAACTATTGCCTAATCCAAAGTCAGGAAGATTTTTGTCTATGTTTTCTTCTAAGAGTTTTATAGAGTTTTAGATCTTTGATCTGTTTTGAGTTAATTTTTGTATATGGTGTGAGGTAAAGGTCCAACTTTACTCTTTTGCATATAGAAAGCCAGTTGTTCCAACACAACATTTTCGTCACCCCAAAGACTGCCCTTTGAAAAGCTTATTCTTTCTCCTGTTGAACTGTCTTAGCACCCTTGTTGATATTAACTGTCCATTAAAGTATGATTTTATTTTTGGACTCTCAGCTTCATTCAGTTGATCTGTATGTCTGTCCTAATGCCAGCGCTATACAGTCTTGATTACTGTGGCTTTGTAGTAAATTTCGGAACTGGGAAGTGTGAGTTCTCCAGTTTTGTTCTTTTTAGAGATCGTTTTGGATATTCTGGCTCACTTGCATTTCCAAATGAATTTTAGGATCAGATTATCAATTTCTTTTCTTTTTTTTAGAGAGGGGGAGAAGGGAGAGGGAGAGAGAGATTTCCAAGCAGGCTCCTCTGCCCAGCACGGAACCTGATGGAGGCTCAATCTCACAACCCAAGATCATGACCTAAGCTGAAACCAAGAGTCAGCCACTTAACTGACTGAGCCACCCAGGTGCCCCTCAGTTTGTCACTTTCTACCAAAAAAAAAAAAAAAAAAAAGGACATCGGGAGTTTAATAGGGATTGTGTTGAATCTGTAGATTAATTTGGTGAGTAGTGTCATCTAAACAATATGAAGTCTTCCAACCCATGAATATGAGATGTCTTTCCATTTATTTACATATTCTTTAATTTCTTTTAACAATGTTTTATGGTTTTCAGAGTATAGATCTGATACTTTTTGTTAAATTTATTCCTAAGTATTTTATTCTTGTTGATACTTTTGTAAGTGGAATTATCTTAATTTCATTTTTGGATTGTTCATTGTAAGTGTGTAGAAATATAATTGATTTTCATATATTGATCTTATAACCTGCAATCTTGCTATACTCATTTATTCTAATAGCTTCTTATTAAGTATTTTAATGTTTGATAGGGGAAGTTCTAGTCTATTTTTCGGTTATATTTTTCTCATCTATTTATTTTATGACATGAACTTTAGTTTTATTTTGTGAAGGTACCCCCCCCAACCCCTGCCAAAAAAAATCCCATTGGGATCTTAGTTGCAAAGACATTAAATCTGTAAGTTGAATTGTAGACAATTTACATATTTATAAAATTTATTCTCATACAGGACTTATTTCTCTTAATTCAAAACATCTTTTATACATCTCAGTAATCTTTTTGTGTTTTTTTGTTAAAGACCCATGTATTTCTTGCTAGAATTATTCTACAATATTTATTGTGTTTTGTTTGTTCATGAGCTTTTTTTTTTTTTTTAAGATTTCATTTATTAGAGAGAGAGCGAGCTCTCACATGAGTTGGGGGAGGGTCAGAGGGAGAGGGAGAAGCAGACTCTCCACTGAGCAGGGAGCCTGATGGGGGGGTGGGGATCGATCACAGAGCTCAATCACAGGACCCCAAGATCATGACCTGAGCCAAAGTCAGACGCTTAACTGACTGAACCACCCAGTGCCCCTGTTCATGAGTTTTATTTTAGGGGCTATTAGTAATGTAAAGGAGATGTTTTCAGCATTATCTCCTCTGTTTGTTGTTGGAATTTAGGAAAATATTGTGTAATACCCCTCCATTTGTATCTGGTCACTTTATTGAATTCTTTTATTAATCTTAAGGGTTTTACCATTGGTTCTCTTGGATTTGGAGCTATCTCATGTTATTTACAAATAATAAGTATAGCTTTTATTTCTGTTTTCCATCTTATGAGTGAATCAGAATTTTCAGAAGAATGATGATGATTATTAACACAATGAACATATTTATCTTGTTCTGGATTTTAATAGGAAAATCTCTAAGATTTCCCCATAGACTATGACGCTTGATACTCTTTAACATAAGTAGTACTTATCATTTTGAGAAAACATTCCTCTATTTCAATATTTTAAGTCTTTAAAATTAGGATTTGGGGATGTTACTGAGTGACTTTTCAGTATATACTGAGGTTATATATACTGAACCTGTTATACTGTAATATAATTCATTATTTTAATTATTATAGTATTCTTGGAATTTCCCTATCCTCATAGTGGTAGATGGTAGATTATTCTTATTATATTATTTGTTGCCAGTGTTGTAATAAAATATTCATGAATGAGAATGATCTATAGCTTATTTTCTGTGCTTTCATTGATAGCTTTTGCTGTTAGGCTAAACTGAGTTCGAAGAGTGAATTGAGTATCATTCTAGCTTTTTCTGTTCCTGCAACAGTTTATAAAGCATGAAGTTATTTTGTACTTGTAAGTTTGGAAGAAGTCACTGATAAATTGTCTGGTCCCAGACCTTTTTTTGAGAAGTAAATTCTTCAATAATGTTCCTAATTTCTTCTTTACAATTAAAAATTTTGCCAGAATGTGACTAGCTATGAATTTCTTTTCATTCAGTTTACCTGAAACATGATAAACACTTTTTAACAATATATTTTTTCAGCCTCAAAGTGTTTTGTTTTGTTTCTTCTCCTCAGGTAGAGCTATCTTGTCTTCTGCTCCATTCACTCTGGCTTTAATCCTCAGGAATACCTATAGTTCTTAAGCTCAAATTCAATTCTCTCTCCTATTTATCTCTCCTTATTTTCATAACTTTCATCTTTTATTCTGACTTCAAAGATCGGGTCTCATGTTTATTCTCCCCGTTGCTGAATCAGTTTTCTGTGGTGCCGGTTCTACTTTTATTACCCACAAAGCAGATCTGAATTTTGCTCTTTCAACTTTACGTCCCTTGCAACATTCCTACATCCCACCAACCTCCCTTTGCATTTCAACTTGTCTTTCACATTTACCTTTATTTTTTCCCATTTTATGCTGTTGTTCTTCTGTCTCAGCTTTTTTTTTTTCTTTGGATTTTTGCTCCTATTTCATAGAGGTCATAATTTCCTGTACCTTATTGAGGATGCCAAAAAAACTTCTACTTTTTTTTTTTTTTCTCATTCTGGTCATAAATTATTTTCAGAGATTTGATCTTTTTCTGGGCTTTTAGATGCTATTACCACTTTTTTGTTCTTCAGAATTTTTTTAAAAAGTGTTTTAAAAATTTTCTTTATCTTTTGAAAAAATGCATTTAAAGGAATATGGCAAAATACATATAAAATTTGCCATCTTAACCGTATTTAAGTATATAGTTTAGTGGCATGGAGTACATTCACAGCGCTGTGTAACCATCACCAGCATCCATCCACAGACTTCTTTTCATCTTGCAAAACTGAAACTCTGTGCCCATTAAACACTAACTCCACGTTTCCTCCCCCGCCGTCCCCCACCCAATCCCTGGCAACTGCCACTCTACTTCCTGCCTATGAATTTATTGCTCTAGGTAGCTCTCATATAAGTGTGACCCTGTATTTCACATAGCATAATGTCTCCAAGGTTCATTTATGGTGTAGGGTGGGTCAGAATTTCTTTCCATTTTACAGCTGAATGATATTTCATTGTATGTGTATACGCATATACCATATTTATTTATCCATTCATCCATCAGTAGATACTTGGATTGCTTCCACCTTTGGCTCTTGTGAATAATGCTATGAACATGGGTTAACAAATATCTCTTGGAGTTTGTGCTTTTTCTCCTTATCTTTGAAGAGAGTAAATTTTATTTAGGTGCAGTAATTGTCACTAGGGAGGTCATGTGAGTTACACTGTTTTGCTTTCTAGCCTCCTGGTGCTAGTTCAGTCAGCTTCTCAGATGCACAGATGGAAAGCAGGTTGGTGTGTACAATTCCCAGGCCAATTTGTAGCATCTCAGCAAATACTCATCTGGTGTAGCTCTGGTGTCCTGCAGTGGAATCTTAGTCCTCACCCAGGGAAGAGTTCTCTGATTCGCTCAACCAAGGACTATAGGAAAGCCTACACCAGTGGTTTGCTACCCTGGCTGAACATTAGAATCACTGGAGGAAATTTTAAGTGATAATATGTTTAGGCCTCACCCTGAACAACTGGACTCAGAAATTCTAGGGATAGGCCCAGGCACCGTGGTTTTAGGAAGCTCCTTAGGTGATGCTACTGTGGAGCTCTGTCTCAAGATGCATGACCGCTAAGGCTGCCCTCTATCTGCCACAGGATGGTCCTTGCCTTGGGGACACTCACCTCCCAGGATGAAGAAGTCACTTCCAATCCTTCTCTCCACCTTCCTGCCATATTATTTTCAGGGAGTTGAAATCTCTGGGTAAATCTAGAAATAGGGGTTAGGGTGGTGGTGGTGGATAGTACATTTGCTACCTCAGCAAGCATTGTTCACACAGTATAGGAACATGGCTGTCCAGTTTTCTGGATTCTGATTCAGAATAGATGGGGAAGGAGGACTTGGTTCCACGGACCCCAGAGCTAGCAGAGGGGTCAGATCCAGGTTAAGTGTTGCTTTTGGTTAAGGTCTAAGTTTTCATCCTTTTTTGTGTCTTCACAGGTGTTTTAGTGAGAGGGTGGCTAAGTTTTCCTCCATTTGAACTGAAGACAACTTGAGTGTGTTTTACTTGTTTCTTTCATTTCCCTTCTAGGCCAGAGGAGAGGGATTATGGCTAGTCTCCCCGTATCAGTGATTTTAGTATGGAGTTGGAGTACAGTGAGTACTTACAGATCAATCAGGAAGGACTGAGAAGATGATGAGTATAGGAAGGACCGGCACCATGTGGGGTTAGGTCAGGAGGCTCCTGAAGAAGAGGATTTTTAAGTAGAACTTTGAAGAGAGGAGGGAGAAGCATATTTCAAACAGTGGCACCACCCTTTCAAAGGTACAGAGATCAATAAACCATGAACTCTGGGACAAGGAGGGAGGCAGAGAGGCATATTTCCCAGATGAAATGGAGAGGGGGGGACCTTTGGAGAAATGAGGCTAGCGAGAGAGTCATTCCAGGAAAGGAATCTTGAAACCCAAGCGTAAAGGGTTTGGAGTTTACTGGAAGCCATGGATGATTCTGATCAAGAGAAAGACAAGATCACACCCATCCCATCGGGGGAGGGAGGGGTTCTCTAGTCTGTGTGAATGAATGGATGGATGGAGGGACAGATGGATGGGTGGATGGATGGATGGATGGATGGATGGGTGGATAGGTAGACTGATGGGAAGTAGGGAGGTTGGGGAGGAGAGGATTGAAACCACATATCCACAACCTCCCTAGTTCTCATACTGGTCCACAGGGAGCTTGGGAGCCCCTAGAAATGAGGAAGGAGAAAACAGACTGTGGGAAGGACTGGAACCCTGTGTTAAGGAAGCCAGATCTGATACAGACTTTTTCCTTTCCTTCTCCTCCTCTTCCCATGGTACATTTAAAGTATTAATACGTGGCTTGGTTTCCCATGGTACCTATTACTGCAGAATCTGCTGGCATGGCCTTTAAGTATCTTCAAAGTGCTGTGATGTTGCTTATATTCCCTAAACCTCTGACATCACTGCCCCCTCTTTGGAGAGACAAGTTGGGAAAATCCCCATCTGCCTCTTCCTCCACCGACCACAGCTGCCTTTTGCCAAGGGCAGGCATCCAGGCCCCAGGCAACCACAGGACCCAGCTCTCAAACACATCCCAGACAGCCCAGGAAGGTCCCCAGAAGCCAGCCTGATGTCTGGAATCCAATGGCTAGAGGCTGGGGGATGGATGAGATGGCTTTTTGTAGTCCCCACCCGAGAGAATTCCGGGATCGTCACCCACAAAGCTGGCCTTCTGCCCAGATCTGTAGGTCTGTGTCTTCAGGGGAAGCTCATAAAGGCTATACAGAGTCTTGTCCCTGCCTACCTCCTGGAAGGGTGGGTAGTTATTTTTATATATTGCTGCCGATTAAAACACAAGGAATGATTTGGAGGAATGCTCAGGTATCATCCTTTGATGTATACAAAGGAAGCACCTTCCCTGCCTCCTGGGGTTCTTGCACATCCATCAACTCTCCTGACATATGGAGAGAAAGGGTGATTGGGCATTAGCATAGCCTGGAGAACCAGTTGAAATTGCCTTCGTTTTAATATCCCACCTTTGATCTGTTGAAAGGCTGACAGTGAGAGGGGAAGGATCTTATTAGGTGGCATAAATCAGAACTGATGAAATCACTTTCCTCCAACAAACTCAGACCTTCCCCTGTCTAGGGAAAAGGAAGGAAAAGCATTGCTGTAGCTCTGAGCTGCCCTTTCCCCTTCAGTCATGAGCAGGAACACACAGATTAATTGAAGCCTCCATCAACCCCACCCCCTGCCCCCTGCAGGGAAGCTTGAGTTCTCTGAACTTCTGGTGGCTCAGTCAGAGTTCTCTGCTCCCCATGCTCTCTGTCACCATGGGACCCATCCATCCATCCACCCCAGAGTGTTCTGGTTCCAACTCCTGAGAGTTTTCATTTCTGGACTGTCAGAACTCATGCACACTCTGTGAGGGCCTGGTGATGGGTTCTAGGTGGGTAGAGGCATGGCTAGGACCCAAGGGATGGGACCAAATATTGGACCCTGCTGGAAATGGCACTTGGAGACCAAGCTCTTCATAAGACCTCAGCCAGCAACATAGGGAGGGGAGCAGCCATCCTCCTTCATGCGGTTTCTGGGAAACTGTCCTCATGGCACTCTCTCTGGGGGCAGAGGTTGATGAACACCTTCTCCCAGGTGAACAAAGGCAGGAGAGAAATCAAATGCTGGACTCAAAGCCAAAAACCTTCTTTGGCTCTACTATCTATTCACTCTCTGACCTTGGATGATTACCCCTTTTCTCTTGGTTGAGTGGGGTCCCTCTCAGCTCTCACTTCTTTGACTGGTCGCCTCTTCTCAGCAGGTAGTTCCCTGAGCAGTGCTGGAAGCACTCATGATTTCATCAATAAACCCCCCCCCCCGGAGGGGCGCCTGGGTGGCTCAGTCGTTAAGCATCTGCCTTCGGCTCAGGTCATGATCCCAGGGTCCTGGGATCGAGCCCCGCATTGGGCTCCCTGCTTGGCAGGAGGCCTCCTTCTCCCTCTCCCACTCCCCCTGCTTGTGTTCCCTCTCTTGCTGTGTCTCTCTCTGTCAAATAAATAAATAAAAAATCTTAAAACAAAACAAAACAAAACAAAACAAAAAAACCCCCACAGATTGAATGCCCACTGTGGGCCAGTTTCAGGGAGAGGACAAAGCCCATGCCCTCAGGGGACTTCCAGTCTAATGGAGAGAAAAGCAATCAGAGTGGGAGCTTGGTAAACTTGCTCAAAGGTACAAATTTGGCCTTAGCCTGTCTCCCACCTAGACCTCTCTCTGGCCCAAAGCTCCTTGCATTCCAAGTCTGTGTCCCGTTTCCAGAAGTTTCTCTCAAAAAGCTGTTCTCCATTAAAAGTCTACCTAATAATACTTGCCAGATTAAAAAAATATTAATAGGCAACTTCTACATCTAAAAAGGAATATTGTCTAATAAGTAAAATTTTAGTCATCTTAAAATGCTTGTGGGTCATGGGGGTGGGGATTGGCTGCCCTAAGCCTCTGCATGACGCCACGTGCTTATACAATGGTCTGCCCAGTAAGCCCCTGTCTTGAGTACAGAGGGATATAACACAGAAGACTTGTCCAAAGAAGGTAATAGACACCTAGAAGGACAGAGTGAGAAAGACACTTAAAGCTAACCCTTCCTTTGCAGGTGAAGAAACTGAACCCAGAGAAGGGAAAGAGACCTGTCTGAAAGCAAGAGCTCTGGGCATCCAGAGGCACAAGACCTTTGCCAGCCTCCCTTCCCCAACCAGAGTTTTGTCTCTTAACCTCAGCTGAGAAATGCCTACACCCTCTAGGTGCCTACAAGTTAAAGTTCAGATTCATAAAGCCCCCCAAGGACTAGCACATTTTCTTCCCAACTACTTGTCCCATCTTGTTCAAGCCCTGGCTCCTGGCACACGCATCTAGTTCACTTGTACTTGGATCAGCACCTTTGCCCGCACTCCTCTGTCTGCCAGAAATGCTTGTTCCTTATCTACTCGGTGAAAATTCAGTTATTTTGTCAAGGTCTAGTACAGATATACCTCTTCTGGGAAACCTGTCCTCCCTTCCCTTCCTTGGATGAATGATTCACACCCTTCTGCACACTCTTCTTGTTCCCCCAACTCTAGGTGTACGCCACACACGGATTATCTCTCTCTCATTCTCTCTGTCTCTGTCTCTGTCTCTCTCTCTCTCTCACACACACATACACACACACACACACACACACACACTGCATCACGATTGGTATTTTATTTATTCATCTTCACTGCTAGACTGTAAGCTCCCATAGGCAGGAACCAAATCTCATTCCGTGTCTGTCTCCCTAATGTCCTGCATTGAGCCTAACTAACTTCTTAGAGCCGTGTCATCCAGTATGGCAGCCACTAAGCATGTGTGTCAATTAAAAATAAATTAAAAAATGCAGTTCCTCAGCCACACCAGCTATATTTCAAGTGTTCAACAGCCACATGTGCCTAGTGGCTACCATTTTGGACATTGTGGATATTGAACATTTCTCTCATCACAGAAAACCCTATTGAACAGTATTATCTTAGAAGACACCAGAGACTTACAGCCCCCAAGATGGAGGAATCATGGGTCTGGGAAGTCGTTAGCTGCCCAGACTACATACACGTCACTGCCTTGCACAGAGAAGATGTGTGAAGGGGAGCTCCTAGAACTGGGTCTGGAGTTCGATCACTTGGCTTCAAGGCTTGGTTGCTACTTCTAGTGAAGATACACTGTCAACACCTTTTCTGGCTATAGCTCCAAACTGTCAGCTCTCTCAGAGCCTCCACTGACTGCTCTCCTTAGATAGGAAATTTCTTTTCATTGACTGGAAAGGGCCTTTCAGGGCAAGTGCTGATGTTCACATCTTGCTAAGGGGAAGCCTCATCAATAAACCTGGACAGAGTGATGGCCACGTGAAGGTGGTTTAAGGTTACCTAGCTTCTCCCTTTTCCCGCCCCTGACCCTTTACCATCCTAGGACAGGAATAAAAGGTGTGGGCTGAGGCAAAGCGTGGACTTCCCTACCACTCACCTCCCACAGCCCGCCTGAGCTAGGGGATCAGGGTAACGGGGCAGTCTGACGTCCCCCAGCACATGAGCAGCATTGGCAAGACTTCTAGAATTATGCAGCTGACCCTGGACCTGTCTGTTCTACACAGCTGAGGGGTGTGAGGCATGTACATCAGAGTTCCTGGCCTGACAGTCTTGGAAAACTAAGCTTGCTTTTACCTAGTGCCTCACACCTCCCCTCTCTGTACTCTTTCTGTTCTCCTGGGCCTGTCCTCCAAGAGCCTTCCTTTTTCATAAGGAGACATCTTTGAATTCTGTACTTGAGACAGCCTCCCAACTGTTTCCCTGCCCTCTGCCTTCACCGATCCCTCCCAATCCAATCTCAACACAGGAGCCTCAGTGATCTTCTGAAAATGCCAATTTAACCTGTGACCTGCTATAATCTGCCCCTTTCCAGTTTTGACTGTCTCATCTCTGGATCCTTCTCACTCACTTTGACATCATTGACTAGGCACCACCAGATACCTTCCCTGCCTCTGTGGTTTTGCTTTTGCTGTTCTTTTTGCCTTGCCTCTAATACTGCCTCTTCAGAAACTCCTACTCCCCCCTTGGGAGCCAGCTCAACTGTCACCTCCTCTGTGCGGTCTTCTGGGTTTCCCACAGGAGGAAAGAGTGGGACCCAGCTTCCAGAGCATTTTCCATATACTTGACTGAAATATGCATAGTTGTGAGTTTAAAGCCACAGGCTTTGGAGTCAAACAAATGGCTTCACCTCTATGTGCCTCCTTTTCTACATGTAAGATGGGGATAATAAGATTCCTACTCCATCGGACTGGGGTAGAGGTTAAGTATGAAAATATATATGAAATGCTGAGCACACTTGGCAATCAGCTAACTCTCAATAAATGTTAGCAAAAGTTTTTATATTGTCTTATTAAATAATAAAGTAAATAGTCTGAGAGCTTCTCTGAAGAGGGACTCTCTGTTATGCTTGTTTGAATCCCAGCACTGAGCACAATGCTGGCCTAGCAGTAGGTATTCAGTGAATGTTTAGTGGATTTAATCCAATCCACCGGATTGAATTTTTTAATCCTTTTTGATTGAACTAAATCCAATCCGATTGAATTCAAGACCAAAGGAATGACACTTGGTGATTGAGTTGAGACTAAAATAACTGAGGGGCATTTCAGGCAACCTGATGGGTAGTGGGGAGATATTTGGGGCCCATAGAGACTTTATGGAATCCCTCAGGGAACCACAAAGGGCCTTCACAGGAGGCGAGTTGTGGTCTCCACAAAGGGAGCTCGGGCTGGTGTCAGTGTGTGCAAAGGTCAAGGCACCTGAGTACTGGGCGCAAGCTGGTTGAGTCTGCCTGGTCCCCAGGCGCCCTCCCTAAGCAGGGCCAGGGCATGCTACAGAGAGGGAGCACCCCCCACCCCGGCCCCGCCCCCACCACACTGTTAGAGCCCCATGGCCCTCCCTGTGGAGGCTGGTGGCTGGCACTGGCGGCTGGTGCAGGAGGCTAGGGCCTCCTGCCTGTGGAAAGCCCGGGGGCACCTTCTTGCCACTCTGCAGGTGCCAGCCTGCTCCCTGCTGGAACCCTCACCTTCCCTGGCAGGCTTTCCGTCAGGGCTGTTGGTCCCTCCAGGCAATGAGTGGCTCCCACATGGAATATTTTCCCCACAGAATAACCATTTCCATAGTGGCTGCTTTTTGTTCTTTTTTTCATTTTCAATATCCTCCCCTTTCCACCCTGCCTGTACTTCACCCCAACCAGAGCCTGAGATGCCCCCCGCCCCCATACATCCCCGTCCTCTCTTTTCTTCTTCTTGTCCTGCTGAAAGTCAACTCTGTGCCTGTGTGGGCTGGGGAGGGGGACTAGGGGCTTTGAGGTGAAAAGCCAGCTTGGGTTTCGCTCAGAGCAGCCAGTTGACCACTGGGTGCCAAATACACAGCCCTTGTCCTCAAGGTACCTCACCCCCAACCTCTTTCTTACCCTCACACTTACAATTAGGAATTGAGAACAGAAGGTCTGGCCCACAGCTTTTGAGGATTTCTGAGCTCGGGAGCAGGACTGGCTTCACTGGCGTGTGCCCTGTGCAATTATTCAGGACCTCGGCTCAGAAGGCTTAGTGCTCTGCTCTTGCCATCTTGAAATTCTTAATCATTTTTAAATAGGGGTTTCCCAGTCTCATTTTGTGTCGGGCTCCACAAATCACATAGCCCATTCTGCCTAGGAGGGCCTGAATGGAGAGCAGCTTCAAGGAGAGAAGAAGGTAGCTAGGCTGGAGTGGGAATTGGAGCAGAGAAGCACCACCAAACTCAGTGACCAGGTCATGGGATGAGAGCTGGCCAGGGGCTCCCCCTCTCTGAACTTCTGCATCTGAAATGGCACGTTGGCCCTCCTTTCCAACTCTGCAGAAACCTGATGGGCTGATGAGGGAAAGGGATACTGCAGAGCCTAAGATTGGCTGGGGACACTTTCTTAGGATGGGGGGCCACATCGTGGAGGGGCCCTGTAAACACCATCTCTCTCTCTAGGTGAAAAACAAGAGTCTTCCCCAGATGTCCCCAGCCCTTGGAGCCTACGTCAAGCCCATCTATCTTCATGGATCTTGGTTTTCAGCCTCTCTCTACTCCTAAGAATCCTGTCCTATAATCACCATGTTTTCTCATATCATGTGGTTCAGAACTGGAGAGAGGACTCAAGTCACACCGGACCTGAGTGTAATAGAACAGAAAGACACCCCTCAACCCTTTTCTCCCTGCTGTCTTCCTGGTCCTGCCCTGGGACATGCTGACCTTTTGATTCAAAGTCACCCTATGTCCAGGGAGCAGGTACTAGGTAGCAGGCACTGGGCTTAGAGCTTCACATGAATGATCCCTTTTATTTTTATTTATTTTTAATTTTTAAAAAAGATTTTATTTATTTGACAGAGAGAGACACAGCAAGAGAGGTAATATAAGCAGGGGGAGTGGGAGAGGGAGAAGCAGGCTTCTCGTGGAGCAGGGAGCCCGATACAGGGCTCAATCCCAGGACCCTGGGATCATGACCTGAGCCCAAGGCAGATGCTTGATGACTGAGCCACCCAGGCACCCCTGAATGATCTCTTTTCAATGAATACCTGATGACATCCATGGGTCAGCTGGTGGTCCACTAGGAGCCCTGACTCTGTCTTAGTCTTGTATTTGACTAAGATCTGATAGGAAATAAGATGGATTAAAGAAAGAAATTCCTTGGGGCGCCTGCTCCCTGCTCCACGGGAAGCCTGCTTCTCCCGCTCCCACTCCCCCTGCTTGTGTTCCCTCTCTTGCTGTGTTTCTCTCTGTCAAATAAATAAAATCTTAATAAAAAAGAAAAAAAAGGAAGAAATTCCAGAAAGGGTCCATTAGGTCAGTCGAATGCTCTGTGGGCTGTAAGGGACTTCGGTTTTCAAATATATATATGCTTCCTACAGCTCAGAGAGGTGTCTGTCTTTCTGTCATCCAGTCCTTTTAGGGAAGCCAGGCTGGTAGAAAGAAATGGAAAGGAGCCCTGAGTTTGAGTCCCAGGCATGCCACTCCTTTTGGGCATTTCTCTTTATCTCTCTGAGCTTCAGTGTCCTTATATAAAATGAGTGGGGCTGCCAGTCTCCTTCAAGCTGATATAATGTGATTCTGAGTTTACACTGTTGTTCTTCTGGGTCACTGTCAGTCAACAACTTCTTGCTGTCTAACCTAAATCTCTTCTGCTGCTACTTGCTCCTGGTTATGTCTTGATCTCATTTTAGTCCATTGGGACCAGGTCCCCATGTCACTAGCTCTCTGGAATGTCCTATGGCCAGGCGACTTTCAGACCACCTGCCCCTTGGGACTTGGACTTGGAGGGAAGGCGCCCCAGCCATCACTCATGCTTTCCCTGCCCCGCACCCCCCCCCACCTCCGCCCCGCCTCAGTCTCAGTCCTGGGCTGGGGGAATGTGAGGAGTAGTTTGGCCCTCTAGAGGTTAAGCTATTTCCCCAGAGCCCAAGCAAGCCCAAACTGGCTTGTGAGGTCCCTGCTAATCTGCCCTATTACCACAGGTAAGAATTATAGTCAGAAATCATTCAAGGAGCCCAGGCCCACGTGGGAGAAAGAGAAGAGCTGTTGGGGGTGGTTGATTTTATTCCAGAGCTTAATTGGTATAATTGCTCTTTTCTTCCTGCCAAACCCAAGTCCGTCTGGATTGGCTCTCCCACCTGCGGATGGGGAGCAGCTCAGATAGGTCCATTAGTCTCAAATGG
Source organism: Neomonachus schauinslandi (assembly GCF_002201575.2). Classification (NCBI taxonomy): domain Eukaryota; kingdom Metazoa; phylum Chordata; class Mammalia; order Carnivora; family Phocidae; genus Neomonachus; species Neomonachus schauinslandi. The sequence continues at coordinate 27,653,772 of NC_058408.1, read as the reverse complement.
TGAATTCAGGCTGCTTGGAAACTCCTTTGGCCCCCCCACCCAGATGGCATGGGAGCCCAGGCCCACCTGCCCCAGAGGGGCCCCAGGACAGTCTGAACCTGACTCAGGAGGGTCAGGCAGCTTCTTCAGAGAGCACCCTATCCTGCTTGGGGTGGGGCAGGGAGAGAGTACAGGGGACTTCTTGGGGCTCCCCAAGGTTCAGAGGTCCCTGAGGGAGGGGTGGATGTCCCACAAGAGGGGAAGGGGGAATATAGAAGCCAGTACTGCTCCATTTTCTCCCCTGCTGCCTCCCTGCTCCTCTCTGGGCCCCCTCGGGAGCCCACTTTGAAGGGGGTGTTTTGTCCTCACAGCCAACCCTACCAGGAGAGCCCATAATTGCCAGATGCCCAGTTTCTCCCTTGGGTCCCCAGGGCCCCCGTGGACAGCCTCCTTGTTAGAAGGGAAGGTAATGCTGGGGCCTTTTGTCTGCCTTTAACCTCAAAACAGTCTCAGGGGTGGGGGGTTAGTCACACTATACAGTGAGGAAACCAACCCAAAATGTTAAGAGAGGGGTTTGTGACTAGATCTGTTTGATGGCTAAACCCACACCTCCTCCATGCTCACAGGAGCCCCCGGGGTTAGAGTTGCCACATAAAATAGGAATATTGTATGGGGCCTACTTATTTTTAAAAAGTTGTTCTTTGTATATCTGACATTCAGATTTAACTGGGTACCATCTCAGATATTGCATGGGACATATTTATACTAACAATTATTTGTTATTTACCCAAAATTCAAATTCCAATGGGCAACATGTATTTTTATTTGTTAAATGCAACAATACGCTGCTGGGTTCATATCCCCACCCAAGTCTACCTGGCCTGAGTGAAATGCTTGGACCTTCTGCTCACCCCAAACACAAATTCAGATCTGACTGATTTCTTCCATGTGCTTATCCCACCTTCTTCATTTGCCAGCTTGCCTGGTTCCCCCCTCTGGCATGTGTCTGTCCCCAAGTCTCAGGAATAGGGCTGTAGGCACCTTCCTCCTGCAGCCCCAGGCACGCCCCACCACACTGCTCCAGGAGATCTGCAAGGCCTCGAGGGAGAGCCATTCCCTCTAACACAGCAGAAAGGGGCCTGGCATCTCATCCAGTCCAGCCCTTACCTGGAAAAGTATCATCCTGAGCCAGGGTTGTGCTTGGCCTGGCCTCTGGGAGAAGTGGCCCTTCTCAGGCCCTCCTGCCTCTGGGTTGCACAAAGCGCAGGCGGTGGTCTAATTGGGGCCACAGGTTACATGTGAAAGCATACACATGCGCATGCATGGGTCACATGCGTGCTCACACATATGCATATACATGAGAGGCAGCTTCCAAATGCCCCCCCAGCCACAGAGGAAAAGATTGTTTCCCTCTTGCTCTGCCCCAGTCCCACTTCCTATCTGCCCCATAACACCTTCCCTCTGTCCATAGAGCAGGGGCCTCCTGGGTCTGTTAATCCCCCCTTTAGGTAGGCAGTTGCAAAGAGCCAGACCCCAGGCAAGCCCCAGCTGTCCTGGTCCCATACATCCAGTGGGTTGTTGGGCCTTATCGATTTGACTTCCTAAGGATGTCTGAAATCTGTGCCCACTTCCCCCATCCACACTGGCCCTCTGTTCTCCTGCCTCTCAGCCTTCAGTCATGATACCCCACTTTCCACCTCTCCTTGTCTGAATCCTATCTTTGCTTAAGGCCATCTCAAAGGACACTTTGCCTGGGTGGTTCTAAGTCGACTCTCAGGGCTCAGCTGTCTGTCTGTGGTCTCTGAGAAGGCTGGGGCCAAGACGTTGCCCTCACTGAGCGGAAGGAAGTGGGGCAGTGGCATTCTTATGGGATGCTAAGAAGACTCCCGGAATTGCTGGATGACTTTATTGTGCCACGGAGCCTGCCAGGCCAGCCTGGTACTATCCCAGGTCAGGAGCAACAGAAACTACCACTAGGAACGGACACTTTTGGGGACTGGACACCAGAGTGGCCAAATTCACTTCTCAAGCTTCTGTGGCTGTGGCTGTCCCTTTCTGGACAAGGAGGTTGTGTAAAAGATCATCTTTGATGATCTTCCTGCCTCCAGTCTGGCCCTTCTCCTATACCAACAAGGTCTGCAGAGGAATCTTTTCAAACAGAAATCTGGCTAGGTTCTTCCTTTGCTTAAAACCCTTCAGTGGCTCCCTGTTTCCCTTAACATAGCATTACTTATAAGGTGCTGTGAGCTCTGGCTCCACCTGCCTGGCTAGCTCACCTTACACTCTCTTCTCATGCTCCCCCCACCCCCTGCCGCTGCAGCCCTACCTGAGCACTTTCAGCTCCCTACCGTGCTGCACCCTCACCTTCCCACCTGCCTTCCCTCTGCTTGGGGTTCTTTTCCCCATCTACTCCCCCGAATAGTTCCTCCTCAGCCACCAGGTCTCTATGTAAACATTACTTTCTCCTGGAGGCCTTTCCGGATGCACCTGTGCTTCCCCTGCCACCATTGCCCCGTGAATGTGCCTGGCCTTCCCACCAGATTGTAAGCTATGTCAGGGAGGGCAGGGACATTGTCTTCATAGCTGATGTTTATCCAGTATTTCCCAAATCTGTCTGTGCACAGAAACATCTAGGGTGTTCTTTAGAAACAGGTTCCCAGGGGCGTCTGGGTGGCTCAGTTGGTGGCTCATCTGACTCTTGATCTTGGCTCAGGTCTTGATCTCAGGGTTGTGAGTTCAAGCCCCATCTTGGGCTCCATGTTGGGTGTGGAGCCTACTTAAAAAAAAAAGATTCCCAGGCTCCCTCTGGACCTTCTGAATTACACTATCCTGGGGAGGGACTTGGGAGTCTGTATTTTCACAAAGTTCCAGCCAGCCAGACCATCAAGAGTATGGTGACCAACATTGGTGGGCCATATCTGGAGTGACTGGCCTTGCCAGTAGAGGGCACTCACCGAAGGGTGTTTGGTCCCATCAGGTCAGGTTTGATGTGAATGGGAGGTCTTTCCTAATCGCAGCTTTCGAGGATGATCCAGGTCATTTTGCTTTCCCATCTAAGGTTCCAGCATTGACCTGTTCACTCCCCTTGATGGTGAGCCAGGGAGTTTCTCCAGGGGCTCTTAAGACATTTGGCAAGAAGGGCACTGGTGAAATGGCTTAGGGAAGAGATAGAAGCCCAGATGGACCTTCCTGTGCCCAGCCCGCACCCCCAGTCACATCAATTGTTCTTTAGGTTCAGGGCTATGGAGTCTGAGGGCCTTTGTGGACAAAGGCTGGGTGTCAATGACTGAGGTACCATATACATGTGGGAGAACCATGCCTCAAGATAGAAAAGTTCAGCAGTAGGTCCATAGTCACAGGCCAGCTTGTCTGGTCCCTGTGGGACTGGCTACCTAGGGTGATCCGATTTCAGCCCAAGTCCCAGAGCAGGAGGCAGAAGACAATAGTGTATTGATAACGGACATCATGGCTGGGATATATCTGTAAAAAGCTAAGATGGGCAGTCTCCTTGTTTTGCTGGGCTGAACTTCTAGATCTTCTAGAATTTGCACCAGAAGTTCTCATGTCACCTAAGAATCTCTGGTTGTCGCGCAGACAGGATCACCACCATCTGTTTACCTGTTCTGAAAAGTAGCCTATCAAGGACTTCCAACTGTAGCATAGAGGGGCAATCAACTGAGCAAGAAGCCCCAGGACTTTGGCAGGAGCTTCATCAAACTACTGGGTCCTTGAAGAGACAAGGAGCAAGTGGTGCTAGGGTTGGATGACAGGGAATTGGCTTGAATCTTTGGGGAGACCCTTTCTTTGGATAGGTCCAAAGGGAGGAGATTTCCCTCTATAAATGGTGGGAACATCCCTACTATATGGCCTTGAACTAGACAGGGTTGGGAAGAATAGTATCACACCCAAAACAGGGGAGCTATGGCATAGATTTAGAAGCCTGGGGGTGTGAGGGAAAGATTGGTTATTCACAGAGTGACTATGGGTTCAACACTGGGTCTGAGAGGAAGAGTTGGTGCCATAAATAGGAACATATGGCAAGAATTATGGGTTGGAATGGAGGCAAAATATGGGAACTTGAAGAGGTGGGGTATAGGCTAAGTGGCAGCCAAGTCGCAGCTTCAGTCCTAGGGTACCTCGAGGCCCCACTGGGGTCCAGGCTGGCCCAGCTCAACTCAGTTCCAAACCTTGGTCTGCATCTTGCCCTGGATTGATCCTTTCCATCCTCTCTTCCACCAGGCGCCTAGATGCCAACCTCATCTCCCTGGTCCCGGAAAGGAGCTTTGAGGGGCTGTCTTCCCTCCGCCACCTGTGGCTGGACGACAATGCACTCACCGAGATCCCTGTCAGGGCCCTCAACAACCTCCCTGCCCTGCAGGCCATGACCCTGGCCCTCAACCGCATCAGCCACATCCCTGACTACGCCTTCCAGAACCTCACCAGCCTTGTGGTGCTGTGAGTGCTGCCCTGCCTACCCCCCACTCCTGGCTGGGTCCTGCTGGGCCTGCATATTTACTCCAGAGTTGGGTTGGAAGCCTGGATAGCTTTGCTCTTCTCTACATGGAACTGAACCATCTGGCCTCAGTTTCTCCTTTTTAAAATGAGGATGATCATCCCCTGTTGGCCCCATGGGGATTATCATGAGGCCAAATGACAGTAGGGCTGTAAAAGTGCTTCAAGAAGCCAGCACACCATAATCAGAAAACGGGAATTAAGCCACTAGTTTCTTGCCATGCAAATATAGTAACTATACCAAGCTGATTGGAATATAAGTCAACAGTCTCTTAAGCGATTTCTACCACATTCAACAATCGGATGATGCAGTCTTATGCTTTGGCACAGGGATAGGGTAAGTTCATCTCATTTCCCAGACTTGGACAAGCAGAGAAAAGCCATCACTTGTAATTAGACAGCAAAGCCCCGTGAGGGTAATTACCTGGGAGATAGTATCCCTGGCAGGAATTGGGGACCGGGGTTACCTCTGCCTCCCTGGTGGGAACTTCAGAGTGCAAATTAGCTCCCAACTAATTGCTACGAGTGATTGGTAAGTTCATAGGGTAATTACTAAGGGCTTGGAGGTCATGTGTAATTGCTTTGGGTTACACGCTAATTGCTGTGGGAACATATGTGTTAGTGACTTTGCTAAATGGCAACCTTGCCTCCCCTGCTCCTGGAAATCTGGCCCGATTTTCCAAACCAGAGAATGGATGATGTATAGGTCCATCTGAAAGCCGAAAACTCAGGCACCAATTTGTCTAATTCTCTGTCCTGGGAGACTGGAAAACCAAGAGGAGCATCCTTATGGATCACGTCCTTCTATCAGGATGGCCATTCCATCCCTCCTTCTGGGAGTCAGTGGGGGTATTTATAGAGGGTGAACAGAGCAAGGTGACCGATTCTCGTTTTGGTGACAGCCCTATGACACCCTGAGGGAATGGGGTCAGATCTCCACAAGAGACAAAACTGGGAAAATGAGGGCCACATGAGGAGTCCCAGAAAAATGAGCAGCAACAGCTGTTTCCAGAAACCCTATGTGGGGCACTGAAGAGTCAGAGAAGTATCTGAACAGCTGCTGCCCTCCAAGAGCTGACAGTCTAGTTGAAAGAGTGGAATAAATATGGGAAAAGACAGCTAATGATGTAATGTAACTTATATCAAGATAGCTGATGATAGATACAGATCCACGCAGTGTCGGAAATCTGGGGTGGCTGAGCAAGTGTAGGGGGTGATGGGGAAGGTTTCATAGGGAAGGTGGGGTGGGTCCTGGACCTGGGAAGATGATGAAGAACCAGACAGGTGAAGACAATGACAGTGTTCCAAGCAGTGTCATAAAGACACCGAGGGGAAAGCCCGGCTGTGTGGTGACAGCAAATAGGCCAGGCTGGTGGGAGCAGAGGATCCTCTTGCAGAACGAGGCTGGAAAGGTGGGGGGGCTGGTGCTCACGGTGTTAGAGCAGGGAGTTTGGCTTTTGTCTGTCAGTGGGGAAGGGAAGCTTGAGGTTTAGGAGTAAAGATGAGCAGGGGGGTATTTCAGGAAGGCTAATTTGGAGGATGGATGGGAACAGGGGGGCATTTAGGAGGCTCTCGTCTATCAACCGAAGTCTAGTTTAGGAGGTGGCAGAAGGAATGGAAGGGAAGACATGACTGTGAGGGATATTTTGAAGGAAGGATAAGTCTGATCTAGGAAAGAGCAGCAGGAAGGGGAATCAAGAATGACTCCAAAGTCTGGTTGGGAACCAGGGAATTGGAATGCTAGGTGTGCTACAGATCGGGGTGGGGGGGACCCCACTGGGCAAAAGGAGGGCCAAGGGAAGAAAACCTACTGGTGCAGGAGCAAAGCTCAAGGGCACCTGGTCCCTTTTCCTGGGGCAGGGCCAGAAACATGACCCCTTTGTCCTGCCTCCAACTCACCAGGACCTGGGAGGGGAGAGGGGGCTGGGGGAAGCTGTCCAGGGACTATGGGATGAGGTATAGAAAGACCCAGGAGGCAGATAAGGAAGACTGGGTATCATAGGAAGTAGGAAAGTTTGGTTAAACCCAACTGGTGCACAGGAGTCTGGCTGGCGGTGTGAGTAGACAAATGGGATGGAGGAGAAGGGGCTTCTCTGCAATTCAAACCCAAGCCGGTACTTTCATCAGGCTGCTGTGAAGTCCTTCGCATCACTGCTCTGGCCCTGATGGGACCCCCCCCCCCCGCCCCAGGCAGCACTTAATTGGGCAACACTAGTGTCACTCTTGCAAATCTCGTCTCTTCATTGGACTCTTAAACCCCAACACCCTGCCCCAAGCCTGGCTGCTACAGGTGCCCAGGATGCCCTGGCTGAGTGAGTGGTTTGGAGGAGGCTGTTGGAACCCTGGAGCTGCATATTTAGGAAGCTGAGAGGGTGTAGACCAGAGATGCTGGGGAGGCGGAAGGGGCTGGAAAATGGAAACAGGAGTCCAACAGGAGGCAGGAAGAAATGATAAGAGTTTGGTGACAGTCGGGAGACAGGCATGGAGGCAGTAAGAAAAATCAAAAGCCCTTGTTAAGGGGAGATAGTTTATTCCCAGAAGACTGCATTTTCCCTGTGGGATCGGAAGCTGCCTATGGGAGGGGCCTGTCTCTCAGCGGAACCTGGTGGCGCAGGTGGACAAGGATGGGGAAAGATATACAGGACCCATGACTCTCAAGACCCCCATCCCTATCCATCTGTGCTGGATGGGGTCTTCCTGTCGCCTTGGTATTTGAACAGCATCTTGGAGGTCTGCATGATTTCTTCCCCTTGGAAGAGATTTCCTTTTTCTGCCTAAAGAGGCTTATTATTATTATTATTATTTAAAGATTTTATTTATTTATTTGACAGAGAGCACAAGCAGGGGAGCAGGAGAGAGAGAAGCAGGCTCTCCGCTGAGCAGGGACCATGGAATCATCATCACCTGAGCCGAAGGCAGAGGCTTAACCAACTGAGCCACCCAGGCGCCCTCTGAAGAGGCTTCTTAATTCTTGAACTTTACTAGCTTAACTAGAATATGTCACAGTGTAGAATATTCTACATCCGATTTTCCTGGGCCAATGTATGCCTGTGAGCTGCAGAAGCCTCTGAAGAGGCTTCTTAATTCTTGAACTTTACTAGTTTAACTAGAATATGTCACAGTGTAGAATATTCTACATCCGATTTTCCTGGGCCAATGTATGCCTGTGAGCTGCAGATTTTCTTCACTTGGGAGAATTTTCTTCTGTATTCTGTGTTTGAATACATCTTCCATCTCATGTTTGGATTTTCTCCCTCAGACATGTCAGTTATCCTTGTGTTGAATCACCTTTGTGTCTTCTCCATCTGTGCATTTCTGTTCTAACCTTTTTGTCTCATTCAGCCACATTCACCATGATTATCTCAAGCTTTTTCTCCAACACCAGTTCAATTTTCAACAGCGTTGACCCTGTTCCTTGGCTCGAGTTTATTGACTAATTTTTTTAATAATGTAGTTTTGGTTCTCAGTTTGTTTTTGCTGCCTACGATGTCATTTTCTCTTTCGTTTTTAAAATTTCGTCTTGGAAATACTGTGTTTTGAGTTTGTTTTGTAGCAGGAGGCCATTGTGGTAAATTTCCTTCTGTCCCTCATCCATTTGTTGTATTTTTTTTTCTTGGCTTGGAACTTTACCTGCCTTTGCACCCTCTCTTCTCCCCGTCCTCGGTCTCCCTGGTGCATCCATAATTGTCATGTGATTTCTTTGTTCTGGCTTATGCATAGAAAGCTGTCTACTTGTTCTAGCTGTGTCATCTTGGGGCCCCATGGGTTCTCCCCTCCAAGCTGTAGTTTGTGGGCTAGTATTGTGGGTAAATGAGGTTCCATCTGCTTTTCTGTGCCCTGGTAGTGGGGTGAAGAAGGTAGGTGGAGTGTGCTCTGAGGGGGAGCCCAGTCTTTGTCAGGCAGCCTGGGCTCTGCTCTGTCTGCAGATTCAGAGTGTGTTAAATGTGTGAGTTCACTCCCTCCCCCCCAAGAATTCCCTTGGGCTTCAAGTCATTTCCTCAAGTCAGTGAGTAGCCTGGAGCCTTTATTTTACTCCCCAGTTTCACCTGTTTCCTCTGGAAGCCAGACATGGGGAGGGGAAATAAACCTTATCCACAGAGTTGCTTCTCTTTAGATTTGGAGTTTTAGGGGAAATTCTCAGGATTTCGTTTTCTTGCCAGTTCAATTCCTGGAGAAAGTGAGACTGGTTAGGAGTTCCAGAGTTTTTCTTCGGTCACTAGTTTGTGCAGTTTATTTACATTGGGTTATGTCTCTGTCCTTGCTTTGTTGCTACTTGTAATATTTGGGCTGCAGGCAGGGGTCTTATTTTTTGCTATTTTTGCTTATTTCATTAGGAATTGGGAGAAAACCATTCTGTCACTTATTTTCAGTTAGCTATTTACCTTGGAAATCTCTTCCAAACCGATCTCCTACCTCTCCCCAACCTACATGCACTCTGGCCAGGCCCTTCACCATCCAGCACAGACGCATGTACTCATTCCCCCCTCCCCCCCTTATCCCCATTACTTCTACCTGGAATGCCCTTCCCTCTGCTTGTCCAGATCACCTACCCTTCAAGGACCTGCTCTGGATCACCACCTCTGTAAAGCCTTCCCTGACTCCTCTGGTCTCACCCGTCTCCCATCTCTGAGCCTGTCTACAGCTCTCTCCAGCTATAACAGAAAGCTTAGCCTTTAATTATATGTTGTCTACAGCGGTTTGCTTTTGGCTCCCGTAAGCGCGTCTGGCCACTGAGTCAGGCGGGCTGGGTCCTGGGGAGCAGGACTATAGAAGAAGCCTCAGACTGGAGCCCCCCTGACATCAGGCCTCTCTCCAAGAGCTTAGTGGGGGCCTACCTTAGCCTTGGCCTTGGGCACTTCTCTCACATTTTCCTTCAATAGGAAGTTGAAACCATATAGCCCATGGTTGATATAGCCTTGGAGATTGTAACTTCAGAAGTCAGTCTTGGCCAATCATTTTGTCCCTGGAGACAAAGGGCTGGACCACTGGGGTCAGTCTGTTCATGCTTCTGCCTCCACCTTCCGACTTAAGTCACCGTCTGCTTTCTACGCACCGCCCCCCAGCCCCCGGCCCTGGGCCCGATGCTGTGGGCACCCATTCTGACGTGCCTTTCCTTCCCACACAGGCATCTTCATAACAACCGCATCCAGCATCTGGGGACCCACAGCTTCGAGGGGCTGCACAATCTGGAGACACTGTGAGTGCTGGGGTTGTGGTGGGGCCTTGTCCTGGTGAGGAAAGCCTAGACTCTTGGAGGCAGGAGGGGAGGCTGGTGGAGGGAGAAGCTGGCGGGACTGGGATGCTGGGCCCTGGCTCCAGGCCTGCTCACCCACGAGGCCCTCCGTGGCATTCTCTCTAGGATGTCACTATGAATGCATTCCTTGCTCCTTCAGGTGGGTAGAATGTGCCTCTGGGAGTTCAGGGTGGCCCAGAGAGGGGGAATCCAGGATCCCTGCCAGCAGAGACCACCAAAATAATGAACATTTTAGATAGGAGAGCCAGAAGAATGAGGATATTGAGCCTGGGGACTAGAAGGCTTGGGGGTGGGGCTGACTTGATGGCAGCTTTGACATCTGTTTAAGGGTGGCTGCTGACAGAAGGGAGGGGAATGCCATGGAGTCATGCCGGTACAGTTTGCCAGTGGATCTAACTAGCCTAATGCTTAATGGGGAGATGGCCCATTCAGCACTCTGACCTAACTATAAAAAGCACCCAAGTTGTTGACTCTCAGAAAGCCATATTATTCACACATCATCATCCTGGAATTCATTTAAGGTCAGAATGCACCCAAACCCTCCCATCATTTCCTCTGGAGTCCTGCCAGCCCCCACAGAGTGGGCTGAGTGGGCCCCATTTGAGCAAACAACTGGCTGGGCTCTCTCAGTATGCTGGCCATGCCAGCTGGGGTCCCGCAGTGCCCACAAGGGAGCTGGCTGCCACAGTCACCTGGTGCAGGCCACCAGCACCAGGGAGAGAGGGACCCCCCCTCACCCCCGGTCTCCGAGAGTGAGCCACTAAGGTTGGGGCAGGGCTCACGGTGTCAGGAGCATGGTCACGTTGCCTTTTGCCTCCCCACCTCCACCTCCCCCCTCCCCACCCAACACCCAGACACACACCCGAGCTCCCAAGGTGAGGGATTTTCAAGAGTCCAAAGCAGCCCAGGAGAAAAGGCTGGGAGACAAGCTGTGACCCGAGGAGGCAATGGTTTGGGGAAAACCATTTGGCACGTCTAGCCCAGGAGGCCTGGGCTGTCTGCGTTTGTGGTTATGGAGGGGAAGGGAACGGGGAGGCCGAGACCAATGCTCCATTCTTCTTTTCTGTGGGCAGGAGACCCAGGAGCCCAGTGGCTCTCTTGGGCTTGGCCTGAAGCAGGAGAAATGGCAGAGCTGGGTCTAGCTCTCCCCGCGTCCTCACCCTGCCGCTGACTGAGTGCCCAGGAGTGGGCTGTGGGAGGATGTGCCCCAGCCTGGAGTCAGGAAAGTTGGAACCTCTCCCCACCACTGTGCATGACCTGGGCTCTGTGTTTCTCTTCCCCTGCCTTCACAGACAGCTGGCCATTTAAAGCTGGGCACTTAGCCTGCCCCATCAACATACTAGCAAACTGAGGGCCAGGGAAGCGGCATGGTGCTTCCAGAGTTACTCCCTCAGTTAGGGACAGAGCAGGTCTGGGATGTGTTAACTGAGAAAATGTCCATGAAAGCTCCTAGCTTAGTGCCCTGCTCTCCTTAGTCATCTGAGTTGAATGTGAATTGTGCAAATCTACTATGTGCTAGGTGTTTGGAGGATCTCAGATGTAAGGGATGGCTATTGTTCTCTTAAGGTCCATGTCCCCAACGCCACCCTCCCTCAGGAGATATAACAGTTGGCGGGGGGATGGTGTTTGGAGTTGCTGGGCATCAGCAGAGTGGGAAGGAGCCCAGTGTTATCTACCCTGGAGTGTGAGCGCTGTTAGTTATGCTGGGAAATCCAGTGGGGAGGGGGCATGTATACTGGGTGTGGGTTGGCACCTCTAAAAAGCCACCTAGCAGCTATTTCTTCACTTTTGGGGCACACTGCCTAATTCTTTCTCAATTAGCCACTGGATTGCTGCGCAGGGCATTTGGCTCAGCTGGTGCTGGCTTAATTACAGAGCAATCCTGCCGCTAAGTGCCCACTGTACCTTTCATCTATGAGAGTGCTTGGTTATCACACAAAGTCCAGGACCTGCACCCACTGTCCAGATGGGAAGGGCAAGGCTGAGAGACAGGAGAAAGCCTTATAGCAAAGTCTATGGCCGTTAGCATCAGATAGCCTGGGGTGATGCCAGTTCTACCAGCTGTGTGACCTTGGTCAAGGCATTTGCCTTCATGAGTCTTAGTTTTCTAATCTGCAATATAATACCACTAATCACACGGATCTTAATGGGGTTGACATGTGGAGTAAATGAGATGATGTGTGTAGGGTTCATACAGAGCCTGGGAATCCGTGTTAGGAACCTGCCCCGCACTCCTTTCTTGTCCCCATCCCCTCCTCTGAGGGCCTCAATCTCAACAACACCCCTTCCCTCCCTGCCCTTGAGGGATAAGCTCTCCTTCTAACTTTTGATCTCCAATTAAAAAGGGGAAAAGTGTGTTCTTTATCCTCTATCCCTCCCCCGCCCCCCTCCAGCATTTGCTGGGGGAGCCTGCAGGGGCAGCCAGATGTGGAAAGGGGGAGGAGTGGCTGGGAGAATAAAAGGAGAAAGAAAGATAGTCAAACCTTTTAATTGTTGCATAATTGGCACACTTTGCAGCCTCGGTTATTACTTTGGAGCTTTTCATGTGAGCGTCTTCACTGGAAGGGTATTTCTCCCTCGGGCCCCTAAATCTCTGCCACTTAGACCTCTCTCATCTCCGCAGCAGGGGGGACATCAAACCCGCCTAGCGCAAGCTGTGGTTTGGCTCTGTCTGCAGGCTTCTCTGAGGGAGAGCAGCACCCAGCCCTTCCACCTGGGGAGGAGGGGCCCGTACGGGCCAGTGCATGTGCGGTCACACAGCCATCCCATACCACACGCCACAGGCGATGCATACGCCCAGGGCACACGCCACGCGCCCGTGTGTCTCAGGCCCTCCACGCTCTGCCCCGCACAGTGGGCACTCCCAGCTCGCACCCCCCCCGCAGCACACAGATACCTGGTACAAACACACCCGTGGCACCACGGGCTCGCTTATGCCCTCTGCTCTGGAGGCCAGGCCGTCTGGGTCCCACCCCTTTCCCTTCCCTTCCCTTCCCTTCCCTCCCCTCCCTTCCCCTCTTTCTCCTCCTCTTCTTCCTCCTTCCTCCTCCTCCTTCTTTTCATATTGTGTCTTAAGGTGGCAGGGACGGTGTTGCCCAGAGGTCCTTTTGCAGCAGTCCATGGGGTGACTCATCCCCTCTCTAAGGTGGATAGGAGTTCCCAGGGAGTCAGGGCATGGCTACTATATACTTTCCTGTGGCTGCCATAACAAATCACCACAAATTTTGTGGCTTAAAAAAACCCCCAGAAATGTATTCTCCCACAGTTCTGGGAGAGGCCGGAAGTCCAAAATCAGGGTGCTGGCAGGGTTGGTTCCTTCTAGAGGTTTGAGGCAGAATCTGTTCCAGGCCTCCGTCTCACCTTTGGTGGCTGCTGGCGACCCTTGGCATTCCTTGGCTTATAGATGCATCTGTCCCTCCAGACTCTGCCTCTGTCCTCACATGGTCTTCTCCTTGTCTCCTCTTATAAGGACACTTGTCATTGGATTTATGCCATCCTGTTAGTCCAGGATGATCGTACCTCAAGATCCTTAACTTAATTACATCGTCAAAGGCCCTTTTTCCAAATAAGGTTGTAGTCACAGGTTCCAGGGGTTAGAACATGGACATATTTTTGAGGGAGCTACAGTTCAACCCACTCACTGTAGCTGCCTCTGCAGCCGGGCCCTCCTGGCAGGTGCATGGGTGGGGCAGAGGTTCAGATGGATCTTCTCAATTTTCTTTCTAATCTTAAGGCGAGTGCTAATCATCCCACTGATAATTCCCTGCAGTTAAGAATAAAAAAAATAGTTTTGTAAAGGCTGTTGCACCTCAGAGCTCACTTATCCCCACCCCCACCCTGCCCGACAACCACTTGTTGAGGAAAACAAGGCAGGGATTGTGCATCCTTGTGATACAGGTGAGGAAACTGAGGCAGAGAGTGGTTGACTCACTCAAGGTCATCCAGTTCATTAAGAGCCAGGACTTGAACCCGAGTTTTTCTGCCTTTGGCCCAGCTTCAGCCCGTCAGACCACACTGCTTCTCCAGGCTAACCCTGTAAGAACTGAGGACCTCTTTCCTCGCCAGTTCTTAATCATCTTACATTTGTGGGTTTATTAGCTGCAAATTTGTGGGGTTTTGTGGCTTATAGAGGAATTTATTGTTCCATATAAAACTTTTTTTCTGGTTTTCCCCTCAGAACCACTAATGACTTCTCAAGGCAGAAAATCGAGCTGCCCAGTGAGTTTGTCTTGTGTTCTAATACCATGACATGTTATTAGTAGTTCTTCCCGGTACAACATTCCCTTTCCCACCGCCCTGGGGCTTGGGGTGGCCAAGGTCACCATTCTCATCACTGGCAATGGGGCCAAAGCTTCTACTCTCAACTTCTGCTGCTCCCATAGGCACCCTGGTCAGCTGGTGTGCAGTGGACGGGGCGGGGTGGGGGGGACACAGGAGGTTAAGGGAGTGGGGTGAGGAGCTGGGCACTAGTGGCACCCCATGGGAACCACTTAGCAACAGGTTCTCTAGTAGACACCATGGAGAGGAAATGAAGTTCAGGTCTGGCCCTTAATATCTGTGGGAAGGAGGAGCTGATAAGAATCAATAATTACCAGGGGCACCTGGGAGGCTCAGTCAGTTAAGCGTCCATGACTCTTGATTTCAGCTCAGGTCATGATCTCAGGGTCGTGAGATGGAGCCTCACATTGGGCTCTGCACTCAATGGGGAGTCTGCATGGGATTCTCTCCCTCTGCCCCTCCCCCTGCTCTCTTTCTCTCAAATAAATAAATAAATCTTTTTAAAAAAAGAAACAATAGGGCGCCTGGGTGGCTCAGTTGGTTAAGCGACTGCCTTCGGCTCAGGTCGTGATCCTGGAGTCCCTGGATCGAGTCCCTGGATCGAGTCCCTGGATCGAGTCCCTGGATCGAGTCCCGCATCGGGCTCCCTGCTCAGTGGGGGGTCTGCTTCTCCCTCTGACCCTCTTCCCTCTCGTGCTCTCATTCTCTCTCTCTCAAATAAATAAATAAAATCTTTAAAAAAAAAACAATAATTACCACTCTCTTTTCTGTTTCTTTGGATTTTCTCATTCCATAAATATTTATTGAGCTGCTAGTATGTGCCAGGCCATCACTATGAGCACTAGGAAAACATTTATGAACAAGAAAATTGCAGCCCCTGCTATCACAGAGACTAAAGGGTTCTAGATCAGGAGTCCTGACTTCTTTTTAACTTATTATTCCTGCACTGTTGCCAGCGTTCTGACCTCACCTCCCTGGCTCCCCAGAATCTGATGACTCACCCCTCAACGGCTACTGTACCATCCCAAGCCAGCATCCTTCTCTCACTCGGCCACTCTGCCTTCATCCTGGTCCTTCTACAGTCTATTTTCAACACAACAGCCAGAGAGATTCTTTTAAAATACAAATCAGATCATGTTATTCTTCTATTCAAAACCCTCCAGTGGCTCCCCATCATACTCTGGAAAGAAGCCAAAGTTCCACAAAGTTCTGGAAAGAAGCCTACAAGTTCCACAAGGTCCCAGGTGATGTGACACCCTGTCACCTCTTCCTCCAGTCTACTCCAGGCATAGTGGCTTCCTTGGATATACCAGACGGATATGTTCCTGCCTCAGGACCTTTGCATTGACTCTTCCCTTTGCCTGGAATGTTCTTCTGTTTCATTATCCACATCCTTCAGGTCTTTGCCCACATGTCACCTTTTTAGTGAGGTCCTCCCTGATCACTATTTTGCAACACTTCCTATTACTCTCCATCTCCTTTTCCTACTTAATTTTCTCTATGGCGCTCACCAATCTGATATCGACTCTATCTGTTTATTTATTTAGGTTGTTGGTTGTCTGTCTCCCACGTCTCCATGAGTTTATTTATTTATTTGACACAGAGAGAGAGCACAACAGGGGGGGAGTGGCAGGCAGAGGGAGAGGGAGAAGCAGGCTTCCCGCCAAGCAGAGAGTCCAATGCAGGGCTCAATCCCAGGGCCCTGGGATCATGACCTGAGCCACAGGCAGATGCTTAACTGACTGAGCCACCCAAGCCCCTCACTCCATGAGTTTCTGTAGCACCTGACATGGTGCCTGGCACAAGGAAGGTACTCAGTAAATACTTATTAAACACATGAATGGGTTTATGGCCCCTGGCAAGTCGCTGTTCCTCTCTGAGCTTCAGGTTCTTCACCTGTCCTGTGAGGACAGTAGACTCTTGAGTCTCTAAGGTTCATCCCAGCTCTGGTCATCCGTACTTAGTGCGGTGCGGAGTCTCCAGCCCAGACCCTTCCTAGAGAAACAAATGGAGAAACTGAAGCCCCGAACATGGGCTGAACCCACTGAGATGGTCCCTTATCCTTGCCTTGGGGCAAGGTCCCCTCCCCGTAAGCCCTGTGCTTGAAGCCCAGGACCCTGACATTAGATCAGTGAGTTAAAGTCACTAGGACAAATCCTCAGGCTGCATCCTGCTTGGACCAGGGCAGTCTCAAAGCCTTCAGGTCCCCTGCATTAATGGGCCCATGACATCCAGGTGAGGGAGGTGCTGCCTCAGGGTCTGCCACATCTAGAGGATGGGGTCCTGTTGTACCATTCCTAAGGGTGGCTAGGGCTTTTCTGGGGAGGGTGGTGAGAATATGAAATGTCCACATTGCCTTGTCTGCACCTTCAAAGAATGTGGGAGAAGTCTTAGGTGGAATATGATGATCGTCTTTGGAAGACACTTATGCATAACTTATGATCTTCCAGCTGACAGGACACGGGCCAAGGGAGGAAGGAAAGGTGGTGCTCTAGCTCAGGATGTTACTTAATCTTCAGAGTAGCCCCGCTGTGGCACCCTGGGCGCCCAGCCTAGTCCGTGAGCCCTGCCATTTTGCCTCGTCCAGGCAGAAACTGGATCCCCATCCCCCTGGAATCTCAGAGAGGATCCCGTGTGGGAGCAGATTGGGCTTCTCTGAGCCCAGGTGCTTCATGAGGGCAGGGCAGCAAGTAATGGCAGTGTCAGAGGTCGGCAACTTTCATTACAACTGGGGCTGCTATCGCTTCGGGTATTTTCTCAGTTTTCTTTCTGGCAGGGAAGCAAGCGTGGGTGGAGGGAGGTTAGGAGGAAGGCGTGTCTGTGTCTCTCAATAGAAACTGAGGACAATTTTACTAATTGCTGCATTTATTAATGGGTGGCCTTTTATGTAGGTTGTTTAGAAGGTAAAACAATGCTGTTAGTCATAAAGTCTTTGTTGGTTCCTGGCTCGCCAGGTCATCTGCCCCGAGCATGTGGAGTCAGATCAAGATAAAGACTCAGTCTGCAATATGGGAAGAGCAATTAAGTTATGTATTTGTTGCCCGCCTTTGTTACAGGCCTTTGGGAGATAAAAACGGCTCAGAGTTTACAATCAGGAACGTCTGTGTTTTGTGTTTCGCACTGGGGAGCTAGGCTCACCCACATTCCTCCATATGCCCTTATCTGTGATCTGATAATAAACACAAATGTTAGCCTTGAGAATAAAAGTGTAAGTGGAAGCCCAATTAATTATATTAATCCTTCTTTATTGTTGTGCAGAGTAGATAGACCAACTTGTGTGTCTGCTGTTGCAGTGCCCGATGAATAGAAATATCTGTTCTGGTATCTCATGTCTAGTAAAAGGAAGAAGGGAAAAGAATTGGCATTATTTGTTTTTTTTTTTTCCTTTTTCTTTTATTTACTTCTCAGAGATAGAGAGCACAAGCAGGGGGAGTGGCAGGCAGAAGGAGAAGCAGACTCCCCACTGAGCAGAGAGCCCGATGCAGGACTCCATCCCAGGACCCTGGGATCATGACCTGAGCCGAAGGCAGACGCCTAACTGACTGAGCCACCCGGGCATCCTGAATTGGCATTATTTGAACATCTACTTTGTGCAGGCTCTGGATCAGGTGAACAGAGCAGCCTTATGTAATGGGCATCCCTAATGTATAGGTGAGGAACAGACAGCAAAGTTAAGTGACTGGTTCAAGGTGATCCTGTTGGTACACAGAGGACAAAGCTCTTTCTACTCTAAAACGCATAACACACAAATAGGCATCTAGCCTTGTCACCAATTGGCTTTGACATGCTTGTTAGCACCCAAGGAGATTGCCACAGGAGTTTCTTCCCCTGGGAAGAAGCCTGGTCCTCCCTCTCCATTTATCCTCCTTCCCACTCTCCCTAAAACGTTTTTCTCAGCCCTGCTACTTGGAGCCTAGCTAGGATGCAACTCTGGCTGGACTATAGAAAAGATGTTAAACCAAGAGCCAACAGACCTAACTTCAGATCCAGGCTGTGGGACTTGCAGTGATTGACCTCTTCTCTCTGAGCCTCCATTTCCTTATCAATAAAAAGAAGGGGCTAGAAAAGATGATTGTTCAATCCTGCCATCTCTGTGCTCTACATCCATGGTGAGGCTCCCCAGAGATCTCAGGAGTTGGCCATTTCTGCACAGCCAGATGGAAAGGAGAAAATTGGGGATGTGGATCCTTGAACAGCTTGGGGCTTGGGTCACCTGTTCAGCTACTTTTACCAATTGTGTGGTTCTGCCATCAGTTTTAATTGGGTTTGCCTGGAAGCGGCTGAGCAGATGAAGGGGCTGTTAGCCATGGACAGCTGCAGCCTCTCAACTGAATTCTGGCTGGAGCTGGGAATGATTTTTCTTTAACCTCAGCCCTTCCCTGGCTGCTCCCAGCTCCTGGGAGCAGCATACAGAACAATGAACTCTTCCTGGGCTTCTGGCTGATTCTGGGCTATTAAAGATAATAGACTATAAAGCCATGGATGAGTTTTCCAGCTGAAGTTTAGGGCATCCTACACCACCCTGCAATGGAGAAGTCAGACCAAAGGAACTTGTGCCGGCAGAGGTCTTTCTGCGATCGCCAAGAGGCTGCATGATGGCTTCTAATCCCAAGGGGCTGAAACGCTGCCCCAATGCGGCCAGCCACAAAGGCCAAAGCAGCCTCCATCTCCAGGCCTTGACAATAGCTCAGATGGTCATCCTTGACAATGACTGTTCACATATGTGGCCCTGTGCCTGGGCTTCAGGAGACGCAACAGGAAACCCACATGCTTCCTGATAGCAGCAAGCTCCCTGTCTCATGGGGAAGACACTACGTACACAGATAACCCCATTCTGGACTCAAACTGCCTAGGCTTCAGTCCCAGCTCTTCCATTCTGTGCTCAGATTGCCTCTCTCTGTACCTCAGTTTCTCACATGCAAAATGAAGGTGATAGTAGTATCTACCTCAAAGGGTTGGCACAGGAATGAAATGAATTAATATCTATATAGAAATCACCCAGACTCGTGACTCTTCCGTAGTAATTACTATTATTATTATCATCATTATTACCACCGCCACCATTATTACCATTCTAACGCTAAACATGTTTCTGGAGAAAACATCAGAAAAGCACCAAGAGAGCGAATGATTCATTCTGACTGCAGGCATGGGGTTGGGTGTGCGAAGGAAGGTATATTTGAGCTGGACTTCAAAGAGGGCTAGGATTTCGACAGCTAAGGCTGGGGGGAAGGGCATCCCAGGCTGTGAGCATGAGGGGCATGAAGAAACACACGAGGCCGGGAAGACACGTGGGGCCGAGATGGTAGATGGAGCTGAAGATTACATGTGGCATCAGGAATTTGAACTTGTGCTGTAACTAATGAGGAGGCCTTTTCAGATTTCTCAGCAGGACAGCGACACAGGCAGTCTGGCATTTTAAAAAGATCTTTCTGGCAGATGTGTAGCAGCTAAGAGTGTGGATTCTGGACTCACACTGCCAGGGTTCAAATCCTGGCTGTGATGCTGAATTAGTTAAGGTAAGCTAAATCGTGTGACAAATAGGCCAAAACATGTATAATGGCTCAAACACGATAGAAGTTTATTTCTGGATCCTATAATAGCCCAAAGTGGGTGTTTCTTCTTGTCAAGTGGCCCTCCTCCGTGTGGTGACTCAGGGACCTGGCTTCTTAGGATCTTGCCATCCCCACAACCTCACTGTCTTTGGCATCCAGCTAGTGGAAGGGTAGAGAGACCATGGAGGAGACAGGCTGGCTATTTAAAAATCCTGCACTAGGAGTCAGGGGATGGGGTAACTGGGTGATGGGCATTAAGGAGGGCACGTGATGTGATGAGCACTGGATGTTATATACCACTGATGAATCACTCAAGTCTACCTCTGAAACTAATAATACGCTATATGTTAATTAACTGAATTTAAATAAGATAAACTTCAAACAAATTTTAAGAAGTAAAAATCCCTTCTGCCCTGGCTGTTCCTCCCATTGCTCTTGGATGGCGCTGTCCAACAGAACTTTCTGTGATGGTGGAAATGTTCTAAATATGTGCGTCCAATATGGTAGCCATTTGCCTCATGATATTTTGAGCACTGAAATGTCCCTAGTGAAACTGAGAGCTGAGCTTTGAATTTTACTAACTTATAATTAATTTACGTTTAAACAGCTACACGTGGCTGGTGGCTATGGTATTGGGCTGCGCGACTATAGAGAAAGGAGAGGATGGATTTTGGTGGATAGATAGTGGTCTCTGGCACAGCAGTTTAATAACTGGGTGTGATTGGGCAACTTATTTAACATCTCTGTGTCTTACTTTCCTCAACTATAAAATGGGTATAATAGTGGTATATACCTCTTAGGCTGTGGTGAGGATTAAGAGATCATTCAGGCAGGATAAAGAAGATGTGGTATATATATACAATGCAATATTATGCAGCCATCAAAAGGAATGAGATCTTGCCATTTGCAACGACGTGGATGGAACTGGAGGGTATTATGCTGAGCGAAATAAGTCAAACAGAGAAAGACATGTATCATATGACCTCACTGATATGAGGAATTCTTAATCGCAGGAAACAAACTGAGGGTTGCTGGAGTGGGGGGTGGGGTGGGAGGGATGGGGTGACTGGGTGATAGACACTGGGGAGGGTATGTGCTCTGGTAAGCGCTGTGAATTGTGCAAGACTGTTGAATCTCAGATCTGTACCTCTGAAACAAATAATGCAATATATGTTAAGGAAAAAAAGAAGAAGAAGAAGGTAGCGGGAGGGGAAGAATGAAGTGGGGGAAATCGGAGGGGTAGACGAACCATGAGAGACTATGGACTCTGAGAAACAAACTGAGGGTTCTAGAGGGGAGGGGGTGGGAGGATGGGTTAGCCTGGTGGTGGGTATTGAGGAGGGCACATTCTGCATGGAGCACTGGGTGTTATGCACAAACAATGAATCACGGAATACTTCATCTAAAACTAATGATGTAATGTATGGGGATTAACATAAGAATAAAAAAAAAAGATCATTCAGGCATAGCACTTAGTGCCCCGCACATCATCAGTGCTCAACCAAGGGTGTCCTGTGGATGACTTGGAGGCAGGGACTCCAGTTAGGAGAATATACAGCAGTCCAGGGAGACACCCCTCCAGCCTCACCTCTAAATACTGCCCTTTGCTCAACCAAACTATGCCACGTGTTCTCCAAACTCCACGGCACATACTTCCTATAAACCATTTCTCTCTTTGCTTGATGCACCTGTCCTTTCCTTCGCTCTACCTATTGAACTCCTGCCCTGCTGTCAAGATCCGGTTCAAATGCCACATCTCCACGAACACTTCCTGGTCTTCCCTACTCCGTGTGATCTCTGAAGGTCCAGCACCTGCCACGTCGTGCCGAGGCCACTCATCTGATTGTCTTGTGCATTTGTCCCTGCTGGACTATTTCTCACCTATCTCTCTACCTTCCACTTTCCCCCGCAGAATGCTCTGCATATTTTGAGCAGGCAACAAACATCCATTGCACTGACTTGAATCCATCAGGGGCAAAGAGAGTTGCAAAGACATGTTCCCTGGACAGTTAGAGCCAGAGAGTACATCTACACAGCACCAAATGAAGCAGGGCTTCGCCAATTACCCAGGTCATTGAATGTGTATAGATGTCCAAATGGGAAAATTCAGGCCACCCCACTGGTATGTAGTTTGCAGTATTTCTTTTGACATTTGCAGTTTTTATTCTCCTTTTAGCTGACATGCCTTTTACTTTTTGTCTTTTCCCACTGTCTGGTAGGCCATTCCTGGCAGAATTCCTGTCCAGAAACTGCCAAGGAAGGCTGAAACTACTCAATTTGGCTGCCTGGACATGAGTCTAGTGAACTGTAGAAGGCTTGGTGATAGCAAAATCACGTGGGACTTGTCCCCTGGTCTCTGGGGCCCTGGGCAAGCCTCACAGTGCCTCTCAAGATTCTCTAAGTGCCTTTTCTGACATCCGCCTCAAAATCTTAAGGATGTTCTGCCAAATATCCTAGATACTCTTTTTTTTTTTTTTTTAAATATTTTAGGCGTTGCAAGCCTGTGGTCTTTTTTTTTTTTTTTTTTAAAGATTTTATTTATTTATTTGAGACAGAGAGAATGAGAGAGAGAGAGCACATGAGAGGGGGGAGGGTCAGAGGGAGAAGCAGGCTCCCTGCCGAGCAGGGAGCCCGATGCGGGACTCGATCCAGGGACTCCAGGATCATGACCTGAGCTGAAGGCAGTCGCTTAACCAACTGAGCCACATACTCTTAAGAGCCCATTAATGCTTTTCATCAATCCATTTATCTAGACCTTCTCATGTATTCATTCTACAAATATTTGTTGAGCTACTGTTCTGTGCCAGCATTTTGGTGTTTAGAAGATGAAACAAAGTTTCCATTTTCAAGAAACGTTCATTCTAGCAGGGGGGAAGAAAATAGACACATATATGTCAGATATCAGTATGTTCTATGAGAAAAAGAAAAGCAGGGTCTCTGGTTACCTATGGCTACATAACAGATCAGCCCAAAAGATAGTGGTGTGAAACAGTCATGTATGGTTTCTCATACGTTTGTGGATTGGCTTGCCTGGGGAGCTTTGCTGCTGGAGCCTTCCCCTGGGCTCACTCATGAGGCTGCAGTCAGCCAGAGGTTCAACGACAGCTAGAGGCTCTGAGAAGCCTCATTCACAAGTCTGTGAGTGGGGCCTTGGTGCTGGCTGTTGGCCGGTCCTCTCCACATGGCCCCTCCACAGGAGGATAGCCCGGGCTTCCTTGCATGACACAGGCTGAGGCTTCTCGTGACTTCAGACCAGCTCACACCATGGCCTCTCTGCCTCATTCTGTTGGTCAGGGCCAGTCACAAGCCAGCCCAGTCTCAGGAGTGGGGAAGTAGAGGCCACTTCTTGATTGGAGAAGCCACAAAGGATTTGTGGCCACGTTTTCTTCTCCAGCTTTATTGAGGTATCATTGACATATTGTGTAAGTTTAAGGCATACAGGCTGTTGATCTGATACACTTATTACATATTGCAAAAGGAGAAGACTTGTGATCACTTTTAATCTACCACACAGGGTAAGGGAACTTGATTGATGGACTGTGCTATATTAAATAGAGCAGTCAGACGAGTCCTCTCTGATGAGATGTTATTTGGGCAGAGACCTGAATGAAGTGAGGGTGTAAGCCATGCAAATATCTACAGTGTTCCAGGGAGATGGAATGGTGAGCTGAAGCTCTGAGGTCAGGCCAGTGCAATTCTTTGCATTTACGATAACACCGCAATAGGAAGGCTTTAAGGGAAAGTGCTCTTCTGTTACTTATCCATTTCTCCTTGTGTGACGGTAGGGAATTCCTGAACGTGCTGAGCAGAGTTAGAAGGGGGACCCTTAATTTGGAGACACTGAGGTATGAGGGTGGATCCTTTATAAAATCTAAGACCGGAAAGAGTCCATCTGAGCGGATCAAGTTTTGAGTCATTGGAAGGAAAGGTGTAGGATTCACGAAGGAATGGAGCAGAGCAGAGCAAAGCAGGAGGGTTTATGCTGTAATTACCCAAGATCACCATGGGAGTCTGAGTGTAATCGGGTAATTAGTGTGTGTTGGGGGGGGGAGGTGGAGAGGGGGCACAATTATCCAGCTCACTGGCTGCCAGACGGTTGTCACTGCTCTTCTGGCCCTTGGGCTGGGTTTCTGGCTCTACCTGTGGATTATTAAGTGTAATGACCTTGTCATGTAGGGGAACCTGTCATTATCTCTGTGTTAACATAGTATTTACCCACAGAACCTACCAAGTCACTCTGTGATTAAAGGGCCTCAGCATGGTCCCCTGCCCTGGCATTGGATAGTCCTCTCATGAACGTGGTCAGGGCAGGGATGGCTTGAAAAGACTGAGAGAAGTTGGGCTGGGGTCATCCTGGGGGGTCAAGAGGGACACTGTACCTGAGACTGTACCACAGACTTCAGCCACGGGAATCTGGAGACACCGAGGCAACCCCCGCACAATCAGGCACATTTCCACATGGGGCTAACTCATTGGCCACTGAGGGAAACAAAAGTCAACTTTAAAGTCTTGAAAGTTAAACAAATATAAATAAAGAATAACAATAAAATCTTGAAGGTTGAGGGGCACCTGCCTGGCTCGGTTGGTGGAGCATGCAACTCCTGATCTCAGGGTTGTGAGTTCGAGCCCCACACTGGGTGTAGAGATTATTTGAAAATAAAAATCTTTTAAAAAATAAATTTAAAAAAATCTTGAAGGTTGATTATCTCTTCTGAAGTCTCTCATAGCAGTGGTAGGGAGAGAATCCCATCACATAACATAGAGCAAAACTCCCGGAAAGTCTTCTGTGGCTCTTACTCCCTACTCCCCAGTCTCCTAGTACTGTCTTCCCCACAATGCAAGCACTCCTCTTTTGGCAGGGCCCCCTTGTTGGTCAGGGCCAGTCACAACTTGGGTTGCTACTACTTTTTCTTTTAAGATTTTATTTATTTATTTGAGAGAAGAGAGAGACAGAGTACGAGCGAGAGGAGGGGCAGAGGGAGAGGGAGAAGCAGGCTCTCCACTGAGCAAGGAGCCTGCCATTACAGGGCTCGATCCTAGGCCTGGGATCATGACCTCAGCTGAAGTCAGACGCGTCACCGACTGAGCCACCCAGCCACCCCTACTTGCTACTACTTTTTAAAATTGCCTCCATTGTTTGCTGATTGTATGTGTGACACATGTTCATTGTAAAAAAAAAAAAAAAATCAGGAAATGAAGAAACGCATAAGCCATCCTGCCACCACCCAAAGATAAGAAGCACTGATCTTTCTGATAGACACGACAGAGGCCGTAGCTAGCCAAAGTAGTCACCTGACGGAACCTTCCAGAATCCCTAGTGTGAGTGACAAGGTGGTAAAGATGGCTTCATTCTCTCCTCTGTCCCTTCCCCAGCCATTGATGTCTCCAGAGGCTTGAGGTATTTTCCTCAGCCAGTGGGGACTGTTCCTGAAGGAGTCAGTTCCAAGTATCCATATCCCTCATGGGTATCCTCAAAATAGTTCTGCTGCCAGGAAGCCTTCAAGCCTGAGGATTTGTGGAGTAGGAATGGAATATGAACATTCCAAAAATGTGTTTCTAGGCACTGACAGCTGGATCTGACAAATTGGAAAACACATCTCTCCGGCCAATCCCAGAGCCAAGTTTGTGTTTCTCAGGGGCTGTGACATGCCCTGTTAAGCCACCCTTCTAATGACGGCTCTGCTTTCCATTCCAGAGACCTGAATTATAATGAGCTGCAGGAGTTCCCCATCGCCATCCGGACGCTGGGCAGACTGCAGGAACTGTAAGCATCTCTCCTGGTTTCCGGGGGTGTCCTCTTCTCTGTTCTCCCAAGGGCAGGGGCTGACGCCTCCAGCCTTGGGCCTCCCTCACACCCTCATCTCCCGTGGTCTGTAGAAACTGGAGCTGGGTGCCCTCCCCGGCCCCCAGCACGGGTCTGAGTAGTCACAGACCTCATTAGTTTGGCATGGAGCGTTTCCGAGTAGTGTGTCATCAGCAGAAATGGCCGTGGGCCCTTCCAGCCTGGAGAGACACATGGCACACGACACCTCCTGGTAGGCTGGGCCTGGCACTGCCCCCACCTTGGTTGGGGTGCGTCCAGAGATGAATGAGAAGAGGAGCTGGGGGCTGGTTAACTGGGTCACTCCTCAGCACCTGATTCCAAGGAGGAGATGAGAAGCTGGATGCGGTTCCCCACGGACACTTCTTCTTTTTATTCTGTTTTAGCACCAACTGTGCCAAGCCCTCTGCTTGCTACTAAACATAATCAAGGATTCAGATAGACCTGGGCTATCCCCGAGGACCCTTTAGGTCTGTCAGGGACCAGGACAGAGCAGCTTCGGGTTGGTATATAATTCCAGCCCTAATTGTACAGTAGTAGCTAAAATGACCGGGAATCCCGAGTGACGTGGAAAGAACATTGTGGATGAATCCTTCTGAGATTAGTCTTACAGGATGGATGGGATTTAGGTGGCCATGACGGGGGGTGGGGGGGGGTTGGCCTTTCAGACGGAAGAACCGAGTAGGTAGAGATTGGAAGTTCAATGGGCAGAGAGATGACCACAAGAGAGACCAGCCTTCCTGGAGAAGAGGCTCTTGGCAAACAGTAGGAGATCTATTGTTAGTAAAGCAGCACCAGATTAAGGGAGCCTGACATTTCTGAGCAGAGCCCCACACTTTCAGGCAGCCTAGCATCTTTACTCAAACTACCGTCTGAGACCTGCTGGACCAACCCCATGCCATGCCCCATCCCCTCCCACCAGAAGCTGGAAGGTATGAAGGCCAGTTGTGTGTAGCAGATAAGGAGCAACCAGACCAACTTGGGGGAAGGGTCGGAAGTCCTCACTGCCAATGAGTCCCCAATGAGTATAGGTGTGTCTGTTTGTCTGTCTGTCTCTGTATCTCTACATCTACTGAGAGAAAGCTGCTTGAGGACAAGTTTAGAGAAACTTCTAAATCTCTCAGAGCTTAGCTCAGCATTAGACATAAAGGAAGAGTCCAAAAACATATAACGAGCAAATTCACGAAGGACTGAGAGAGTGAGGAGAGCAGCCTAGGCGGGTGGCACGGGCAGGGGGGTCTGGGGGGACCTGTGGGGAGAGCATGAAGGTGGGAATAATAAGGGGAGGGGAGGGAGGAGAGAGAGGAGGTGGGGGCAAGGAAGCATGAGGAGACACTAGAAATCTCCAGTGGAAACAAGGGTGGCTGGGAGGGGCTTGCTCAGCCTGGATCGTGTGTTTCTCAGTCCAACTTTTATCTTAAAATGTTTGCCCCAACTAACCAAACTCATAATTCCTGGCTTCCAGAGCCCTGGACACTGAGCTGGTACCTCCCTC
Organism: Neomonachus schauinslandi; assembly: GCF_002201575.2. Taxonomy (NCBI): domain Eukaryota; kingdom Metazoa; phylum Chordata; class Mammalia; order Carnivora; family Phocidae; genus Neomonachus; species Neomonachus schauinslandi. The sequence continues at coordinate 27,626,878 of NC_058408.1, read as the reverse complement.
CTTCTGCCGTTGCCCTTCTAGATTCCTTAGTCTCCAGGTCTGGAGGCCAAGCCAGCCTCCATTTGGGGAACATCTCTCATCCCTGCAACCCCCAGAAGCTCTGTTTTTCTTACACACCCTCAGCTTCCTCTTGGGGACCTTGCGGGGTTCCCTCCACAAATGACTGAGGAGAGGACGTGTCTCCTGGGATCTGAACTCAGCCTCCTGCTCCCAAGTTGCTCCCCGGCCCCCCGGCTCCCTGAGGCTCCACTTTTCACTCCTTTTACAAGTGTCAGAGAAAAGGACGGGTGTGTTATGGAATGGACACGTCCCAGGCAGGAGGTGAACCCCATATCTCCAGGCTGACGTCTCTTTGGTCTTATGGCCTTCCTAGTCAGCTTTCCAGAAGCTTCATGGAATTCCATCTCTCCCTCTCCACACCTCTCTCCAAGTCCTCACTGACTCATGGTGTTGTCTTCCAGAGGGTTCCATAACAACAACATCAGGGCCATCCCAGAAAAGGCCTTCATGGGGAACCCTCTGCTGCAGACAATGTGAGTACTCACTTCTCCCGTCTCTTGGTGCGGAGCTGTGTTTGGGGGAGGGGGGCCGGGGCTGGGGAGGCCGGACTCTGGGAGGGGGTGCCTCCCCCTGTGTGCTCTTTCCCCGTCTCGTGGGTAAGAGGACGAAGCAGAGATCGGCCTAGGTCCCAGCTCAAAGGACTGAATAACTAAATTCGGTGTTCGGGTCTTTTTCTTCCAGACACTTTTATGATAACCCGATCCAGTTTGTGGGAAGGTCAGCATTCCAGTACCTGCCTAAACTGCACACACTGTAAGTTGGACCTCCCCCAGGCCTCCCTGCTTCCTGCCACCTCCTGGCTCCCTTCTGCAGCTCTCACACCTGCAGCCCCCACTACAAGGCCTGGTCTTCGGTGCTGCAGCCTCTGCTCAGGCCTATTCCCAGATCTGGCTGCACTGAACAGCCTCCCTTCAGCTCCCCACGGCTTCCTCCCAGATCCCAGATGAGTGAAAGAGGGCCCTTCTCCAGAGCCCAGGAGTTTTATCTGGCCTCTTCAGGGTCCTGCTCCGGGGAGCTGTTCCATAAATACTTGCTGAAGGAACCAGTGATGGGATAAGGGTCTGGTTCTCCAGTGACCTTGGAGCATGGGTCCCTCGGCCCTTTGCTGCACCACCTTCACTGCTTTGGGCCCGACAGCATTCCCTGTTTCCTTTCTCCCATTCTTTTCATTCCCAGCCCAAGTTCCGCTTCTTCAAAAATCTTCCACGGATTACACGCCACACATGGCATCCCAGGAACATAACTAACATCTTCAAGCACACACTTCGCCTTCATGTCCATTATCACGTTTCGTTGTCACTCTAACCGTGTGAGGTGGGTGGTGGTAGCACATTTTGTAGATGGATCCCGAGGCTCCCGGGCTCTGCTCTGCCCTGAGCTAGGACCCTGGACTCCAGATCCGAGAGGCTCCTTTCTGGACCCTACACTGCCTCCCTGTGGTCTGGCAGGACCCATTTTTGCTGTGCCTGGTTGGGTCCCTGTCCTCACCGGTAGGGGACAGCAGGGAGGGGAAAAGCCATCAGTCTAAAGCAATCTAAGAGAGAGCTGGTGGGAAGGTTGTAATAAAGCTTTAGTGGATGATGATTTGGGGGAGACCCTATCTCAGACTCTAATAAGCAAACACCCGCAGCCAGGAACTTTTTCAGAAGCTCCCATGCTGGAGCCTTTTAGACAGACGCCATTCCCATGTCCCTTGCCTGTATTTTTTTTCTTTGTTCATTTGTTGTGTTTTGCATGCTGGGGCCCAGATGCCAGGTTGTGTTCTCCCGTTGGGGGCTCTTAGGGGCTGGGCCAACTTAAGGAAATGGAAGTTTGGACCCTGCTGAGCCAAGCTCCGCCCCTACAGGGCCTGAGTAGCTGGAGTATTTTGAGGCTGGGGGGAAGGATAACATTTCCCCAAAAGGTAGGGTCTCTCAAGGGGAGATCAATGATGGTGGGGAGCCCAGATATCGAGATGCTCTGACCCCACCCTTCTGAGTTTGTCGCATCCGTTTCCAGATCCCTGAATGGTGCCACGGACATCCAGGAGTTCCCAGATCTCAAAGGGACCACGAGCCTGGAGATCCTGTGAGTGGATACACTCAGCCTCTACCCCATCTGTGCCCCTGCTTCGCCCGCAGGAGCTCTTCTGTCTGCCTGTCCCCCAGAAGGCTGCCCAGATCCTCTGCTTACCCCTTATCTGGCCTGCTTCTGCTGCTGGCTCCAGCTTGGCCCGGGGGTCACCTGGCTCAGCCCCAGGGGCCCATGGCCATCTCCTGATATGGCACCGCTGCAGGCAAGGCCGGAGGTGGCAGATGGTTTGGGGGTGAGGAGGCTGGTCTTCTCCTGACCATGCTTGGATTTTTCAGGCATGACTTCAGAGTTCCTAATCCCAAGCTGTGAGCGTGCTGAGGACCTGTGACAGGGGGAGCAGGGTTGTGGAAACACATCTCCTTTGCCTTTCTGAAGCGTGATTCCAACAAGGATTTTCTCATGTTTTCTATTACTATAGCCTGTAGAGTGGGGGAGGGGTGTCAGAGCACAGTAGGCCCTCAATACATTTAAGAAGATGAATGGAACAATCAAGCAAACACCCAGAGTGAGTGGTAGGAAGCCAGCTGGCCTGCCCCATATCACACAGCTCATTCATGGCGTGGCTGAGACAGGAACTCTCTCTCCTCTGTGTCTCTATTGTCTTCCCCTAGATTTGCTGGCATCTGGAAAATTTTCCATGAGGGAACTAATAGTTCCCCAAGAATGACCTTGGCCTTGGGTCTTTCTTGGGACACCCTGTCCCTAGCCAAACCTGCCCCCACAGCCCTCTCTGTCCCAGCCCCGGGTCCTTCCCTTCTTTTCCACCCCTTCCCCCTTCCCCGGGGCACAGGGAGCAGACTCCATGAGTGGTTCCCATGGCTCCGCTGGGGTTGTTTTGTTTCGTCTTTCCTATCTACTCCCTGCCCACGGCTATCCCCCCTCTCTAAGGAGGGCAGACGAGATTCTAGTTCCTGTCCTATATACCCCGTGTTGCCGGCGACCACTATGAGACAATGGGGGGGGACACGATGGGTGGGGGGGGTGGGCTGTCTGCCAAGCAGAGAGCCCTTGGGCTGTGTCTCTCTCTGTCTGTTGCCCACCCCCACCCGCCTCCAGTCCCAGGGGAGCTCTGTGCTCAGACACCAGGCCTGCTGCTTTCTCTCCCTGCGGCCCCACGCCTGCCCTGTGCCTCCTGCCCCTTCTGTCAGCTCAGAACTCCCATGTCAGTACCAGGCCCGGAGCTGGAGACGGGGGGCCGGGGATGGCAGGGCCCTGGGCCCGCTGCCAGTTCTGTCTCTGCTCTCTCCGCAGGACCCTGACCCGCGCAGGCATCCGGCTGCTCCCACCAGGGCTGTGCCAACAGCTACCCAGGCTCCGAGTTCTGTGAGTGGCTCACGAGCATTCTCCAGTCTTGGCATTGTGCCCTTGCTCCCATGGGCTGGCAGGGGCCCCTCCTGCTTCTGTACCCCTGGGTTACCTCTCTTTCTGGAGAGTGGGACAAGTTGGGCTTCTGCTGAGAAACTGCCCCGGGAGGGACTGGGCTGTCCTCTCTTGTTTGGGGCAAAAGGACAATGGCCTTTGGACTCAGACGAGAGTTTGAGGCCCAGCTTTACTAGCTTACTAGCTATATGAATTACTAGCTGTATGAATTTGGACTCCCTCTCTAAGGTCTCAGGGCTTCGATGCCTCATCAGCAAAATGTGGATAAATGTGTGAGGATTGAAAAAAAATGTACGTCCAGCACATAGCACGTAGTGCTAGGACATACTCGGTGCTCAGTTGGTGGTGTTACTTATCCAGTAAGAAGACCGTTAGTCTCTTCTGGAACCATAGAGGTATTTAAGTGGCCTGTGAAGTCAAGGGGAGCTTTCCTCTCCCTCCTGAATCCAACCGGAATCTGAGGCTCTTCCGCATGGACCCAAGCCCACAGCTCAGGATGGGGAGACTGGCCCAGGATGCGTTGCACATGCAGCAGCGCTAGACTGGGTGTCTGGGGACATGGGCGCCAGACCCAGCCTTGCCACTGACTGGCAGTGTGTCCTTGGCGGGTTCTGTCCCCTCTCTATGCCTCGGTGTCCTCATCCGTTAACGAAGGGGTTGGGTCCGATGAGCCCTACAGGCCCCAGCTTTCCCTCCCTGGGACTCTGTGCGTGGGGACTACAGGTGATGTTTACTTGGGTTGGCGTTGACCAGCTTGCCCAGTAAGGCCTGACATGGTCCCTGCTGACCGTCTCAGAGTCTCTGCACCCTCTGCTCCTTTGCTCATCTCCATGCCCCTCTCACTTCCTGTCCCCCTCCCCCCAGGACCCTCCAGGGTCCCCCAGGCCTTCATGTGGTTGAGGGCAGCCCTGCTGGAAAAGGAGCTCCCCATCCAGGCCCTGCGGTGAGGAGCGGGACTCAGCAGGGGGAAGGGAAGAGAAGTCTCATTGCCATGAGGTGTGTCAACAGCCACATCCCTGCAGGGTCCTCCCAGCCCTTGGCTGCTTGACAGGAAGGCACGTCCTGGCCAGAGCTGCTTCTCCTGGCCCCCAGCTTCACCCTCACCTGGTCTCAGGTCTTCACCTGCCTCACCTGGCCCTTTCTTCCCATGCCAGGAGAAGTGGGGGGCTCTCCTTTCCTCCTCCTAGTACGCGGGGGGTGTAGAACTGAGCCAGGGTCTGAGCCTAGTCTCATCCAGTCTCTCTTCCCCAGGGAGTTGTCCCATAATCAAATCGAGGAGCTGCCCAGTCTGCACAGGTGTCAGAAGCTGGAGGAAATGTGAGTTGGGGGGGCAGGGGCAAGGTGAAGGCATGCGAGCCAGACTTGGGGCACGTCTGAGGGGAGGGGGTCAGCGTGCACACTCAGACATTTCTCCCTTCTCTGAGCTTGTTATATCCAGGGGTTAGGGCTGGGGGCTCAGCAGAGGCCTAGACGAGGCCTCCAGGGACCACAGATGATGGGCCCACGCAAACAGTCCCAAGGTGGCTCACTGAGGGTCAGTCACAACGATGAAAGTCAGTAGTGATTTGGGCCAGTGGGGGGCCAGGGTCAGGCACATCAGGGCTGGGAGGCAGGACACAAGTGTGTCTTTGTGCACACGCACACTTATACACAGGAGGAGAAACCCAGGATTCACATTTGACAAGGAAAAAAAATCACTTAAAAATTGCTCTAAGCTCTTTTCACCCAGCTTCTGTTTTTTCAAACTTGCTGGGTCTCCTGAGCCTCCCATGTCTGTCCCCTGACCCTAGGCAGGGCAACGTCTTTTGGGGCCCAGGCAGGATAGGGGTGTGAGGGTCTGTCCTGTTGGTCTAGATGCCAAAGGAAAGAGGGTCTTCAGCATTGCTGAGGTACAGGCTCCATCTCCCATTCAGAGAAGCAGTCTACTGAGCTCTGCTCCCCAGCTTGGGCCAGCCACTGGGTCATCCAAGGGCGGGGCAGTGTTCTGCTGCCGGACTAAGGTCTGGAGGACCCAGGGGCGAGGTTGGCTGGGCTGGGAGCCAGCCCCGGTGGGAACCCTGGAAACTGACTCCCTTTTGGGCCACAGGGATGGTTTTGTGGCTTTGTCTCCTGACCCACTTACCCAAGGCAACCGGATCCCCTTGTGCTCCCTTTAATTCTGGTGACTTCCGCAGGCTGGGCCCTTTCTTCCCATGCCAGGAGAAGTGGGGGGCTCTCCTTTCTTCCTCCTAGTGCATGGGGGGCGTGGAACTGAGCCAGGGTCTGAGCCTTTTGGCTCATCCAGTCTCTCTTGCTGCCCTAGCGGCCTCCAACACAACCGCATCTGGGAAATTGGAGCTGACACCTTCAGCCAGCTGAGCTCCCTGCGAGCCCTGTAAGTATCCTGCAGCATCCAGGGGTGGGCCCTACAGGGGCCCCCTGTGCCCCTTTCCCAGGCATGCTCCATACCCATAGCACACATGGCGGTGGCATGCACAAAGCCTCCCTGCTCTATATCCCTGCCGCCTCTGCGCGCGCGCGCACGCGCGCACACACACACACACACACACACACACACGAGGTGCCTCCCCCTCCAGATGGCTTCTGAAGCCGCTTTTCCAGCTGGTACCCAGGAGTCGATGAGGCTCTGAAGCCAATCTGCCAAATCCCTTTTTCTGTCGCCACAGCCAGGTTCGGAGCCAGGGAGCAGGTGCCTTCCCCAAAAGGCTGAGAGTTCTGCTACTGGGGGCAGCTCACATGGGGAGTGAGAGGAGAACTCAGGATGGGAACAGTGAGTCCTCCACATCTCGCTGGTCCCACCTGTAATACCTCTCTGTCCACAGGGACCTGAGCTGGAACGCCATCCGGTCCATCCACCCTGAGGCCTTCGTGACCCTACGCTCCCTAGTCAAGCTGTAAGTGCTCACTGCACTCTCCTCCCACTTGATGGAGACCAGTCAGGACCGTGGACTGGCCAAGGGGGGGCAGGAGGGCCCACCCCAGAGTAGGGACATGCATGAATGTCTGACCACACATCCTGGGGAGGTGGCCTCCAGCCTAATCAATCATTCTGACAGTCCGTTTGACAGACTGGGGGGCCTGATAAACAGAGAGCCTGCCTCCTGCAAGCTCTGGAATATCATCTGCTAATGTTTGGCAACATTTTGGCGGCCTCAGCCCTCCCAGTGCCCCCCTGTCTTGGGCCCTACCCCAGCCTCTACACGTCCCAACAAAGGATGTTTGAGCCCGAAACTCCTTCACGACCTGGGACAGTGGCAGCAGATGTGGGAACCCAGGGTCTCAGCTCAGCGGTCCCCTGCATGAGCAGTAACTCTAGAGGGCTGCCATTCTGCAGGGTGGCAGAGGATCACAGGTCCGCTAAGTTACATAGGATGCCAACGGGAGCATATAGTGCTGGCTGCATGGTCATTAGGTCAGAGCTGGAAGGGACCTCTGATGGGGCTGCCATGTACTGTGGTGCAGGTTGTGTACTGCATGCACAAGGGCTCCCACCCAAGGGGGAGCTGACTGCCTGCTTGCATGTCCTAAAGGTGTGTCCACCCCGACAGGACCCTTTTCTGATTAATGCCCAGACTCCTTATGGGCTAGCTCCAGCTCTGGCCTTGGAGATCATCCAACCCAATCCCTCACTTCACAGGGGAGGCCTCCAGGCCCAGGGGGAGAGGCTCGCTCAAAGCAAGGCCAGAATGCAAGCCTCCCAGGTGGTTCACAGTGCCCCTCCTGTCTGCCACTCTCTGGGCTCTGGGCCGTAGCCTTGTAAAACTCGCACTTTGGTCTTCCCTCTCCTGTTTGCTCTACTCCTGCCAGATAGGTAGGGTGGATATTTTTATCCCTTTGAAAGATGAGGACATTGAAACTCAGGCAGATTTTTGACTCCCCTTGGTTATGCAGGGAGTCGGTGACAGCGCCAGGTTTCCTGCCTTCCAGTCCAGGCTGTTTCCACGATGCGCAGTCTGTGGTCCTGGTGTTTGGTTTGGAGCCCTGGTTCCCTGTAATGTGTCTCCAGTAGAAGACCATGCATGTCCTCATCTCTGGCTACAAAGCCATCCCTGCAAAACAGAACGGATGACCAAACCCCTGCATGTAGCCAGAGGCCAGCTCTGTCCAATCCCCGACTCTGGCCTCCCATGTCGTCAGAAAAGCAGGGGAATAGGGACAAGCAAGTACAGGCAGATGCCCTAGTGGGTGGACAGGGGCCCTTGCACGGGGCTGGGACCTGGGCATAGGAGCTGTGGTTAAGGGACTCTGTGACCTACAAATGGGGATGGCTTGGCATTACCTTAGAGCAGTCCCTGGTATATAGTATTTGATGAATGAATGAGTGAGTGAGTTATGCGTGGTGCCTCTATAGCTACCCTTGACCGTCCCCCCCCCCCCCCCCCCAGCATTTAGTGCTCTCGTCTCTCTATGCTCATCTGTCCTCTGCTTCTCTCCTCTTGCTTCCATCCCAGGCACCCTGGTCACACCCTTAGCACAGCCCTGCCCCTCAGCAACCCCACTGACTGCCAATAACCCTGACCATCCACTGTCCTAGGGACCTCACAGACAACCAGCTGACCACACTGCCCCTGGCTGGACTCGGGGGCCTGATGCATCTGAAGCTCAAAGGGAACCTGGCTCTATCCCAGGCCTTCTCCAAGGACAGTTTCCCAAAACTGAGGTGAGTGCCTGGCTTTCCCCCACCTCTAGATAGGTTTGCCCCAGAGTCGCTGGGGAGGCCATGGAGGGACAGAGAGAAAGCCTTAGGGCTTCACCTCAAGAAAAACCTGATGGCCCAGAGGCATAGGGTTTGGCCACTACTGAGTGGGAAGGGCTCAGGCCTCTCCTTCCTCATCTCATTCATAGCATTTCTTTCTGTCCCAAGCATCAGCCCCAGGGGACGCTGAGCCCTCCTGTGAGGACAGGAGTAAGGTGATGTGCAGGCCCCCCGGACCTCCTTGCTCCTTGTCCCCTTCAGTACACGCAGACTGCCTGTCCTCATTTGGGCAGTGTCTGGGCCCCTGTGGTCAGGAGTGGGAAACAAGCAGCCCAGCCGGTCCCTGGTGCTAATGACATCCAGGCCTTCTGCCTGCAGCAGGACCACAGCCTGTGTGGCCCAAGCCAGCTAACGAGATGCCTGGAGGCATCTGCCCTCGCCCTCAGAGGGCACCAAATTCAGCTCTGCTGTGCCCAGGGGTGGGGCCAGGGGCAAGGGCGTGGGTCTTACTGAGGGCAAGGGTAAAGCAAGAGTCACTAGGAGAATCCCCGTCTCCTGGAATCTGAATGAAGAGTTGCTGGCTGGGAGGGGAGCAGAGCACCAGAGTGCTGTGTGATCTTGGGTGAGCTGCTCCCCACTCTGAGCCTACTGAGGGGACTCCATAAACGATGGAAAGTTTATCTTCCCATCTCATTCTCAAGATGAGTGAGGAAAAGATTGGAAGATGCCAGAGACCTTCAGAGGCAGAAGCCAGACTGTAAGATCTGTACAAAGAAAGCCCAGGGGGCTGCCTGCACCGTAATCGGGGCACTTTGGGGTTGAAAGGCCGGTGTTGAGTGCCGGGTCTGTGGGTTGGCATCCTAACATTCCTAAGGCAGCTCATTTTGCCCCTGTGCCCCCTCGGCCCCCAGGATCCTGGAGGTGCCCTATGCCTACCAGTGCTGTGCCTATGGTGTCTGTGCGGGCTTCTTCAAGGCCTCTGGGCAGTGGGAGGCTGAGGACTTTCACCTTGAGGAGGAGGAGGCTCCGAAGAGGCCCCCGGGCCTTCTGGCTGGACAAGCTGAGAACCACTGTGAGTGATGGGGGCCCTGGGCTGGGGGGGGGAGTTTCTTGGAGAGGAAGTTAGGGAGGAGGCCTGGGGGACCCTGAGAGGGGCTCTGGCAGGGACTGAGGAGGGAAACCCCAAGGGTGACCTGGGAGGTGACCTCTACACCTTGTCTCTCCAAGGACGTAGCCCAGAAGTGCTTGCGGAGAAGATGAGGATGACAAGGACAGTAGTAATGTTTCCATATTTGCCAAGCCCTTGGCGATTCGGAAGGTGCTCCCTGAGCTGCATCTTACAGAGCACCCCTGCCCTCATGGCTCACATGTTCCTTCTCCACAGCTGCCTCCTGGCTACACGGGCCCTTGAACTTCAGGGCATTCTCAGAGTGGACATCCACTTTCTTTTTTTTAAAAAAGATTTTATTTATTTATTTGAGAGAGAGAGAATGAGAGAGAGCACATGAGAGGGGGGAGGGTCAGAGGGAGAAGCAGACTCCCTGCCGAGCAGGGAGCCCGATGCGGGACTCGATCCAGGGACTCGATCCAGGGACTCGATCCAGGGACTCGATCCAGGGACTCCAGGATCATGACCTGAGCCGAAGGCAGTCGCTCAACCAACTGAGCCACCCAGGCACCCGGACATCCACTTTCTAATCAACCTGAGCCAAGCAGGATTTAATTAAATCAATTAAATTAAACCTGCTTAAAAAAAAAAAAGTCCCCTCATTATATGTCCTAGAGCCAAATGGAACAGCGTGGGGACTATCACAGGCCACTAGGTACAAGAGGACCTTGCTGAGAAGGGCCCCGTGCGTCTTGAGTCACATGGGTCTGTTTCCGGAATGGTTGGGGTAAAAGGAAGGAAGGGTGGAGGTAGGCAGCTGAGGGGGCTTAAGGATCCTCTGTCAAGTGGTGTCTTAGATAAAGGGCAGAGAGGAGGGCTTCCATCCTCCTCACCTTCACCCCATGTGACAACACAGGTAGAATTAGGAAGAAGCACAGAAGGGCCCCTGATATTTGGATTTCTTTTTCAGTCTCTAACCCCCTCTCCACAATATGTCCATGGAGAAGCTAAACAGAAAAATCAAAATGAAACATGTAAGAAAAACATCTGTGTTGGTGTAGACAGACCTGGGTTCTAAACCCAACGACACTGTTTACCAGTTGAGTTGCCGGGGACAAGCTATTTAACCTTACTGAGCCTTGTTTCTTTGATCTGTGCCATGAGAACGATACTACACATCCACAGGCTGTAGAGGCCGGCACTCACTGGTACTGCCTACTGCTCTTACGGGGAGCCTCCCCGTGTGCGTGCGGGGGGACGGTGTGTTGTCTAGTCCGGGACACAGCTTACGGAGGCCAGTGTTGTGCAAGCAGTTAGGGGGTCTCTGGGGTCTCTCTCCCAGACCCCTCCCTGGGGAGGGCGTGAGGACCCCATGAGGAGCCCAGTGGCCAGGCTGGCTTTAGGCCGGCAGACAGCTGTCCCCAGGGGACATTCCTGATGTCTGTCTGCTGTCCACTCCCTCAGGGGGCTGGAAGGAGGAATGGAAACTTTCCTTCCTCAAGGTGAAACTTTCCACCAGGCTTAGGTCTTGGAGAGCCACAGGGCGTCAGAATCGTGGGCTGCCTGCCGCCGGTAACGGGAGCTAGGGCAGGGCCCCCCACTTCCTGTGGGAGCTAATAAGCCTTGAGGAAGAAAGCCAGGCGCTTCGGCTGCAGCCAGATTTGATTTCCTCCTTGTTTGAAGAGTGGTTACTTAACACCTTGGCTGTGACTTTCCCAGCCTCGGACGGAGTCCGCGGGTTTCACCCCTTGTATTTCATTCATGCATTCTGATTTCAAAGAATTGCTGAGCTCCATTCTGGAGAGCCCAGGTGGGCAGGGAATGGAAGGTAGAGAGGAGAGGAAATGCCAGGACTCTGTGGGCACACCTCGGCCTCCTGCCCACCCTGATCGTGTCTGGGCCAAGGGCAGCTCCACAGAGCCTTCCTGCCTCCTGGGAAAATGCCCAACTGAAGGTGTTTACCCTTTAAGTGGGGAGGAAGGAAACAAACCACATGAGTCAAAGATGGGGACAAGCATGACACTGAGTCACCTCTCCGTTACATGTGCGGTGGAGGATGAGCCCACGGGGCACTGTCTCTGAAGCCTGGGTAACGTACAGGCGTCCTTCTGAAGAGAAACAAGTCTCTCGTACCACTTAGGGCCTCAGACACCTTGCCCAGTCTCACTAGAGAGACTGAAGTCTTATTCTTAAAAAAAAAAAAGTCTTTCAATGATGAATTATTGCCGCAAACAAGAGTTTTGTCTTTATAAATGATAAGATGTTTTAAGATGATCATTTCAAAATTCTTATAGAATTTATGGACCCCCAAGATATCCCTAACACCCCTGGAGTTCACAGGCTCTGGTTTAAGAAACACTGCAATAGTGACTAAGAGGAGAAAAAAAATGCTACTTGATTCAAACAAGTTACAGAGTTTCTTTAACAATGGATTTATCTTTCTAATCCTATTTTCTCAGGCTAAGGAACTGCAGGGTCTAGACTTAGAATGGGAAGGATCAGTAAAGATCTATCTTTTTAAATTTTTTTATTGTTATGTTAATCACCATACATTACATCATTAGTTTTAGATGTAGTGTTCCATGATTCATTGTTTATGCATAACACCCAGTGCTCCATGCAGAATGTGCCCTCTTTAATACCCATCACCAGGCTAACCCATCCTCCCACCCCCTCCCCTCTAGAACCCTCAGTTTGTTTCTCAGAGTCCATCGTCTCTCATGGTTCGTCTCCCCCTCCGATTCCCCCCCTTCATTCTTCCCCTCCAGCTATCTTCTTCTTTTTTTTTTTTCTTAACATATATTGCATTATTTGTTTCAGAGGTACAGATCTGAGATTCAACAGCCTTGCACAATTCACAGCGCTTACCAGAGCACATACCCTCCCCAATGTCTATCACCCAGTCACCCCATCCCTCCCACCCCACCCCCCACTCCAGCAACCCTCAGTTTGTTTCCTGCGATTAAGAATTCCTCATATCAGTGAGGTCATATGATACATGTCTTTTTCTGTTTGACTTATTTCGCTCAGCATAATACCCTCCAGTTCCATCCACGTCGTTGCAAATGGCAAGATCTCATTCTTTTTGATGGCTGCATAATATTCCATTGTATATGTATACCACGTCTTCTTTATCCATTCATCTGTCGATGGACATCTTGGCTCTTTCCACAGTTTGGCTATTGTGGACAGTAAAGATCTAGTCCAGCCTCTCACTCAGCATAGAAGTGCCCTTTCTCACATCTGGGACTTTCTGCTCCAGCACCTCTGGGGACAAATTATGCCCAGCTCGTGCATCTGTAAAGCTGCCCCCCCATCCCCTCCAGCCCCCCCAAATCAGGAGAGCGTAAAGGTTAAATCCCTGGCCTCTGTAGTCAGACAAAGTGGGGTTGGACTTCCGCCCTGTAGCGCACCGGCTGGGAGACCTGGGGCGAGCCGCTTCACTTCCATGAGCCTCAGTGTCCTCATCTGTCAAATGGTGTCAAAGGACACCTGCCTCGTGCGGCCACCGGGAAGGTTAATGAGACCATGAAGATGACTTGCTGGGCGGAGGCTGGCACAGAGTAGGGGCTCAGAGACTCTTAGCCCTTACTGTTACATAAATCTGTTAGTTGACACAGTGCATTCTGACGTGAGTGCTTGATCCTCTTCCGTCTCCATAAGCTCCCTGAGAGCAGGACCATGTCTTCGTCATCCTCGAGGTCCTCTGCACTTGCCCGAAGCCCAGCGAATGGCAGGCATTGCATGCAGCGCCTGGGGACCTCAGGCCCACCTCTCTATTGGTCAGCTCTAAGTGTGGGAGCTGATGAAAACTTCTCCATTTGAATTGTTAATTTGCCTCCTACGACCCATCCTGATTCTACCCTCTGCAACAATACAGCATATAGGAGCACAATTCCTTTATGCCTGAAGCAAAAAAGGGCCCCTGATATAGGGGGCCTCAGCTCCTTGCGGATGGCCTCGGTTTTCCCACTTACTCTTGCCTTGCCTAAGTTAATCCCCCAGTGGCTGTGACCATTTCTCAAGTGTATGGCTTCTACTCGCCCACTATCCCTGGTTCACCTCCTCTGAAGCAGCTCACTACTCTGTCTTAAGAAGATGCCCTTCCTGGGGCACCTGGGTGACTCAGTTGATTAGGCGTCAGACTCTTGATTTCGGCTCAGGTATGATCTCAGGGTCGTGGAATTGAGCCCCGCTTCAGGTGCTTGCTGGGCATGGAGCCTGCTTAAGATTCTCTCTCTCTCCCTCTCCCTCTGCCCCTCAACCCCCGCTTGGGCTCTTTCTTTCTCTAAAAATACAAAAAAATAAAAAAGAAGATGTTCTTCCTAGCACATGGTGTTCACAACTGGCCAGGGAATTACAGTGGGGGACTGGCCAGTGTGGAGAACTATTTGATTACCAGCTCCCATTATTAAGGCAGCCTCCACCCTAACTCTAAGCAGCATGCACGGTAACTAGGCTGCCTGGAGGGGACACAGCATGCTGAGTTATAGGATGAGACGAGAGAGTTTCAGATACAAGTTTGCTGTAAAGAACAGACAATGCAAATAATCCACATGTGGATAATAGGAACTGACTGAATGTTTACACCCAAGAGTAGAACAGATGTGCATGGCTGCTGGGATGACCTGTGCCGAGCAGATTGAGTTGGGGATGACTGCTTAAAGAGGTGGGCATTTGGAGAAAGGTGGAATTTGATTGTCACCAAGACCTGGGCCCCAAGCCACTTTCTCTTCTCACCTCTCAGATGACCTGGATCTGGACGAGCTCCAGCTGGAGATGGAGGACACAAAGCCACACCTCAGTGTCCAGTGTAGCCCCATTCCAGGTGAGATGGGTGCCTTGGCGTGGGGGTGGGGGCAGGACTGGGGAAGGAGTACCCAAATATTTAGATGAGATGCCAGTTCAGCCTGGCATGTTTATAACCACTTCAGGCACCTTCTTTGCCTAAGAGCCAACGTTCTGGAGGGAAGAGAGCCTCTCTGGTGATTCCTAGGGAAGGAGCTGGAGTTCTTCCCTTGAGTGGCCCTTTGGAACAGCAGTGGGGGAGGGGTGACAGTGGGGAGAGAGGAGTCAAAGCAACTTTCACAAATCAGCCCGTGAGAAGTTAAACATCCGGGAGAAAGTGTCTCTCATGGAAGAGAGAAGCAGGAAAGAATGTCTTGACCCCACTGATCAGGGTGGAGTGTGGCACTGCTTCTGAGCACTCTCTCAGTCTAAGACTCGCAGAATCCTAGAGCCACATGGGCCTCCGCAAGGTCACCTTCTCCATCCCTCTCTGCTCTCCTTCTTTAAACTCTCCAGGGTGGAAAAACTTCACAGTACCCCTGGATGACTCCTTATAGGCCTATCCAACCCTTACATCTGAGAAAGTCTCCTATAGAGTCTCACCTGAATCTTGCTGTAAAGAAAGAAAGAGAATTCTCTTTCCCTTTGATGCAGTGCACCCTAGCCTGTTTAGAGTGAGGAAGCCCCTGCCCCTGTGTATAAAGTGCTAGCAGGTCACCCCCAGAAGGCTGTAGTACATTGCTTAAGCCGGGACAGGATCTGGTCGGAATGAACAGAAGGCAGTGAACAGTGTGCTTCTCTATTTCGTCTCCCCTCCATTTTCCAGTTTGACATCTCTCTTTGGCTCGCGCCCCTTGGCCTTCTCTCACTGCTCTCTCTGAGCCAAAATAGTGCTTGCCGACTGCCAGCCCCTGCCCGCAGCGCTCAGTGGGTGGAGCACGCCCTCTAGTGGCAGCCCAGAGCAAGAACACCAACGCAGTCTGGAGGAAACGTGGTGTTTTCTTCCTGGCTTGGAAACCCCCATGCTTCACGCTGCCACAGAAATTTCACCTCTGAAAACGAATAATCAGCAGTGATGAGGTTAAAGAGGAGGCTCCAAAAGGCAAAGTCCAGCTTGAACTTGCTTTAAAAATAGATCGTGCGTGCAGATGGTCAAATAAATTATCCATATGGGCAAATATTTACTACGCAGCCACGGAAAACATGTTTTGAAGGAAGATAAAGATTTGGGCAAGTGTGCATCGTAAAATTTTTACTTAAAAAAGGGAATTAAAAACTATATACGGAAAATCCCAATTTAGTTTAAAAACGTATATGTATGTATGTATTTTTTTTAAAAAATGGAAGGAAACATACCAAAACGATGAATTCTTTCGGAGAGGTGGGATGATAAGCAGTTTTAATTTTTCCATGTTATATTTTCCAAACTTTCTACAATGACCATCTATTATATGGTAGTCAGAAAAAAAAATGTTTAAAAAATAGTTCCCACAAAAGCCTCTCAGATTCCCAAGCTACTAGAAATACATTGCAGAACAGGAGTCTGAAGCCAAAAGAAATGAAGACATAACATGTCCAAAGTTACAGGGTGATTTAAGGACAGAACCTGAGGGGAGAGATGGAAAACACCACGATCTCAGCCATTTGTGCAAAACCAGGTTGGAAAAACCCAGAGTCATCCGTATTTTCATTTACTTATTATGCTTTTCTTCCCAAATACTGATTGATTCTGTGAGTACTAACTGTGGTCTGTCTCCCCGTCACAGAGCAAGGGAGAGCCAGCCAGGTACAACATCTGGCCAGTGCTTATGCATGGCCGGGTCCTTAGTGGATCCCTGGGCACTGACGGGGAGAAGCAGAGCCCTGGGACGCAGACTGGTCCCCTCTCTGGGCAGCCCCTCACACCTCTGTGTCTCCGGCCTGGCCGCATCCCAGTTTGGATGCCCCCTCCGCTCCTTTATGCCACCTCGCCCCTTCCTGTCCCCTAAATCCTGCTGCTTTGGAAAGACGGCTTGGCTGAACGTTTCCTCAATGCCTGGGTTTGCGCTGTATGAATCTGTACTTTGTGTACAAGTTGGTTTATTATGTGTTTATATTTCTACATGTATTGGGTGAGTGTTCACTCCATTTGCAGCTCCTTGGAAGAAGAGCTGTGTGTGTCCCCACTTCCCCCCACCCTAACCCCACCTGACAGTTCTCAGAGACCAGGTCAGCCTCCGTCACCCTGGGAGTTCTCTGAGGACAGAGGCTGTGTCAGCCTCTCTGGCCTCATCCCCAGGACCCTCGACCCAGCAGCCTCTGACCCAGGGGTAATGTCTGATCCTCTCTCCCATAGGCCCCTTCAAGCCCTGCGAGCACCTCTTCGAGAGCTGGGGCATCCGCCTGGCTGTGTGGGCCGTCGTGCTGCTCTCCGTGCTCTGTAATGGGCTGGTGCTGCTGAGTGTCTTTGCTGGCGGGCCCGGCCCCCTGCCCCCGGTCAAGTTTGTCGTAGGGGCAATTGCGGGTGCCAATGCCTTGACGGGCATTTCCTGTGGCCTCCTAGCCTCCGTCGACGCCCTGACCTTTGGCCAGTTCTCCCAGTATGGAGCCCGCTGGGAGATGGGGCTGGGCTGCCAGGCCACAGGCTTCCTGGCCGTCCTGGGGTCCGAGGCCTCCGTGCTGCTGCTCACCCTGGCCGCCGTGCAGTGCAGCATCTCTGTCTCCTGCGTCCGGGCCTACGGGAAGGCCCCCTCCCTGAGCAGCGTGCGAGCCGGGGCCCTGGGCTGCCTGCTGCTGGCCGGGCTGGCCGCCGCCCTGCCGCTCGCCTCGGTGGGAGAATACGGGGCGTCCCCGCTCTGCCTGCCCTATGCCCCCCCTGAGGGCCGGCCAGCTGCCCTGGGCTTCGCTGTGGCCCTGGTCATGATGAACTCCTTCTGCTTCCTGGTAGTGGCCGGCGCCTACATCAAACTCTACTACGATCTGCCGAGGGGCGACTTCGAGGCCGTGTGGGACTGCGCCATGGTGAGGCACGTGGCCTGGCTCATCTTTGCCGACGGGCTCCTCTACTGCCCCGTGGCCTTCCTCAGCTTCGCCTCCATGCTAGGCCTCTTCCCTGTCACCCCGGAGGCCGTCAAGTCTGTGCTACTTGTGGTTCTACCCCTGCCTGCCTGCCTCAACCCTCTGCTCTACCTGCTCTTCAACCCCCACTTCCGGGATGACCTGCGGCGGCTCTGGCCCTGCACGGGGACCCCAGGGCCCCTAGCCTATGCTGCTGCCAGCGAGCTGGACAAGAGCTCCTGCGATTCCACCCAGGCCCTGGTGGCCTTCTCTGATGTGGATCTCATTCTGGAAGCTTCCGAGGCTGGGCGGCCCCCTGGGCTGGAGACCTATGGCTTCCCCTCAGTGACCCTCATTTCCTGTCCGCAGCCAGGGGGCCCCAGGTTAGAGGGCAGCCATTTTGTAGAGCCAGAGGGAACCCAATTTGGGAACCCACCACCCTCCATGGATGGAGAACTGCTGCTCAGGGCAGAGGGAGCCGTGTCAGCAGGCGGGGGCCTGTCAGTGGGCAGGGCCTTCCAGCCCTCTGGCTCCGCCTCTGCCTCACACTTATAAATGTCCCTCCTCACTCTTTGCTTCCCATCTCTTCCCTTCCCTCCCCTCCCCTCCCACTCCATGAATGATGGCTGCTTGTAAAATAAATTCAACCACAACTCAACAGTATGATCCACAGTAGGATGGCCCAGTCCCTGGGCCCTGGGCTCCATTGGTCTCCTCCTTCCCATGGCCATCATCAACGTGCGCTTCTTAGCCTGGGTTCCCCTTGGCCTTCCTCTGGGCCTCTTCCCTGTCACATCTGAAGCTGTGGACCAGAGATCTGGACATTTGTCTGCCTAAGGGAAATGAGGGCTGAGGGAAGCACAAAACAGTGACTGAGGTAGGGGGCCGAGCCGGTCAAGGATCAGGGTACAATGGGCAGGGGGACCTCACAGGGAAAGACCTATAAGGGGACTGCCAAAGGCATTTGGGACACGAAATGTGTTCTGTGTCCTGTTAATCTTGAGATATGCCATGCAAAAAGACTCTCTGTTAAAATCAGTTTTAGAAGATACTACACATTCTGTCCCTTTCTTAGAGATTCACAGTGCATATTAGTATAGTAACGGCTGCAAGAATTCCCGCAGGGATAAAGTCTGTTGACCTTTGTTTAACCCACTTTCCCAAATTCTTTGACAACAGGTTTTTGTTTGTTTGGTTGGTTTTCATGGGCTATCTATTAACGTCTCACAGAATGTAACACTGCTCTCTCCCAGGGCCCTCACCTCTGTACCACCTAGTGCTACCTAGTGACATCACAAGGTGCCACCCATCCTAGAAAACCCTGATCGTAGGAGTTTCACCTGGGGTAAAGTTCATGGTCCCATCAACCAGAGAAGACTGTCCACACTCTACTTTCCCGTCCTTCTTGCTCTGCCCTGGGAAGGATGGGGAAGAGGCTGCCTTTGTGGTTCCAGCCTCAGCCCCCCCGCATTGGGGCAGGGGTAAAGGGATCCCACATGGGGTCCCACCTCTTCCCCAAGCCCAACCACCAATGAAACTTCTGCCCTCAATAAGAGAGAATTCCCCCGGATCCTGGCAGGGTACACAGAGGGAAGTCGATGACTGCCTGACTTCCTTCTGGCTCTGAGTTGCCCTCTCGTGGTTCTCCACCATATGCCTTTTGGCAACTCCTGCCGCAAGCCTAGCTCTTTCTTTGCATCCCAGGTCCTGCCTTCTCTGGGACAGGGAGCCCCTGGCCAGCAAACTGGAGGGATATTTGCATTGTATGTATTGTTTTGTAGGGAGCATTATAGGAATCTGGGATCCCTGGGTGCCCCAAAGAAGCATGACACTTCTGCCTCTCCTGTCATAACCTTCCTACCTTAGGGTTTACCAAGTGTCTCCGAGTGTTCTAGCGCTCCCCACCCCAAACACACACACACATTCGATCTCAGGATGAGGAGGTGAGAGCTAGAACATTCTTGAAGACATAAAAAGGGAATCCAAGGCTCAGAAAAGGGGCTCTACTATTAAGACAACTCTGAGAAGGTCCTTCCTAGCCTGCAGTTTAGCTTCTATCTCCCCACTGCCCCCAGTGCCCAGTGGAAATTCTGACGCAAGTCCCCAAGGCTGCCTAGGCTGAGGTGAAGGGATGAGGCAGAGACCATGAGTGGAACTTGGCACATTTCTAAATCTCATTTGACCAGCTAAGCTGCCTAGACTCTTACAGGCTCTGAAGCTAAATGTGCTGACCTTGTAATCACAGAAGGAACTTAGGGTCCTAGCACAGGGTTAACCTCAGAGTAGGCACTCACTAGATGGTGGGGAATTCATTTATCAGTTGGTTGAGAACCGCTGGCCTCCCTGTTTCCCTGATCAAGAGCCTTTCATGGAAGGAGTTTGCTCTACTTTGGGTACTGGGAGTTGGTGACTGTTATGTGGAAAGTTCTCTGAGGTGCCCCAGGGATGACAAAGTTGGTGTGATTTGTGGGAGCCTTGACTTCTAGGAAGTCACCCAGGCCCCTCCTCACAGCCAGCCCCACCCCATGTGATCACTTCCGCCCTTGGAGCCAGGGAGCCAGTGTTGAGCGGAATGTGGAGGGAAGTGGCCATGTGTTGGAGGTTTAGGAGTCATGGGAACAGTCCCCTACAGGTGGCCTCTTCTATGAAAAGGGTGCCAGGGTTTTTTGGCTGCAAGCTCTAGGGTGGCACCACTGTCATCGTATCATATACTCCTAAAGCTCTGGGCATTTGCCAAGTCTGGCCCTTCTGGACAGAGGAGAGGTGTTGGGGAAGGGAGTAGAGGTGTTCACCATGAACTATTTTCATTATTCAAAAAGCCTAGTTGATGATGTACATTTACCCAAAATAAGGTGGTGAAGTAGTTTCTTTGTTTCTGCTGGACTTTTTAGCAAGTCAGTATGTTACTCTTTTGGTTATCTCCATTATAATCAGTAGAAGACTTTGAAGGTTTTATATGTCTTTGATGAAACAAAATCAAAAACCAAATAACTCAATGCATGTGAAATCTTCCAAAATGGCGTCCACGGGGATGAATCCATCCAAAGGGCTGCGGTGGAAGAAATGTTGGGAACTGCCGACCTGGGATGTGTGGCCCTGGCCTCTGTGTGTTGTGCCTTGGCAAACAGTGCCAACCACAGTCTCCTCGCAGAGCAACTTGTGGAAGAGAACTTTCTATAGTCAACCATGGTTTTTAAAGCACCTCTGTACACATCAAGAGGAAGAGTCCTTAATTCAGTGCTGAGATTTGAAGACTATGGATTAACAAAGCCTCTAGTTGGGCCTTCTCTTCACCTTCCTCTCCCCACCTCTTTCTCGTCAACCTCCAGGAGGAAGAGTTGCCAACAATTGGTAGGGCCTGAATAAGTGAGGATGATGGGAAGTAGCTAGAATCCTGATCCTTTCTGGCACCGTCTTCTCTAACTACCTCTGCTCTGGTGTAGCAAGTTCTCCCACCCACCCGGTATCCCCTATATCACTTCTGGGTTGCAGGCCCATGCCCTCTCCAGCTGTGTGAAGTGTAAGAATTGTCAAGATGTAAATATTTGGATTCTTCTGTATAATAAAGCACCAGTGAAGTATTACGTGTGTCCCTCAACTCTTTTCTGCTGCCACCGGTAGCTCTGTGAGGTGCAGCCAGAGGTGGGGCTGCCTTGAGAGAGGAGTGATCACCCTGTCCCCTGAGTTCTGGGGCAGCCGGGGCACAGCCAAAGAGGCTCAGGTTTGAACTTTAGAAGGATCAGAATCAATTTGGCTCACCCGTGTTTAGGTGCCCTTTGTGTGCTGGGCACTGGGTTAGGTGGAGAATGATCTAGAGAAAGCAGGCAACATGGTGGACTTCCTGTTAGATGCCCCTGAGCATCTTCTCAGACCCGAAGCCTATTCCTGGGGTTTCCTGATTCTGTAAATCCCAAAGAATCAGCTTCCTTTCCTCTACTTGGGCGACCTTCCTCACCCACTTTGCCTTGGAAATCTTCTTCCTGAAGCCTTGACCCAGAGTGGGATGATGTCCCCAGGACAAGCAGGCAGTTCCTTTCTAGACGTAAGGGAAAGAGATTGGGTTCAGTAAAACCCTGCAATCATAGGAAGGAGATGCAAGCCCCAGTCAGGGCCTTACTGGCCTAGTGCCCGACCTCCTTCTGAGAGGCCAAACAATGCCTCCAGGAGTATTTCTTTCTTCCACTCTTACTGAAGATGGAATTCCAAATCCATCCATCCTTGTGGCCCAACTGCCGAAAGGCCATTCAGCGGTTCCTGCTGGACTGGACTGAGAGACGGAGACACAGGGGCTAACTCAAGTAAGTGGATGTTCCCTAAGAGGGTCTGTGTAGAGCAAGAAGGGAGGCAGGATCTCAGTAAATCTAAGACCAGAAAGAGCAGTGGGACTGGGCCCAGTGTGGCTGAAATGGGAGGGCCATTCTGGATGCGAGGCAGTTCTGAGATCCAGCCAGTGGGAGTTTGTGGCCAGTCAGCCTGGACCCCCCCAGTAGGAAGCAAAGCTGCCCTCTGTAGGCCTGCTCTGATATCTGTCCCCTTCTCACCACAGTCCACTGCTCCTCCTCAGCCCCTTTTTACCTAGAAGGCTTTTTATAAATTTAATTTTTGAATAAATAATACATTTGCATGGTTTGAATAAAATATATCTGTTTAACAGTCTCCATTTGCCCATTTCCCAAACCCTCACTAGTCACCACTATGATCAGTTTCTTATCTATCCTTCCAGAGTTTCTTCATGCATGTACAAACAAAACGCATATATATTCTTCCTTCTCCTTTCTGCCCAAGGTAGCATACCACAATTCTGCTTGTGCAGAATTTTTCATCTATTAACAGAGCTCAAAGATCTTTCCTTACCAGTATAGAATGCTTTCTTATTTTTTTTTTTTTACCGTATCTTACCTCTCTTTATACAGACGTATCCTAAATTTTATTCCCCGCCCCTTTTCATGGAAATGTGGTTTGCTTAATCTTTTCTTCTACAAACACTGCAGCAAGTAGCATCGGATGTATGTCATTTAGCACACGTGTAAGTATATCTGTAAGACGCAGTCCCAGACACGGAATTGCTGGGTCAAAGAGAGTTCTAGATCTTGTTCCTGAAGCCGTGGAGCCGCGCGCACGTGTGGGCGCCGCTGCGTGCTGGCCGGGCGCACCGCGACTCCCGGGCGCGCGGGGACGGCGGGACGCGCGTGTCGTCGCCGCTCGGGCTGCGCGGCCGCGGGAGCCGCGGGAGCCCGGCAGCCGCTCCGCCGGGGAGGCGCCTCTGCACGCCCGCCGGCCCCCGGGGCCCCGATGCCGGATGCGGGTCTGGCCTCCCCCGGGATCCCTGCGCGCCGGCAAGTGGGCGCCCGCAGCCGCGAAGCAGCAGGCCGGGTGCGCCCGGGGGACAGCGGGTCTGGCAGAAGGAGAAGGCAGGCTCGCTGGGGCGCCGGAGGTGGGGAGATGAACCCCGGTGAGGCCCGGATCTGGCCCGGCATCGTGCCACTGGTGTGAGTGAGCCGCAGATGCGGAGGGACTGACATTTAAAACGACAACAAGAGTTTGAGGTAATAATATCTTTTCTTTACCTCGTTGCTTCTTTGGACTCATAGGCTATGTTTATTCATAACTTCCGCCTACGTGGGCCTCACGATGACCCCTGTTCTTCCTCAAGCCCTCTCTACGCATCCTTTCTTTCGGCTTCCATTCCTGGCTAATTGCCTCGTTTTCTTTTGGTACTTCCTGGAGATGGAGGGAGAACCTGACTAGCCAAACTTCTTTTCCTACACTAGGTCAAATCAGAGGTCAGTGGTCAACTAATGGACTGACCACTCAGGCCAGGCCCCTGAACTGTAGCGTATGAATGGGTATGTTTATGTGGGATCCCACGGGACGAAATATGGTTGCTCAGAGCTGCCCCTGGAGCAAGGCTGTGGGCTCTTCTCTCAGAACGCGCAATGGGTATGGCAGAAAGGTTCCACAAGAGCAGGAACTGTGTTGGTGTTATCCACTGTTGTGGCTTCGGTCCTTTCCACGGGGCCTTGCACAAAAAGGTGCTCAATTAATTTCTGCTGGATGGGGGGGAAATTTTAGAAATCAACATATTTAAGCAATCCATAAAAATTCTGTTTCCCAGCCTAACAGGGACATCTGGCCAGAAGATGCAAGTAACACAGAACAACAGATAGCTTCTTGTCTGAACTACATTTCTGTTCCTGAGAACTGGCCCTCCATTCAGTAGCTCTATGTCGTGCCCTTCGGGCATGTCCTTTCTCTTTATAAGAAAGCAGAGTGGGCAGCTATTTCTGTGGTGAGATTTGAAGGGCCAGCAAGTTCCCTGACCCCCTTCTCGGTAACAGCTCCTCCTGTGGCTAGCACAGTGGTTGAAATTCCACCATCACAGTTCCTTATTCCTTCAGGTTAGGCCCTTTGCCTGGGGCATCTGCTGCTTCAGCCTGCCCAGTAACCGCTTCCGTTCTTCCAGGAACTTCCGTTTGGCTTTTCTAAAGGCAACGATCCCCAGGCTCCCAAAGGCATGTGGTTCAGGTGGGGTTGACTCCACTCTAGGTTCCGGAGCTGGAATGTGAGCCAGACTTCTCAGTTTATCCTATTCCCTGGCCACCGTGATTGGTCCAAGATGGGCTCATATCCCAAGTTCTTCTAAAGACTTGCCTGACAGTACATTTGGACTCCTCAGTTTGTGAAACAAGGACTTTTGTTTGCTCATGTGAGATTGTTAGAGTCTGTCACTTGCAAATAGGTTTCTTGGAGACTCCCCTCTCTGATCACCCCCTCCCCATGGCCCAGGAGTAAACCCACTGACTTACTACCAACTGTTAGGGTGGAGAGGGCAGTTGTAGAATGGGAATAAGGAAGGAAGGAGGATTGTCAGGATAGGCTGTCAGATGGGGATAGTGGGAGGCGCGTGGGAGGCCCCAGGCGGTAACGCAGGGCAAGAGAGTGCTGGAGGAGAGGGGAGAATGGAAAGGGCAGGTGAGACCAACCTCATTTCATCACTGAGTGAGCCTGACACCACCAGCAGGCTCTGGCCTTGGATCCCACAGGTAGTTTGAGAATCACAGAACTGCCAGATATCAGCACTAGGAGACACCTTGGAGGTCATGGGCCATCAGAGGAGGGAAACCTAGACATTCCCCCAGAAGGGACCGCATCACCACCTGACCCTGTTTGGGCAGTTCCCCAGACATAACTCCCAGGTCTGGAGAGAACCTAGTGCATAAATAAAAACTCACCCCCCCTCCACCCCTCGCCAAAAGGAAGTTGCCTCTGCTGGGAGGTTTGGGAGAAAGATCCCTCAGCAGGCTTTTTTTTGAAGCAGAGTCGCAAGGTCCTGGTTAAAGGATGCAGACCACGGAAGGAAGGGGACATAGTCTGGTGGGATTGTGGGATCAGGGGGAAAGGCAAGCGAGGAAAGCACATGAAGGGGAGAAATCCTGGAGCAGGGATGGGAGGTGGGGTGGGGTGGGAGAGACACTGGATAACCTGTCATCCTTGATGGAAACTGGGAGTTGGAGAAAAGGATGGGTGCTCCCTGGGAGCCATGGTAGGAGCCAGGGGCAACTTGCCAAGAAGCAAGGAGAAAGGGGAACATGTTATTTCTGGGTAGAGCACATCTGCGTCCATCACCCCAGGCTTCACTGGCAGCCCTGTGCAGGACTCCAAGCTGCCCTGCAGCCACCCATCCTGGGGAGCAGGTTCTGAAACCACAGACCCCTACCCCCCACCCTGTTCTTCCCTCCCTCAGGCCGCCCCAACCTAAACAAGACAACCTGGGCAGGGGGGCCACATGCTGATGGAAAAATACACACTTGGCTGGAAAAGGAGCTTTATTTGTGTGTGTTGAATTCCCACAGCAGCTGAAGGATAAATAGCTAGTCCCTAGCCTTAGAGACTGCCCACAAGGTGGGTGGTAAAATCTGTTCTTATTTAGATAACTTTTGGGGAGAGATGGGGAGAGGGAGTGGGGGCAGCAGGAGAGGGGAGCTTGGAATCTGCATTGTTTATATGATCAGTCACGGATGTCATCTCTCCTCTTTAATTAGGGGTTTGTAGCTGGGAAACTTTGCTCAGCTTGCTTGTCCTAGGAGCAGAGCCGACTGGCGAGTAGGCAAGGGGCAGAACATCTCTTTGGGGCCCAACTGTGGTTGGGCCACTATGTCTCCATCCCCAGTCCCCACCTAAGCACTCAGTATGTCAGCCCTGTGCTAGGCCCTGTACTAGCCGCTTTATGTGCATTATCTTAGTCAATCCTTACAACAACCTCATGAGTTAGGTACTGTCATTATCCCTGTTCTATGGGAGAAACCCAAAGCACAGAAAGATCGTATAGCATACTAAGGGCACACAGTTGGTAAGCAGCACTGCCGGGGCTAGGCTGGGGCCTCCTTGACCCCAGTGTCCATGTGTTTAACCCTTTCCCATCGTTCCTTGGGCTGGGGATATAGACCTGGGCTTTTCTCATTTTCTCTCATTTCTGTTCTCTAGCCCAGGTCCTCTGTACTTGCTAAATCAGAGAGATGGATAGATGACCTCTAATCACTTTTGGCTGTTTTTCTTGCAATTAGAGAGAAAAGTTTCTTGTTGCCACTATATGCCCAGCACTTGGAATCAAACAATGTATATACAATGGACACATTTTCCAATAGGTACAAATGCTATGAATAAAGTCAATCAGGGTAATGGGCTATAGGCTAGAGTGCCTGGGACTCAAGGTGCTCCTTTAGATGGGATAGACAAGGACTTTCTGGGACACCTATATTTGAGCTGAGACCATCATGGACAACGTAGAAATCCCTGAACAAGGAATAAGCTAGATGTATTCAAGAGATTGGAAGTGGCTTATGTGGCTAGAGTGTGGTGTATAGGGGTAGAGGGTATGCCATAAGGATGGGTAGATAAAGCAAGCAGGAGCTAGATCAGGGTCTTCTGGCCCAGGGAAGGAGACTGGATTTTTTTTCCCCCCCTAATTGCAAAAGGAAGCCACTTCAAGGGTTTTAAGGAGGGAGGGAAAATCTGGTTTTGACATCATCAAAAGATTATTCTTGCTGCTTTGAGAAGTATGGACTGTAGAGGGTCAAGGCTGGAGGCAAGGAGACATGGTAAGGGGACTATAGTACCAGTGAGATGAGAATGGCTTGAACTAGTATTAGAAGAGGGAGGGAGAGGGTGCCTGGGTGGCTCAGTTGGTTAGGCAACTGCCTTCAGCTCAGGTCATGATCCTGGAGTCCCAGGATCGAGTCCCGCATCAGGCTCCCTGCTCGGCGAGGAGCCTGCTTCTCCCTCTGACCCTCCCCCCTCTCATGTACTCTCTCTCATTCTCGCTCTCTCAAATGAATAAATAAATCTTAAAAAAAAAAAAAAAAAGAAGAGGGAGGGAGAAGTGGCTGGTAGAACTGACCAGACCTGGTGATTGATCACTTGTGTAGGGGTTTTGTCCCATAGGAGGGGCTCCTTTCCTACAACTATTCCGTAAGTCCCTCACACTTCACTTCTGGCTTCACCCTGATCAGCACATGGCATTTCCCTGACCACAGCGACTGGCTTCAGGGTGGTCCAATCATAGGAACTTTCACTCCATGGCCTGCTGGGTGTGAATTAGAAAGTACATAGCCCTGACTGCTGCTAGGAGTCACTCTGAAAGGGGAGTATGTTTAAGGAGCAGACAACCAAGACAAGTTGTTACTCTGGATGGCAGGTGGAAAGAGACTGAAATCTTGGTGTTATTGAGCCTCTGAACACACCAATTCAGATGCTCACCCCACCCCTGGACTTTCCATTTATTCCATTAGAACTTCCCGTGTTGTATTGTCACCAGTCTGAGTTGGATTTCACTCACAGCTGAAAGCATCCCACCTGATATACTAATGTTATCTAGGAACCCCAAATCTGGCTTATATGCATGAATTTAGGAGAAAAGCCTGCAATAAAATCATTTCTGGGCTTTAAAAAGAGAACTAATTTTGAGAAATGGTTCAAGAATTCTAGAGAAGTTGGAAGTTGATGAAGTGGGGGATACAGAAGAAATTTATATTTTCAGTTTATGCCATCATCTGTCATTACGGATTATATAAATTCACACTTCTCGTCTTGTTTGCCTTGAGTTCAGTACCACACATGATCTGTGGCAGGCTGTGCTGAGTGAGGATACAAGGTAACTCATAGGTCGATGAGCAGACATTGCCTATTCAGACATGAGCTATTTTACGTGCAGGTGCCTAGCCTAGGTATAAAACCACTGCACTGGGATAAAACTGCTACACTGGGTAATGGACAGGGATATTACAGTCTTTATTTTTCTACCTAGGACTCTTAATATCTACGATCTTCAGGGGGCGCCTGGGTGGCTCAGTTGGTTAAGCGACTGCCTTTGGCTCAGGTCATGATCCTGGAGTCCCGGGATCGAGTCCCGCATCGGGCTCCCTGCTCGGCAGGGAGTCTGCTTCTCCCTCTGACCCTCCTCCCTCTCATGCTCTCTGTCTCTCATTCTCTCTGTCTCAAATAAATAAATAAAATCTTAAAAAAAAAAAAAAGAAAGTCTTTCACTCAGCATGGGCAGCCTCTTTCCACTTCAGCTGATTTCTGCTCAAATCCATTTTCTCTGTCATCTCAATAGAATAATAAAGTCTAAGTAGATTATAAAATCGTGAGTAGGGGATTCAAGTTTGGCGCCTATCTGTTCAGAGTAGTGCTTGCCATGAAATGAAGTTAGGGACAGAAAGTGATTACAAAAATCCTTATTTAAATTTGTATGATTATTTGGTTAATCTCATGTGTGATTTTTTTTTCACCATTCTAAAACACGAGCACAATACTTGGTACACAGCAGGTGTTCAGTAAGTATTTATTACCGTGGTTAGTTCTGACCAGCTATGTAAATCACAAAAAGTAAAAACTGCAAAAAAATTAACAAAAGGGTCCATTACCTTATTCCCACATTCTGTTAAGACTCCTGAAAACCTAGAATCCTTGAAAGCCTGGTGGTAACTGAATTGTGTCCAATAGTCATTTTACATCTACGTCAAATGTTCAGCGTCCCTAGTGATGTTGGTAAGTTGGCAAAATAAGAGACAACAATTCCAAATATTTTAACATTCTTATTATATAGCTTTCTGGACAGTTTGCTCCCAGACACACATTCAGGATAAACACATACTCAACATTAAGTGGTTATTTATTTTTCAGGTTTAAAAGGTTTCAAACTACATATGTACAAGCTAAATAAAACAAACTAGCCTCAAAATCAGTGTAGAGCAGAATACGTAAATACATAAGGTCTGTTTTATAGGACACGAAAGATGATAATGTCATCAAATACAAAGAAAAACATCCAAGAGAGGTAGGCAAATTAGAACATCTTAACAAAAAATATATTAACTACGACCAGGACAAACCCCTAAGCATCAGAGCAAAATTTCTTTTCTATGCCTCCCAGCTGCCTGGCTTTCCTTTTCTGTGTTGTGTTGCATACTTCTGAGTCACCAGCCTCTGGCAGATCATCAGGCATCTCTTCCTCATCAGCCTAAAAAGGAGCAGATACGGTAAAATGTAAGGTTCACACTATGAACCAGGATGGAGAACAAATGAAGTGCTGTATTATTATTTCCAAGTACTTCTTTGTTGCCTCTTGTATATGATATTCCCTTCAAAAGCATCTTCTTCAATCTTTTGTATGTTTTAAATTTTTATTTCTTTTCATAAGTAACTGCTACTTAACTCAATCTGAAGGATGTTATAACTCAGCGAGAACCAGAATATGCAAATCTTTGTGTTCCTATAATTTGTATTGTTAAATGAGGAAGCTCTATCAACTTAAATTGGGGAAATTTTCCTTCTCCCTTCTATGAATGGTCCCATAAGAAATGTTCATTTTCCCCTCTCTCCTATACCTCTCTCACTCCTTCCTGATTCCTGCAGTAATCCCTTCTCAGTGTTAAAAAAGAAAACCTCAAAAAAAGAATCAGAGTCACCTCTCATCTATCCATGCTACCCCAAGAATATAAAAAAACATTAAGCAGATGCTGCCTGCCCTCTAGTGTTGTCAAAGATGACAACTGTTAGGAAAAATATACTGTTGGTTGAGCTACTAGGCTATTTTGTTGAATAACTATTTAGAAAGTTGTAATAGGAGAAAAAATCAGTTAGCTACTCTAGAGTACGTTACAAATTTGGCAAAGTTAATAACCATTTATGCATTTACAGATAAATACACTTTTAATGGATTAACAACAGTAGCAAAATCAGAACTGTACAATCATCATACCTTCTGTTTCTGTTTTGCATGCTTCTCTGTCCACTGCCTGGCATTCTTGAGGAAGACTGGCTTATTATATTTAAATTCGGAGGACTGAGACAAAATCAAAGAAGAGTGAATGGAAAGAAAAATGATTTGTAGTGGTTAAGCTGCAGCTGCCACAGCTATCCTCATAAATGAAAAGTCAGAGGTATGAAGAAAGTAGGACATGTGCTGCAGAGGACAAGAGGATACTTACTATGTCGGCCATGAGGGGGTCATCAGGGTTGGGTTCGGACATGAGCAGCTGAATAGAAGTCAGTACAGTTGCAATGTTGAGGGATGGTCTCCAGGCGCCCTATATACAGAAGACAGGCAGCTGCTTTTGTATTACTAAGAATGTGATACTCTAATTCAAGTTGTATAGATGAGAATCACAGAATGCTGTGTCCACCCTTTACCCACCACTCACTTTTGGTGGCAATTTGAGAACATCTAAACAAATCCTTCCAGCAGAATCAATGTTTGGATGATAGATCGGCGTCAGAAATCGGATCTGAGGAGGTTCAAAGGGGTACCTTTGAAAACATAGGATAATAGAGAATTTTTATTAACGTATTGTTTCATTATAAACATATAATAATAAAGGCTTCCTGGTGACTAATTAGGAAGACAGCCTTTGAGAGGCAAACCTTTTTTCTCCTCAAATTTTTATTATGAAAACTTACAAACAATAGAAAAGTTGAAATAATAGCATTAAAAACACTCATGTACCCACCACCTAGGTCAAACCACTTCATCCTGTAAATACTTGAGCACATATCTCCCAAGAATAAGGTCATTCTCCTATATAACTGCAGTACTATCAGTGTACCTGTGACAAAATTAAAAATGTATCCCCCAATATCAGCTACTATTCAGGTTTCCTCAATTGCACCCCCCCTTTTGTACAGATAAGTTTTGAAAAACAGGATCAAATTAAGATTTATATATTGCATGTTTTTTTAAAGATTTATTTATTCATTTGAGAGAGCGAGCATGACAGCAAGCATGTGCATGTGTGTGGGGGGGGAGGGGTTGAGGGATAGGGAGAATCTCAAGCAGACTCCCCACTGAGCACAGAGGCCCAACACAGGGCTCAATCCCACAACCCTGGGATCATGACCTGAGCCAAAATCAAGAGTCAGACACTTAACTGAGCCACCCAGGTGCCCCCACTGCATTTGGTTATTATGCCTTTTTAGTGAGACACAAACCTCGGAAAATTCCCAGCCTATTTTCAGAACTGATGTATCACATGATTATCAAGCTACTTCTCTCAGGACTTTAACAAGTTTGGCCAGGATCTGATCTAGTGAAAAGACATCTACATATCAACAGTCAGACATTCATTTCTTCCCTTCCCCATTCTGCACAAAACTACAACTACGACTCACTTGATGAGAACCTTAAAGGAGACCTGAATTAGGAGGGGCCTTAACATAAAGACAGAAAGGAGAATGGTGGTTACCAGGTGCTGGGGGACGGGGGAACTGGCAAGTTACTGCTGAACGGGTATGGAGTTTCAGTCTGGGAAAATGAAAACGCTTTGGAGATGGATTATGGTGACAGGTGCATGACAACGTGAATATACTTAATGCCACTGAACCAAACACTTAAAGATGGCTTAAATGATCAATTTTATGTTATGTATATTTTAACACCATGAAGAAAAG
Source organism: Neomonachus schauinslandi (assembly GCF_002201575.2). Lineage (NCBI taxonomy): Eukaryota > Metazoa > Chordata > Mammalia > Carnivora > Phocidae > Neomonachus > Neomonachus schauinslandi. The sequence continues at coordinate 27,595,793 of NC_058408.1, read as the reverse complement.
AGGGGCCTTAGATGTGATCTAGCCCATTTTTAGAGAAGGAATTTGAACTCCAGAGAGATAAAATAACTTGCCCACGGTCACATTACATCATGATAAGACTAGGATTAAAACCTAGGACCTTTAACTCCTACATTTAACACTCTACTACATTACTCTATCTTCCAATAACCGTCCTTTACCCTGTAAGTTTAGAATCTAATTCACACTGGGCGCCTGGGTGGCTCAGTCAGTTAAGCGTCCAACTCTTGAGTTTGACTCAGGTCATGATCTCAGGGTCATGAGACCCAGCCCCGTATTGGGTGTGGAGCCTGCTTAAAATTCTCTCTCTCTCCCTCTGCCCTTACCCCACTCTGCATGTGCTCTCTCTCTCTCTCTCTCAAAAAAAAAAAAAAAAAGAAATCTAATTCACACTAACCTCTCGGGAATGCTAACTTCCAACTTGAAAACACCTTTCTCATAAGGTGTGTCAGCCGCACCTAATATTTCTTAAAAAAAAAAAGAAAGAAAAATTAAGAGGTAATCAGATGATCTGAATGACCACACCATACAGTCCTAATAAAGGATTGGTCCTAAAGGAAAGCTGGGTCTAGGTCAGTAATTCTCTCCTCTTAGGGCTTTAACAAGCTTCTCATGCAATGCACCAATGTACCCAAAAAATTGTTGGTGTCAAACAAAGGACAGACAGAAGATCAAAACAGAAGTTGGACAATACTGACCACAGATCAAATATAAGCTCCAGATTTGTTTTGTCTGTACTGCAGGATTCTAATTATTTATGTTTCCTGTCTGGCCTCACAGATACTTGAGATGGTGATCTTTGGTCTAAACACTGCTTCAGAGCTGATGCCCAAATCTTGGCTATAAATCAGCAAAAGGTGTAATAAAAGGCCAGAGAAGAAATGTCAAGCAAACCTTTTATACATGTACACAAATTAGGTTTAGAAAGATGATAAGGTACTTTGACCTTGCCATTGTTCTCTACTTTAGAATATACAAATGTTCAGATTTCAGCACAATTTTCTAGGGTCATCATAGGCATGACATGATACCTACGAGCTTGCAGATCATCCATTTTGTCCTTATCTTGCCAGCAAGTGATGCCTGGGGGTGGCTCTGTGGCTAACAAGTTCAGCTCTCTCTTTAGACGTGAAGCTCTCTGCATGGTCCCCAAGTAGAAGGAACCACACACAGTTCACTGCACCACACTAGAAGCTGGCTGGGATTCACTAGGGAGAAAAGGGACAACCATGAAATAGTCAGCAATGGTGACTTGAGTTTTTAGCACATGGCTTCAGTTTAGTGAAAAACAAAACAAATTCTTCGTATTAATCCCTATTCTGAGAAAGGAATCTGAGTTTTTTCCATTTCCTTTCTGTTATCTATTCAAGCACATTTTAAAAATAAAGATTAAAAATGCAAAACACTCTACAAACAACAAAAACACTACAAGTTTTCAATTAATGTCTGTTTCCACTGATAAATTATAAATTCAGGAGGTACACCCTGGGTCTAATTTTGCTCTCCACTGCATCCTCAGTATGCCTGGCATAGAAAAGGCTTGACAAATATTAGCTGTGGAAGTCTATATATGCTTTGTGAGGAGAGCAAGGAATGAATATGATGGAGATAGTCTCACTCTGAAGTATTTGTAAGTGAAAGCTTAAATGTGTGAAGTTTTCTCCATGTATCCTGGATTCCACATCCTCCCAATTCTTCAGTATTTCCAACCTTTTTCCCATCAACATTCAAATATGCTCAAAATCTCTCTCATCTAAAACAAACACCCACACCTACACACACTCAATACCCTTCGTAACTCTAGTTCTCCCTTTAGCTGCCACTCAAAGGATACCGATTTTTTATATTATGAGTTACATACACTATCTTCCAGTTTGTGGCATGTCTTTCCACTTTACTCATGTCTTTTGACAGATACACAACTATTAACTTTAATGTAATCAATTTTAAAACCTTTTCCTGTACACTTATACTTTTATGTATTAAATTTTTCCTTATCCCCAAACTTAGGATATTTGTCTATATCTTCTAAATGTTTTACAATTTTGCTTTCACATTTAATCCAGTAGGAATTGATTTTTGTGTATAGTGTGAGGTAGAGGTCCAATTTTGGATCTCTTCCTCCATATGAATAACCTATTGTCCTAGTCCTTTTTTTTGGAAAGTATTTCCTTTCCCCGCTGATATGCTCATAAACTAAATTTGCATGTGTGTGTGGATCTGTCTTGAGATTCTTCAATTTGTTCCATTGGTCAATTGGATTATCTTTGAGCCAATACCTCACTGTTTTAATTACTGTAGCTTATTAATAAGACTTGATATATAGTAAGTTGAGTTCCTACACCTTGTTCTTCTTCTTCAGGAATATCTTGGTTATTCTTGATCCTCTGCTCTTCCATATGAGTTTTAGAATCACCTCATAAAAGTCCACATGTATATACATCTCAGGATCTGGTTCTCAGTTTTGTAAACCGAATACTCAACTTGGCAGTAAACCTAGATTCAGCTGGGCTTACATGTACTAATTTATTCCAGGCTGACTCACAAAGGCTTTACATTAAAAGGTCAATTTATTAATTTGTACAACTATGATAAAATTTTTAATCTTAATCCCATACATTCCCTCCTTACACTATTTCTATTTGGAAAACTAATTATAATCAGAAGATTACCTGGTGGGCACAGATTGTAGTTATTGGATGGTTGTTATGATAATCATACCCTTAAATAGAGGCCATCTACCTCCACCACAGGGATGTTTAAAGGAGACTAAATTTGTGTATTGGCTAGGTAAAGACATTCTCTTGAACTGTGCTGCAGACACAATGGTTCTTTGGATCTTCCTTTTCTAATCTCCAGGCTTGCTACTCCTCCACAATTCACAAACTCTTCCAGAAATATTTAAATGAAATTAATAATATTACAGGTGAATTAAATTGTTAAATAGAATTACACTACAACAGTCTTTCATATAAATTATTCTTGAAAGTACTTCCAAATTTCCTTAGATGCACCCATAAGACCATCATCTTTTGGAGGCAGGTATTTCACTGGATAATTAACCTCCCGTTTTATATACAGATCCCTACTACTTTTCTCAGTAAGCACATGCTGAGAAAGCGACCACAATAAGACAAGAATCCACAAGAAATAGAGCGTTACCTTTATAGTAAAATGAGAACCCAGGGGAAAGGCACGGGAAAGGGATTAGAACAGGGTGAGGAATAAGCAAGACAATTTCTCTAATGGAGGCAACCAGACCCCAGTCTCACTATATTAACACAAATTGGTACATGGCACTCTTTAGCTCAAAAGCCATCAATTAGTGCGTTTTTTCTGGGCACAAAGGTTCTTTACAATCAAACCCCAACTTCATATCCAGTAACCACTCCCCACAAACTTGTGCTTCAGCCACACCGACTTCTTTTTGCTGCCCATTAAGAGTCTCATCTTCTTTCACATCTACAGATACTACACATTAAATGATCACTTCTCGCCTTTCTCTAGTAATGCGCCCCAATCCTTCATTCCTTTCGATTGTCACCCTCTCTGTGCTTCCACACCAACTTGCACCGGGAGTTGTTATTCATCTCTGACAGCTTCTTCTCGTGGGGCGAAAATCCCTTGAGGGCGGGTGTAGTCTTCGTAATTTCTTTCTTTTTAAAAAATTCTTAAGTCAACAATGCCTACAGACAATGCCTTAGGATACCAGTATGCAGCCCTGTAACTAGTGTTGGAAACGTGGGTTTTGGACCAGATGGTGAAGAAGGCAAACGGCCTGTGCGCGGCCCCGCAGCGAGCGCAGGGCAGCGGAGTCTCCTTCCCAGGGACACACTTCTCCCTGCGGGGCACAGGCGGCTCGGGCAGCTCTGGCCGCCGCGGGCTGCGGAGATCCCGGCAAAGCCTCCGCTCAACAGCCGCTTCTCCCTTCCGAAGACAGGAAACTCCCACATTAAACAGAAACAGGACTCCTGGTCCCTGACACCTACAGGGACCACCGTCGGGATGCGCTCTCTCCGCTGGGGAACCAGAAAATTACCCTCTTACCTGGGCTTACTCACCTCACAACGTAGCGACGCGCGGCCCAGCAGCTACCCACGCCTGCGCACGCCCAGACGGTTGGCGTCGCTCCGCCTTCCGCCACGAGGGGCTTGCGATTGGCCCGCGGCAATGCCCGGGGGAGGAGCGCGGCCCCCTATTGGGCAGCGCTCTGAGCCCGGCTTCCGCTCACGCCGCTTTCAAATGAGAGCGCGCGTCAGACGTAGTCACTCCCCCTCGTACGCGGAGCTGCTGATCAGGGTGGAGGTTCCCGCCGGTTTGGGCGGGCTGCATCATTTGGTGTGGCCCTGAGGTGACAAGTCGGGTTACGATGTCAGCTTTCTTTGTCAGAGCGGGGAAGGAGCTGGAAATCGCCTCAGAGGAGGAACAATGAAGGGAACCGGAAATACTTGAACTGGAGTAGGGACTGCGTGATACCTCTCTTCATTTAAGTGTTTTTCACCTGGAGAATTTTACTGCGTCAGAGGACACATCTAAGACTAATGGATGAAAGTTAAAGGATTGCAAAATTTAGCCCAGTAAAGCATTCTAGCAATTAGAACCCTGAAGAACAGAACAGGTAAACTTGGGACGTAGTGAATTCCTTCATCACTGCAAGTGTTCAAGGGGAAGTTAATTAGGGATAGTGCAAAGGGGATCCCTGCGTGGGTGGAAGTTTAGAATAGATGGCTTTGGGGCCTTCCAACTCTAAAAGTGTGGTACTACTTGATGAAGGAAGTACCCGTTTATGGCTAAACCAGCCTTGACTTCGGACCTGAAATGAATCTAAAGGACAGGGCTGGAACTTGACTAGCCTTTGGGAATACTGTGGGTGGAAAAACACCACCACCACCACACACACACCCCAAACCCTCATCTCACTGCTTTCAGCTCATTGTGTGGCTTTGGAACAGTGGTGGCATAGGAGTAATGGCCAGTCTTTCTAAACTTGCAAACCAATATACTTCTGGCCACTCTAGTGATTTCTGCATTTAGTCCACGTTGGTGTTAAGTAGCACTTGGTTCCCCGAGCCCACTGCATGTATGTCACCTCTCCTCCAGACATCCACACATTCACTAGCACTCTGTCCATGATTGTACCTGGGGATCCGCACACTGGTTGTAAGAATGAATCAACTGAAGTAGCTTATGAATTACAAACGTAAGGAATCCTGGGGCTGTCCAATCTAATTTCCAGTTAGCTGCTGGGGTTTTGCATTTATTGTTAATATTTACTCATTGTAAAGAAGTGTTTTCTGTCATAAATCTGGAGTTGGCTGCTTATTTTACTATGGATATTTTGTTTTAATTCCTTCAATGTCTTCTTTATTTTCTTCCTACCCCAGATGTAATTGTATTTCAATTACAATTCTGTCTTCAGAACTGAAACTGATCACTTCTTTGGGTGGTTCTCTGAGAAACGAGTCTTTAAAATGTCTCTTAGAGGGGCACCTGGGTGGCTCAGTCGTTAGGCGTCTGCCTTCGGCTCAGGTCATGATCCCGGGGTCCTGGGATCGAGCCCCACATCGGGCTCCCTGCTCGGCGGGAAGCCTGCTTCTCCCTCTCCCGCTCCCCCTGCTTGTGTTCCCTCTCTCACTGTGTCTCTCTCTGTCAAATAAATAAATAAAATCTTAAAAAAAAATGTCTCTTAGAAAAAGCAGGAACTGTGCTGAGTCTGGGAAAGGAGAGATGGTATCGTAAAACAAGCAAATACCAATAATTTTGGCAACTAAACTGAAAGGATTGAATAAAAGAGAAAAGGTAAAAAGAACTCCACAGGCTAAATGTACAGTTTCCATTTGTCCACCAGAGGGAGGTATGTTAACTGGTGAGAATAGAGGCCAGGCTGAAAATTTTTCGTTACCTGTGTACAGGTGTCATTGCTTTTAAAAAGGGATCATTTTATATTGTGATTTATTTTTTAAGTGTATGTGTGGGATATTATTTAACAAAAGTTTCTTCACACAAGAATATAGATGCATCATAGCCGGCTCACTTAGTACATTTAAAAGCACAAAAATTATATTTTATTTATACACAGGATTATTTGCCAGGATTTACTCAACTTGAGTATAAAAGATTTTCTTTAGTATAGAGTATTTATTTAGTAAATCTGAACTATCACGTTTGTTTAATGGGCTGATTATATAAGTTTACTCTCAGAAAGTCCTGGTTGGGGGAAGATGTTTAAGAAAAAAACTTCCATGATTTTAATTTTGAAAAACTTTTTGAGCCATTATACATAGATTAATTTTGTTTTATTTTTTGTGGCATAACTTTTTTTTGGTTGAGCCAGTTAAATTAATTGGATTATAATAATTATTACTGCTTTTTGTAATCATGTAGCTGAAGATAAATTCCTCTCCTTCCAGGTAGGGATGCACTTAAATTATCCAAGGAACTTAGGACAATCTCCAAAGAGGATATTATGTACTCTAACAACCTTGGGGGTGAGGGGAAGCAAATAAAATAGACATAGTAAGGAAGTATTTTCTGGAACTTCCTAGTATTGAGATTGAATTCATCCTGTTGTATTTAAGTTTACCTCTTACAAATAGAAGGATTTAACTTGGACTTGGCCAATTTTAGCTTATTTATACAACTGGAGCCAGATAGTTCTTCCCTGATTATGAATGTGAAAATAATATAGCCAAAAGAAATGTAACATTATTGATCCCTGAAAATTTTACCCCAGTTAAAAATTCTTATTAGAAAACCATTATGTTGGGGCGCCTGGGTGGCTCAGTCGGTTAAGCGTCTGCCTTTGGCTCAGGTCATGATCCCAGGGTCCTGGGATTGAGCAGGGAACCTGCTTCTCCCTTTCCCTCTGCCCTTACCCCTGCTTGTGCTCTGTCACTTGCTGTGTCAAATAAAATCTTTGTTTCGCTTGCTCTCTGTGTCAAATAAACAAAATCTTTTTAAAAAACGATTTTATTTATTTGAGAGAGAGAGAGAGAGTGTGCAGGAGCGGGGGCAGGGGCAAAGCGAGGAGAAAGGGAGAAGCAGACTCCCCGTTGAGCAGGAGGGGATCATTCCCAGGACCCTGGGATCATGACCTGAGCTGAAGGCAGACGCTTAACCAACTGAGCCACCCAGGTGCCCCCACATCTGGATTATTTTATTGCACATTGTTATTCACTGTTCACAGAGACTCTGTAGTAAGAAAATTAGTATTTATAAAGTATTTAAGAATACCTAATTAAAGCATATTGTGGACAGGCATGGTATTCTTAAACATATTTTGCATTTGCGTGTCATTTTTCATTTAATTCTCAGTTCATCTCAGGGGAAGTTGAAGCACCCACAAATGTTCACAATGGAATATAATAAAGGTTCCCTTTACAATGTCCTAATCACTCTTGTAATAATTTTTAATGAAAAATTTTAAACATACAGAAGACTATTTGAAAACTTACAGAACCTAATAATTGTATATGTTCTCTTTCATTATGGACAGCACATTTAATTATATTTGTCCAGGGCTATGGCCCTGGGGGGTATAGGTATTAAATCAATCGTACAGGTTTTATAACCAAGTTAACTGTAAATATGAAAATGTCCTGCTTTCTGCCTTAGGAGTTTAGTATGCCCCATTGTTGTCTTTTTGTAACTTTGGGGGCAAAAATTACAAAAGACAAGGCATCCACTCTGTCTCCTAAGAATTTAAGATCCATGAAAAGGGTAGAGAAGGAGGAGGGAGAAAGAAGGGAAATTAGTATTTAATTAGTATAGTAGTGAGCTGATTTGTGCCAAGTATAGTACTAGGTAGCCTTGCATGTATTATTTAATCCACAGGACTATTCTGTGAGGTATTACTATTCTCACTTTACAAATCAGGAAACAGACTTAGGGAAATCAAGTAACTTCTTTAGGGATGTGAATTCAGTTTGAATTGAAAGCTTTTATATTCTTTCCACTATCGTTGGATGCATCCTTTCCTGGACTTTTTAGGGCCTAAAATATAAGTGACTCGTTGAAAGAATTTATGTATAATATGGGACGCAGTATATGTATCCATGCTCCTCCTCCCCATGCACCTTTACATTTACTGTGATTAATACACGGTTATGTATTATACGTTGTAATGTAAATAAGATTTAGATTTAGAACCAGGGCGTAGATTTGAGTTTTTCGAGTACTTTATGTCTAGTTTTCCCCAATAGAAAATAGGGATAATTACTGCCTCTTTTCCACTGCAAGCGACTGATGTGATAATTAGGGAGCCAAGATTAGACAGCAGTCACAACAGGAATAAACTACAATTCCCGAAATGCTCGAAGAGGCTGACGCCGGGCGGGGACACAGTTCCAGCTTTAGGGCAAAGGTGACCCCTCTGGGTCCGGCGGCGAAGTAGGGAGCAGCCGGTCCTTGCCTCTTCCCTGATGCATCCAGGGATTTGTAGTTCCCTCAAGGCCATGATCTGCCCTTAAGGCCCGTCTCTCACTACGAGTCCCGTGATGACCCGAGGCGCGGGCAGCGCCTGCGTGTTGAAGCCGAGGGATCGTGCGGGCGGTGCTACTGGCGGGAGGAGTAAAGATGGCGGTGCGGGGGTCTCCGCCTTCTGCTCCCGGCTGAAGCGCTCCGAGAGAAGCTGCAGCGGCAACTGGGGCAGCAATAGCAATCCAGGGGTGGTAGTTTCAGCAGCAGCTGCTGAGGCCGGAGCAATGGCGGAGCTAGAGCACCTGGGCGGGAAGCGGGCAGAGTCCGCGCGAATGCGGCGGGCCGAGCAGCTTCGGCGCTGGCGGGGCTCGCTGACAGAGCAGGAACCCGCGGAGCGACGAGGCGCGGGGCGGCAGCCGCAGACTCGTCGCGGGAGCCCTAGGGTCCGCTTCGAGGACGGTGCTGTTTTCCTGGCCGCTTGCTCTAGCGGGGACACCGACGAGGTGAAAAAGCTTCTGGCCAGAGGTGCCGACATCAACACGGTCAACGTGGACGGCTTGACAGCCCTGCACCAGGTAGCTCCCTTTTCAGTCTTACAGGCGTCCAGTCTCCTATAGATGAGCCTGTGACCCTTCGGGCCGCCCACGGGGAGTGTTAGTGTCACCGCCGAGCCCTCCTGCACGGACACTGGTCCTCTGGGGCTAGTCGGTTTCATTCTCGCACGGCTTCCCCCACTAATCAAGTCTTTTTCCGACCCCAGGGTCTCTACCTGAAGGAGTAGCGTCACCTCGCTGCCTGGTCAGTGTTTGTATTTCCCTCCACCTACTTGAGTTGTCATGGTTACTGATGATTTGGTCCCTGGTGTTATCCCTATAGATTAGTCATCTTCACTCTGTCTAGTTGGTGTGCATGTACACCATGTCACTCGTATAAGCATAGTCAATGTCATTTGTCTGATGCCTTTTCAAAAAATTCGGTTTTCTGTTTGTGTGACCCTATTACAGAGTATCTTAGAGCACTCAGAGAGTAAACCCCTATATTGGGTTAAGGCAAGCAAATCTTCTGAAACCACACCTCCTGTTTTGCTGGTTTGTAATGATTCATAAACAGTTTGTGTCTCCTACAGGCTCCTAAAACACCCCTGACCTCATTGTTATGGGTATCTTCTTAGGAGTATTACCTCCCTAAGAGCTTCCTATGGAGAACCAATCTACTGAATCACTTACGTTTATTTGATACTTGTGGAATAGTCTTTTTTTTTTTTCTTAAAGCTTTTTATAAAAATCATATGCCACATATATAGCTATAGTATATGGGTTGTGGATAACTTAACAGTGGTGTGCTTAGTAATAACACTTTTACTTCTCTCATCTTATGCAAGAGTATTCTTACCTATGCAGTAATGTTCAATATATACTGTTAAAACTAACTCCACCCTCCCTCCCCGAATGGAACTTCATCAGTTATTTTGGTGGGTTGAGAGCTGGACACCCACTCCTAATCTTTCTTATTTTTCTTTTTCTTCTGTGTGTACAAAGTGAATGTGTTGGCATGAGAATCCACTTCTAAATAATAATTCCATTTTGTGTCATACCACTTCACTGAATGTATTAGCCAGTAGCCTAAAATTATTCCTCACCGTGTTTGTAACCCTTCTCTTTCACATGGAAGAACCTTCTCTTCTTTTCATCCTATTTGTATCTGTTTTTTTTTTCCTGCTTATAATAGTGCCCCACCTAAGGTAGCAACCAACATTTGTATACTCCTTTGCTGTTTAAAAATTCTTGTTTGTCTTCCCCTATGTGAGTCTCAGCAGTGATTCTTGAAGTAGGTGTGGCAAGTAGTGTTGTAATTCCCATTTTACAGATGAGGAATCTGAAGCTTAGAAAATTACTTGTGCAAGATTAGAAAAGAAACAAGTTGCCCTTAGGCATAGATTTTTCAGACTTAAATTCCAGAGCTTTATATCTCACCTAATAAGGAGCTGAATATAAATAAGACAGATGCTAAGAGGGCCATATTCATTATTTTAAGTTTCTGGACTCTTTGAGAAGGTGAATATTTATTTTTCAAGTATATTTGAGATGTTAAGGGGATTGAGAGCTGGTTTCTGGAAGGAACCATTTCTTGGGTTCATTGATGATAGAGAAATAGAATCCAGTTTCTGGTCCATATGCTTCTTTACTGAATCACTAGTCTATCAAAGCACAGTTTTCTTAGTGCAACTCAGTAGCTCTGTTTTCTTCTAAGGTGACTGTGCTACCTGAATCTGGTCCTTGCTGTGTATATTTTAATAATGCCCTGAGAAAAGCACCTGCTTTGAGGTCACTCTGGTAGATCTCGTTTTCATACAAAGTAACCACTTTTCTGATCCCTTCTGAGACTGACCTTCTTGGTGCCTTTCCTTCTATCTTAACTACCATCCCAGATTGTGAAGTACAACTTCTCACTTTATATGCTCTTCACATTCAGTAATCTCTTGAAATAGGAGAGGAAGGAGATGACAGCTATGAGGTTTTTAACAACAACGACACAGCACAGGCAATATAGGCATTCGTCCCTGTTTATGGACCTGGCAATGAGTTGAATTGAATAGGTATACTCAGTATGAGACAAATTCAGCCAAAGATTAAGCTGCTTGAAGATCTGAAGCCAAACAAACCTTCTGTTGAGAAACTATCTCTTTGTTTTAATCAAGACAAGGGGCCTTTATTGGCTCAGGAACTCTTTTACAAGTCAGTTTCCGTGGAGTGACACTATGTCCCTCCATGCTCTGAAGAGCTCTTAAGGTACGTAAAAGGTTATATTCAGAATGTGAGACTGGAGCGGCCAGTAGCTGAACAATTTACTTTGTGACTGATTGTCCTTCTGTGAAATGGAGAGTGGTACAATTATCTGAATTGTTTCGTTAAAATATCCATCTGTTATATAAGCACAGTATGAATTATCCGGAGAATTGCTTTCTTTCTCCCTTTTGTTTGGCCACGGCCTCTTGACCAACTGTGAATTACCATCTTGGCATGTTGGAAGAAACCCCCAGGTGATATTGGTGGTTGATTTTTCTCCTCCTCCGCCAACAAGGTCACAGTAAATGATTTATACTTCAGGTTGTGGTGTCTTGATGCTGCTTTTGACTTAGAGACCTTTCTTTCTTGGCAGACTTTGCTTAGGCCACGAGGTGCTTGAGTCAATGATAAGCTCCAGGGGGCCTATTAATAATACTTGAAATAGACTGAGGTAAGAAATATCTCGAAGGTTAGACCTTCTCTGATGAAAGCCTTGGAAACTGATGCAGACTAACCCAACTTGGGTGAATAAATTGTATATGCCCTTAGTATCCCAGAGTTATCAATGAAAATTAGGCCTTACTCTGATTATATAACCCTTGAAAGTATTTGTTTGCTCACAGAGGAATTCCCATTTACTTTGTGAATATACACTATAAGTCATGATGTATGGGCTAATAATTCTGTGTGGGGTGGTACTTCTTGAAATTTCTTTTGTTTTTATTTATTTATTTTGCAAGGTTGATTGTTATCACCTATTTTGGTGTTCTTAGTATTAAAATCTTGGGTGCTCTGGGTGTAGATACAGGCTCTTAAAACTATATCTACCAAATCATTGGTCTACTGTAAGAGGCAAGTGCTTGCTTTCAGAAAGGAGATTTTCTGGGATTTGTTAGAATGAATGCCTGCATATTTCTTCAAAATATGTTTTATTGGCGCTTGTATCTGTGTTGGGTGTAGTGGATACTAATGTCAGTCCACACAGAGATGAGGATGATTCTGTACTTGACTCAGAAACTCAGGTCAGTTTTGTAATGGTCTCAGAGTCCAAGTTTGGACCCTCAGGGACACCCCAGACTGGAAATTCAACTCCTCGTATTTTCTATTATTATACAGCTACCTCCATCTGACCCTGTAGCTTCAGGGAGATTAAAATGATCTATTTCTCTGGAAGACAGAAACAGATGAGGGAAGGAGGAAAGGCAGAGCCATTTATATTCACAGTGAGACAGAGTAAGACAGAAGACGACTAGGATGATAGTGTGTTCAGTTCAGTACAAAATAGTATGTATATGTGCCAGTAGGTATGGTGAAATAAAACTTGTATTCTTTGTAGTTTTTTTTTTTTTTTAAGTAATCTCTATGCCCAGTGTGGGCCTCAAACCCATAACCGTGAGATCAAGAGTCACATGCTCCATCTACTGAGCCAGCCAGGTGCCCCTAAAACTTGTATTCTTAACCCTTTCTCTTTTATTCCAAGTTTTATTCCAACTTATTTCTCTTATAGTTCCACCTGTGAAATGACTTTGCCTTACCCTGTGTATATATTTTTTTTTTTTTTAAAGATTTTATTTATTTATTTGAGAGAAAGAGAGACAGAGAGCATGAGAGGGAAGAGGGTCAGAGGGAGAAGCAGACTCCCTGCCGAGCAGGGAGCCCGATGCGGGACTCGATCCAGGGACTCCAGGATCATGACCTGAGCCGAAGGCAGTCGCTTAACCAACTGAGCCACCCAGGCGCCCATTACCCTGTGTATATTGATGAATTCTGCTCAGTGTCAGGACCCAAGGCAATATGGGATTAAGAAAATCCTGTTGGCTTCTTCATTATTGTGAATCTAGAATAGTCATCCTGAGTCATTTTAGTAGTTTGCCTCTTCAGATTGGTTGATATGATGCATCAGACTATGTTGGGCACCTGGCTCCTTGCCTTATGAGTGTTAGTCCCAAGTTTCCATGCCATAGTGCACCTCAAAGCCAGATTTGAAAAATAAGCTTATTTTTATGGTGAGGTGCTTTTTTGTTTGTTTTGTTTTTGAGTACAGATGCAAGTTACTTTCATTTGTTCCCTAGCCAAATTTTTGTTGCCCATTCTTAAAGTCCTATAGAGTAACAGTATACTATCATTTGGGCTTATAGAATCTTCTCTATATTTTTAAATAGGCAAGCTGTCAGTGTGTTTGGTTTAAGCATAATTCTGCTAGAGGTAGAGGGTTGGACGGTCTTGTTGGTAAATTAAAATTAAGTCATTGCTTGCTTATTTTGAAGTATTTTTAAAGTATACTTTATAGGGATGCTTGGGTGGCTCAGTTGGTTAAGCGTCTGCCTTCGGCTCAGGTCATGATCACAGGGTCCTGGGATCGAGCCCGGCATCAGGCTCCCTGCTCAGCGGGGAGTCTGCTTCTCCATCTCCCTCCGCATGCTCCCCCTTGCTTGTGCTTGCTTTCTCTCTCTCTGTCAAATAAATAAAATCTTAAAAAAAAAAAGGATACTTTATACGCAGTAAAATTCACCTGTTTTGCACGTAGGGTTCTGTGAGTTGTGACAGATACGTGCAGTTGTGTAGCCACTACCACCATCAACATATAGAATATTATCATTATCTCCAAGATTTCTTTGTGCTCCTTGGAGCCAACTCCTCCTCCCACCCCTAGCCCCTGGCAGCCATTCATCAATGTTCTGTTCCCATAACCACAATGCCATATAGATGAATCATACAGCATGAAGCCTTCTGAATCTGGCTGCTTTCATTTGCTGTAATGCACTGACATTCATCCATTTTGTTGCATGTGTCAGTAGCTCACTGGTCTTTATTGCTGAGTGTATTCCAGCATCTGGAAGTACTACAGTTTGTTTATCCACTCACCAGTTGAAGGACATTTGGATTATTTCCAGTTTTTGGTAATAATGAATAAAGCTGCTAGAAACATTTGTGTACACGTTGTTGTGTGAACATGTTTCATTTTACTTTGGTCAAATTCCTAGCAGTGGGATAACTGAGTCCTGTGGCAATGAGTGTTTCATATATTTTTTAAAGGTTTTATTTATTTACTTGAGAGCGAGCGAGAGAGCAGGGGGAGGAGCAGAGGGAGAGGGACATGCAGACTGTGCTGAGCGCAGAGCCGGGGCGGGGCTCCGTCCCATGACCCTGAGATCATGACCTGAGTTGGATGCTTAACTCACTGAGCCACCCAAGCGCCCCAATGAATGCTTAACTTTAAAAGAAACTGCCAAACTGTTTCCCAAAGTGGCTCTACCATTTTGCATTCCACCTAGCAATGTATGAGTTCTAGTTGCTTTGCATCCTTACCAGTACTCGGGATTATCATTTTATTTAGGCTGTTCTCATGGTTACATCGTGATAAGTCATTTTTTAAGACAGTAGTAAGAAGAGTAGTAACAGCAGCCTTAGTAGTTACAGTAGTAGTAATTGTAGCTCTCACTTATGTGGTATTTACTCTGAGCCAAGGACTCTTCTAAGTTCTTTTAATATATTAACTTGTGTGTAATACTCAAAACAACTCATGAGTGAGGTACTTTTATTATTGTCTGGATTTTATAGAGATAGGGAAACTGAGACACTCCTCAAGGTCACACAGATAATAACTGGCAGAGCTAGAATTTATTTAAGTCCAGGCAGTCTGACTGGAGAGTCCACGTTCTTAACTTTATATTGCCTCTTACTAGACTAAATTGCCTTTCATTCTAAAAAAGATCAGAAAATGACATTATTAAAAAAAGTTGAAATTAATTTAAAATCAGGCTACTCAGAGATATATGCTACTAAAATTTAGTGTATTCCTTTCAGGTTTTTTTTTTTTTAACATTATATTGAGTTCATATGTATGTGTTTAGCTGCATATTTACAAAGTTGGTATCATATACTGTCTCCCGATTTTTTCACTTAACTTTCCTTGTAATTGTTTTCTTATATCATTAAATATGCTTTGAAAGTAAAGTTTTTGATGTTAGAATAGTATGTAATCATTTGGATATACTTTACTATATATATATCTTCCTTGTTAGAGGTTTTATTAGATTGTTAATTTACTGCTAATATTGAATGCCTAATAATTGTAAGTCGGTGTTAAAGTGTATGTTTGTTGATAGGTATAGTTTCTGCCCTCAAGAAATTCACAGTCTGGTTTGGAGACAGATAAATAAAAAACAATTACTTTTAGAGTGATAATTTCTATGATAACAGGGAAAGATGCACTCCTAAGTTGAGGGTCGTAGGAAGACAGTCTATGATGATGGAGCAGTGTGGGCAGAGAGATAGGAAGAAGTATGGTATGCAGGCAGAGGGGACACAAGGTGGGGATCCCTAATGGATGCGTTTGGAGGGTTAGGGAACGGGTGAGGATAGCATCCTAGAAGACTTTGAACATCAAACAGCAGACCAAGAATTTTTGATGGAGTCCTTATAGCAGAAGAATTTTGTGGGTTTGAGCAGGGAGGTGAACCCAACCAAAGCAACATTAAGGAATATGAAGCTGTATTTGGATTTCAGAGTGAATGGAAAGACACAGATGAAAGAACCAGCTGAGAGAATGCAGATGAGAAAGGAAAGTATAATACAGTTCTAGCCTGTGAGTCTGAAAGAATTTTGTTATTCAGATGGATATAGGAGTCAGTCCAATTTTGGACGAGGAGCTCTGAAGACATCCAAGTAGAAATATCCTGTAGGTATCTATGATTCAAGGCTAATCCTCACCTCCCTATCTAGGCTTCAGTTTCCTCATATTTAAAATGAGAGAGTTGGATATTAACATAAAGGTGAGAGTTGAAGCAATGAATGTGGAGGAGGAGAGGAGAAAATATAAAAGAGAAGAACAAAAAACACAATTAGGTGGTAGGCAGAGGATGCAGAAGTTCCCATTAGAGCCGTAGGAGTATGTGGTAGGCTGGCAAAAGCCCCCTCGAAGATGTCCACGTCCTAATTCCCAGAACCTGTAAATAGGTTTACCTTGTATGGTAAAAGGGACTTTGCAGATATGATTAAGTTTAGGGTCTAGAAGTGGGAAGATTATCTTGGATTATCCAGGGGAGTCCAAGGTAATCACAAGGGTCTTTATGGGATAGAAGGCAGGCAGGAGAGCAGAGTCAGTGGTAGATGTGATGATAGAAGCAAGAGACGGGAGTGATCAGAGGAAGGGGCTGTGAGCC
Source organism: Neomonachus schauinslandi (assembly GCF_002201575.2). Classification (NCBI taxonomy): domain Eukaryota; kingdom Metazoa; phylum Chordata; class Mammalia; order Carnivora; family Phocidae; genus Neomonachus; species Neomonachus schauinslandi. The sequence goes on along the minus strand of NC_058408.1, from coordinate 27,579,406 downwards.
AAGGAATGCAGGCAGCCTCTGGAGGCTGGAAAAGGCAAGAAAATGGAGTCTCCCCACAGAGTCTCAAGAAGGAGCAAGCCCTGCCAAAAATTTGACTTTAGCACAGTGAGACTGAGTTCAGACTTCTGATCTCCAGAGCTATAAGATAATAAATATGTGCTGTTTTAAGCTACTGATTTTGTGGTAATTTGTTGCAGCAGCAACAGGAAACTAATACAGAGGAGAACCAAGACAGCACAGTGATATTGAGGCGTTTCAAGGGATGGATGGTCAATAATGTAAAAGGGAATTGAGGAGAGGACCTAAAAAAACACAAAACCTATTGGACTTGGTCATTTATAACCTTGGAAAGAACAGTTTCAATTGAAATGTTTTTGAGGGCTTTTGTGGAGATTATTTGAAGTTTTTTCTTATTAAGGTAAGTTAATCTTTCTGTTGATTTTTGGAAGGAAAAAATAGATCTACCGTCAGTATATTCTAAATGTAAATTAGGACCCAAAATATATGGGAAGACTCCTAAAAAGCTGGCTTTTGACTAATTCAAAATAATGAAAATGGTTTCATTATTTATGAGTTAAGAATATTATAGAATATTAAACTTGACTCTGGAAGCAAAAAGGTTATAGTCCTATTACTGAAGGACTGATTAGCTAGTTGAGATTATTTTATTTCCCAGTTCTGGTTTGGCCCATTTCCCACTCATTAGCACTGTCACTGGAGGGCAGCCTTAGGGGAGCAGTGATTGGGAGGTTAGTACCAATAAACAGTTTCTTCTGCCATTTATTCTTTTACATTCATTTATTGAATGTCTACTCTATGCCTGACTCTGTGCTTCTTGTTGTTACTTAGCAATTGATATATTTTAGAAATGAACTAGAATTTTGGGAATGCTGTCCAGAGCATTATCATTTATAATAGGAAATTGGCTACGTAGTGATTTTCTATTTTAGCATCATGGCTCTTGGGGATTGGAGGGAAAGTATTATATTCATCAGTATTTGTTTTCATCTATGCTTCTGGATTTATACCTTTATACCTAAAGATGGTATAAAGATGGAAGTTTGGGATCTTTAATAAATCTTTAGTGTTTCAACATAGTAGTAATAAATCCAGATTAAAGATCTTGACCCAGAATTTTATATAGGGCAAGGAATTGAAACCTCGTTTGAAGCTTGCTCAGTTTGTTGACTTGAGGCAGGAGGCTTTGAATGTATTGGGGATTTCCCCCCTGCTTTTGAAGTGTAATTTAAAAAATTGTTTCTTAGGAGCGCCTGGCTGGCTCATTCGGTAGAGCATGTGACTCTTGATCTCAGGGTTGTTCAGTTCAAGCCCCACATTGAGTGTAGAAATTACTTAAAAATAAAATCTTTAAAAAAATAAAATAAATTTTATTTATTATTATAATAATTATTATTAAAATAAAATCTTGGATTTTAGATTGTAACCAAACTGAGTAAATTTGGGGGGCTTGAAGTTTTATCAGGCAACGATGAGCTCATATTCATTTCATGAGTCAGTGTAATTGGAAAACTGAATCCTTAGTTCTTAATATTGAAAACTGATCTACGTGTGGTTTCTAATGCAATATTATAGTATGTTGTAGTTATGGGATGGGTTTGTGTAAGAATTTAGAGATTTTGTACTTAGTATCCTAAACATTGTCATATCGTGACAATCTTTTGGAATCATATTCTCTTGCAATTTTGGGCAAGTATTTTATATTGCTATGCTCTGAATATCCATGATATATATGGTATAAAACCTGACTGTTACTTATGAATTTTTGGTCTAGTGACCTACTTTCTTTTTATTTTTTTAAAAACTTTTTTATTGTAGAATATTTTAAAATATAAAGTATAAAAGTAAAGAGAGTAGTATAAATGAATTCTCAAAACTTACCAACTCATGGCCAATTTTGTTTCATTTATGGTCCTTTTCTCCTCATCCCTAAACTGGATTATTTTACAGCCAGTCCTAGATATAACATACTTTTATTTGTAAATATTTCAGTATGTATTTCTAAAAGATGGAAATGTAATAAAAACAATTACAATCACATTATCACACTTAAATATTGAACACTTACTCCTTAAAATTGTAAAATATTCAGCAGTGTTTAAATTTCCCTGATGGTTCATGGATTTTTTTTTTTTTACAGTTATTTTATTTGAATTAGAATTCATGTAGGGTCTGCATTGGTTCATATGTATCTTAAGACTCTCTTAATTTATACTTTGCTCCTCACTTTTTTTCTCTGCATCTTATTTGTTAAAAAACAGGATTGTTTGTACTGTAGTTTCCCACAATCTGGATTTTGCTGACTACATGCTTATAGTGTTAACATGTTCCTTTGTCTCCTGTATTTTCTATACACTGGTAATCAGATCTAGAGATTTGATCTGATTCAGATTTGAATTTTTTAACAAGAATACATCATAGGTGGTGGTGTATGTTTCTCTAGGGAGGCATATAGTATCTAGTTATCTCTCGCGTGGTTTAATGGCATTGATGGCTTAACAGAATTCTGACGTTTCAAGCCAGTCTTGACTAGACCTGAATTTTGGTAATTAATTCATTTTTATAATTATCATCACATTTTCTTGTGTTGACCTTTTAATTGGGATACCAGTGATCAATTAAAAAAATGTAAATTGTGAACACTGAATAGTTAATATAGGTATAGTATATTGACTGTTGGAAGGCTTGACATGGTACTCAGCAAATTTAGATTAGTACCCTTCATGTGTAAATATTTGTCAGTGATGATGACAATGGAGTAAACTTTCTCTACTACCTTTTCATATCAGTTCCATTAACTCTCAACTGAAGTTCCCCTTATTTTGAAATAGTGTTCAAAGTTCCAGTTCAGTAATATGGTTTCTTGTCTCCTAAGATCACCACCAGCCCTTGACCTTTGTTATAAAAGAAAACTTGAGGGGCGCCTGGGTGGTGCAGTCAGTTAGCATCAGACTCTTGATTTTGGCTCAGGTTATGATCTCAGGGTCATAAGATTGAGACCTTTATTGGGCTCTGCACTCAGTGAGGAGTCTGCTTGAGATTCTCTCTCCCTCCCCCCTTAACCCCCTCCGACACACGCAGGCTCTCTCTCTCTCTCTCTAAGATAAATAATTCTTAAAAAAAAACCAACTTGAAATCCTCCAAAGAAAACTAAAAAATAAAGAGTAAATTGGCTGTACAAGGAGAGAGAGACTTTCTTTATAGGCATCTGGCCTAATAAGGGAGATGATAGGAAGAGAAGAGTGCCCATTACAAGTGCAACAGTTTTGGGCAGTCAACTGTAGGCAAATGATGTGCTTATCTTAGAAAATGGAAGTGACAGGGCGCCTGGGTGGCTCAGTCGGTTAAGTGTCTGCCTTCAGCTCAGGTCATGATCCCAGGGTCCTGGGATCGAGTCCCACATCGGGCTCCCTGCTCTGCGTGGAGCCTGCTTCTCCCTCTCCCACTCCCCCTGCTTGTGTTCCCTCTCTCGCTGTGTCTCTCTCTGTCAAATAAATAAATAAAATCTTTTTTAAAAAATTAAAAAAAAAAAAGAAAATGGAAGTGACATTTGGAATATTCATATGGAGGTTGGGTTGGCTGATCTTGTGTTGTGCTCTTGGAGGCGGAGGAGAGATCTGCCCTTCTAATTGAACATGAATTTTACAGTAGAGTATATGGTTTTATGAACTATGTTTTATTTATATGGGGCATTTCATGGGAAACAGGTTTACTTTCTTTTTGTTTCTCTGCAACATTTTTGCCAGGTTTCTTAGTTAGCTGTTTTTTTTGTTTTATTTATTTATTTATTTATTTATTTATTTATTTATTTATTTATTTATTTATTTATTTTTAAAGATTTTATTTATTCATTTGACAGAGAGAGACGGCTAGAGAGGGAGCACAAGCAGGGGGAGTGGGAGAGGGAGAAGCAGGCTTCCCGCTGAGCAGGGAGCCCGATGTGGGGCTCGATCCCAGGACCCTGGGATCATGACCTGAGCCGAAGGCAGACGCCTAATGACTGAGCCACCCAGGCGCCCCTAGTTAGCTGTTTTTATTCATTTACTTATTTTTTAAGTCAACTGGCCTAGCTATGAGATATGACTGCAAAGTGCCAACGCAGATTGTGTTTGGGTCTTTTGGATGTGTTACATGATCACGCCTCTTGTATTGATTTTCCTCCCCATGTTTAGATTGTTTCCCTTTGACAGTAAATAGCATGAAAAATGAGGTCAAGAGATAACTTACCTCATTATAAATCACCAGAGGTAATGGAAAATGATTTGAAGGATGACTGGGCTGTGTTCCATCTGTTGAGAGTCACTTCACCTGTTGGAGAGCTCCTGCAGCGCACAGACCCAAGTGAGAAGGCCCCCCCATGTCTCACCAAGTGCCATACTGGGCTAGTATCAGGAGAATGTTACTGCTGGAACTCTTAAGTGCTTAGTAGATTTTTAAAATAGGCAACATATTTTTGATTGGTATCCGTTTTCAGGTGAGAGTAGAGACTTCTTTGCCTTGTTTCAGTTCTTTTTGTGCTTTAGCAGGATCACCAAGGCTCAAGGGTTTTTTTATAGGGGAATAATTTTAAAATATAATGATTTTTATCTCTCTGTTTCTAGTCAGTATCTAAATTATTTTAAGAAGGCTCTTAACCTTCATTTTTTTAAATATCAAGAAAAGAGAAAATTCCTGTTCTTCTCATAATGCACTTCTGTGGTTGGATCTTTAAAAATTTTAATGATCCTTTATTAATTGTTTTTGGCCAGATATTTATTGGGTACTTCCTAGATGCCAGATCTTTTAGTAGATGCTGGGATACAATGATGGCAGAGTCCCTGCCCTTAGGGATTTTGCAGTTATTGGGAAACTCATAGTTTTAAAGATAGAATCTGGTTCATATTGCTCCCATTTAGCATTGAATCCATTTCCTATTATCCTCTTCATAGTAAACGTGAAAAAAGGATATTGATCATTATCTGTAATTTGCCTTTGTATATTTTTAGATTATCAACTCTTGGTCCTCAGCCTTATGTAATTCAGTCCTTAGCCTCCTCTAATCTAATGAACATGACCATCCGTTTAATTTAAGATCAATTTCCAAATCATTAATCATTTGCTATCTCTCCTGTGGATTTTTAAGCTCACCAGCTCTCTTTGGACTCAGTGATAAGAGTCAGTAATGGCTTCAGCTCTGGGGACCACCTCTAGGGTAAAAGACTATTATAGGGCCACTTGAAAGTAGAGTTGTAGGACTAGCCATTATGTATTTGTTTTGTTATAGGATTATCAAAATCAGGACATTATAGCAAAAAGAACATTAGAGGACATCTGATCCACCTCAGTCACTTTACAAATGAGAAATATGAGTTCTAGAAAGAAGCTAAAAGAATGCCATAAGCATGTAACAAATAAAATATAATGAAATGTTTTATTTATAAAATGATCCAGTTTCTGTTTGATATTCTTTTCTATGAAAGATAAGTTTGGGAAAAAGTAAAATATTCTCTAAATTCTTTTAAGAACTTTTGAAGAAGGATGATACCCTGTAGTTGTACTTTTCTTTTGCAAACTTCAATATAATAGAATCCTCATGCTATAATTATTCACATTTCAAGAGAATTAATCTTAGAGTTCTTTTAAAGTATTGGTTTCACATTTAATTTAGTCATCTCTATATTTACTGATAAGTAACATCATAGCATTAAAGCAAAATTATATAAAAGAAAAAACCAATTCATTAGTACAGATAACACCCTAACACATGGACTGTTTTCATTTTTCTTTGTTCTTTCCCAGGCTATTAATTTTTACAAATGTTTTAACATGGTAGAAATAACAGTGTATCATGATTATAGCAAGTACTGTTTACTGAGTGCCCACTGTGTACCAAGTGTTGCACCATGCATTTTGCTTTTAAAATTATTTTTACATCAACAACTCTACCAAGTAAGTGGTATTATTTCATTTAATAATAAGGAAGTAGAATCAGAGAAGGTAATTTGCCCTTACCTACGTCTCATTGAATCTAGGTCTGTCTGACTCAGAAGCTTCAAGTTTTCTGCCTAGGTTTTGCTGCTTTTCTTCTCTCTTTTTTTGAAGATTGTTTTTATTTGAGGGATAGAGAAAGAGAGAGCATGCGCATGAGCGCGCATGAGCAGGGGGAGGGGCAGAGGAGCAAGCTGAGTGCCGGCTGAGCGCGGAGCCCACCGCAGGACTGCGAGATCACATCCTCAGCCCAAGTCAAAAGCTTAACTGACCGATCCCCCTAAGGCGTCCCATGCTGCTTTTCTGACATCCTGGTTCACCTCTCCATTTAGAACTTCTGTTAACTTTGTTTATTTATTTTTTTTAAAGTAGGCTGATGCTCAACATGGGGCTTGAACTCACCACCCCAAAAGTAAGAGGCACATGTTCCACCAACTGAGCCAGCCAGGTGCCCCTAAACCTTCTCTTTACTTTTAAAAGGCCTCTTAGATCTCTTAGATGCGTACCATTTGGGGGCGAAGGGGGAAGATTTCCTTTTTTGCATTCTATTGCTCCTTTGATTTTTACATTGTCAGAATTCTGTGTCTACTCGGTTAGATGATGCATGGCTTGCCAACCTCTTTCATGTCATGGCATGTGCAGAAGATGACATTATTTGTATAGCACACTTGGTAAACTTGGGAGATTTGGGAATTTTGTATAAAAATTCATTGTATTTCCCTAAAATGTCAGGATAAAATCTATTAAAAGTCAGACTTTGGTTAATTGTTAGCATTAAAATCTATTAATAATAAATAGGGGCACCTGGCTGGCTCAGTTGGTGGAGCATGTGACTCTTGATCTTGGGGTTGTGAGTTCCAGCTCCACCTTGGGTGTAGAGACTACTTAAAAATAAAATCTTTTAAAAAATGTTTTAAAAGGAAAATCACTATTTAAAAAATAAAAAATAAGTAGACCAAGAAGTAGCAATCAAGAAATGAACAAAATCAATTATGTCTTATTTAGAAACACCTAATAATAGCAGATATATTAATGATGATGTTGGTCATGATGATAATTATGACATACCCATCTTCTAGTCAGAAATATTGTGGAAAAATTGGAGCAAATTAAATAGAAAAATAATATATTTTACACGTGCATGCAAAACATAGAACTTCACTAGTGTTAAACAGTGTAGACTAAAATTAAAATACAGGTGAAAATGATTAAATAGGAAGATCAAGGAAAGGGCTATCTTATGGAGTCACTGTAGCAAACTCTCTGGCAATGGAGTTTTATATACCCAAATTATTATTTCTAAATTTAGGAAGTTTATAGAGGTAGCCATACAAATTAAAGAGTAGAGCTTGGTTTTAGGTTATTAATTTCTCTTAATTTCAGGTAAGATACCAAACCACTAATGTGCACTGAACAGTTGGAATTTAGAGAAGAGTTTAGGATCTAAGATAGATTATGAAGTTAGAACCAGCTGGGCTCCCAGTCCACTAGTCATCACAACTGTCCTTTCATAAGTGCCCTCTACTTCCTTTAGTCTGTCAAGTTCACAGTACTTACCCTGCCTCTTCCCAATCCTGCTCTCCTAAGCTGCTCAGCAGTGCTAGATAAAATTTTAGGATATTTCTTATTGGCTACATGGCAAACATTGATTTTTGTATTAAAGAGGCAGCACAGTAGAGTGGTTCAAAGCACAACTTTGGAGCCAGACCATCTGGATTTGAGTCTTGGTTGTGCCATTTACTAGCTTAGGCAAGTCACTTCATCTCTCTGTGTCTCAGCTTCATCCTATGTGCAATGAGGACAATAAGAGTTTCAAACTCATAGAGTTGGTATGAGGGATAATTGAGTTAATGTATGAAAGTGCTCAGAACACTGCCTGGCACAGAGAGTGCTTGTATATATATTTGTTAAGTAAATAAAATGAAATACCTCATCTGGGCCTTCATTACCTCCTACCAATGTTTTAATCGTCCCTAGTGGCTCCATATCTACCCACATCTTTCCTTTCTTTCCTATTAAGACCTGACCTAATCATCATCTACTCAAACAAACAACAAAACAAAACAAAAAACCAAAAAACCCCACATTCAGTATTCTCCTCTCCACCTCCAAACTGTCTCTGTTGTCATTTCTCCTCCCCTCCTTTCAGGGGCTAATATCCTCTTTCCCCACCTCTTCCAGGATTTACTAGATCAGTTATCTCTTCATTTGTGTCTTCACACTCTTCTCCCCTCCTTTCTCCCTCTTTTCTTTAAAATCCCTCAAGTTGTCTCTATTCTTAGAAATAAAAACTATGTGGGGCGCCTGGTGGCTCAGTCAGTTAAGCGTCCAACTCATGATTTCGGCTCAGGTCATGATCTCAGGGTTGTGGGATTGAGCCCTGCCTTGGGCTCTGAGCTGGACGTGGAGCCTGTTTAGGATTTTCTCTCTCTCCTTCTCCCCCTGCCCCTTCCCCCTGCCTCCTGCTTGTGCTCTCTCTCTCAAAAAAAAAAAAAAAAAAGGAGAAGAAGAAAAAGAAAAATGACATTAACTAGACTTACTGTGGTGCTTGTTTTGCAATATATACAAATATCAAATCATGTTTTACACCTGAAACTATTAAATGTTATATCAATTATACCTCAATAAAAAAATAAACAAAAATTACCACCAAACACCTTGGTTTTAGAAACCAAGTTTCTAAAACATTGCTTTTTTTCTAGATCCTCCTCTTAACCTCTTGGATCACTCTTCTGCACTTTCTTCACTATTCCTCTTCCTCTACCCACTCTTCTTCCAGACCTCCATCTTCAGCCCACTTTTCTCTCTCTCTCTCTCTTTTTTTTTTTTTTTGCATTAGGAGGAACGATTCATTTAGGATTGCAGAAAAAGGACAAAATATTGATAAACAATGACCAAATGAGTACATCAGCCCAAATGATATTTCATGAGGAAAGTTTTAAGTGTAGGTGAAGCAAACAACAATAATTTAAAACTTAATCATAAAAGGCTATAGGGAGATTAACCAAGCTACCATTTCAACCAGTCAGCCTTACTTATTGTCACACTGGATGAGTATGCTTTTAGATGAAGTTCATGATACACCCACTTTTCTCTCTTGCCTTTTCTCCATTTGTAACCTTACCCACTTCCATGGTCTCATCTAGCGCTTATGTACTCATGATGTCCAGATCTATCCAGCTCTGACCTCGCCAGACTTTATCTTTTCTCTGGACTCCAGATTTGTATTCCCAGTCATCTGCTAGACATCTTAATCTACATGTCTTACAGATTTACCTCAGTCTCAGTATTTCCAGGGCAAAACTGTTTTTTCATCCTAGTCAAAAACCTGTGCCCCTCCTCCTTCTTTTCTTATCTTCTCTTCATAAACCATTCAGTCATCTAAGACATTAGTTCTCATTTGTCAGTCCCACCATTGATGCTCAGCTGATGCAGGGGGCACATGTTAAAAACAGAAACTCTTAGTCCTACCCTCCAAAGAACCTGATTCAGTAGGTCATAGGGGAAGGGAGGAAGTGAGCAAATCCCAGTTTTCATCAATGATTCCCAAATTTGGATGAGCATCAGAGTAAAGAGTTCCTGGCTCCTATCCTAGACCTACTGAATCATCAGGACTTACCAGTTCTTTTTTGTGTCTCTTGACTCTGTCTTCTTATCTCCATTTACATGGCTGGTACCTAGTTCAGGCTGTCATCTCTCATGAGAACCAGTAGGCACATATTTTTTTAAATGGTTGTTGAATAAATGAATGCATCATTACCATAGTCTGCTATAGGTCTCCCTTTTTCTAATTTTGCACATATACAGTCCATTTTTAATAGTACCTTCAGAGTTATCTTTAAAATATCAATCTAATAATATGTTTCCTTAAAAAATTCTATCGATGGTTACCAATTTTTATTACACATTAGGATATCATTCAAATACAGATGCCTCAGCCCTATCTCTGGAAATTCCAATTAAGTAGCTCTGGGGTAGAGCCCAAGAATCTGTATTTTTTCCATGCATCTCAGGTTATTCTTATGCAGTTTTGCATTTTGGAACTATTGACGTGGAGAGTAAAAAGGCTAATAACTCTTTCCATGGCATGGAAAGCTTTTCAACCCATCTTACCAATTTCTTTCTCCACTACTCCTCAACCATATTCACATACCTGCACATTTATTACTTGCCATTTCCTGAGCACTTCTCATGAACATTTTATCATGTTGTTCTCCTTGCTTACATTGCTCTTCCTGCCCTTCTGTACTTAGTAGATCCCTCCTAAATCTTTTAAGGTTCTGCTTAGATGTCACTTTCTTTGCAAAGTCTACCTTGTCAGAATTTATTTGTCCTTCCCTTTTGTCCTCATAACATCTTGTTCTTCATGCTAGTTTAGCAACTACATGTGATTCCATTTTATACAAATTTGTATTTAACTTTTCTTATGCTAGACTAAGAGTCCGTGATAACAGGAAGCATTTTTCAACCATCTTTATCTCCTTAGTTCCCGGTATACTCCTTAAATGAATGAATCAATTCTAATTTCAGAACTAAAGTTCTGAAAGAAGATGGACTCTGTTATTTTCAGGAAGAGCAGACTGAGGTCTGACCCTTCGTGAATTTACATGTTTGGGAAGAGAAAGAGTGATCATAGGGAAAGCTGAAGAACTAGTTAGCTGTCAAGGAAGTTAAGGAAGCCTCTAGAGAGACCGTTTAATTGCTCGTTCATCCAGCTGTTTACTAAATACATATGTATTTATTGAGCATTTACTTTGTGTCAGGCATTATTCTGGGTAACGAGGGATAATATTTGCTGCAGAGAACTTGGATGTGTATTTGTGTCTAAAATAGAAAAAGAGAAACATCAAATATTTTTTAAAAACTTGATTTTATCTTAATGAGGTTTAGAACTGAGGCTTCTTTCTGCACTGTTCACTCAGTTATCTCCATCTTTTAGAGGAAAGAAGACCGATATGTAACTATCACACTAGCTGCTGAATGCCTGGCCCCCGTAGGGGCTCAAGTCTGTTATTTTTTATCATTCCCTAAGGATAGTAAAGTCCAGTTAGTTGTAGGTTGGAGAAAGTTAGACTCCAGTTTCCTAAACCGAATTTTCTTTTTTTTTTTTTTAAAGATTTCATTTATTTATTTGAGACAGAGAGAATGAAAGAGAGAGAGAGCACATGAGGGGGGGAGGGTCAGAGGGAGAAGCAGGCTCCCTGCCGAGCAGGGACCCCGATGCGGGACTCGATCCAGGGACTCCAGGATCATGACCTGAGCCGAAGGCAGTCGCTTAACCAACTGAGCCACCCAGGCGCCCTAAACTGAATTTTCTATAAGATTGTGAGGAGTAGTACCTTCTTAACTATTTGGAATAAATTGTTAATCTTACATGAAGGCAGAGGAATAAAATCTTTTTATGCCTTTAATCTGAGAAATAATAATTTTTTTCTGATGAGATTCTTGGGAAAGCAACCAAATCATTTAAGAAAAGTTCGGCTGGTCTGAGACGAACATCTCAACTAGTTTTTCTGAACACACTGGCCAGAGGGAATTGTCTCACTCCCCTCCTGAGGGGTCTAAATCATAAGAGCAAGTTGATGAAATACCTTCTCCCTTCCCAGATCCAGTAGTCGTGTGCTGGCAGAACTCTGACTATGCCATGATTGGACATCTTGACTGGCTGTTATATTTTCATGATTACTTGTTGGACAAGGATGAGGAGTCTCATGTCTCCTCTATGACTTCTGCTTTTAATGAGTTTCTGGTAATGCCTCCAGAAGATTCCTGTTTTGCTTCTGTTTAGCCCTATCCTCAGGCAATTTTATTAGCTTCCATTTGGCCCATGGCTGCCAGCAACGATTTATTGCCTGGATTGTGCCTTTCTTGGATCTTATTTGTTCTGCTAAAATCAAAGATGTTATATTTTATTTTATTTTATTTTTTTTAAAGATTTTTATTTATTTATTTGAGAGAAAGAATGAGAGACAGAGAGCACGAGAGGGAAGAGGGTCAGAGGGAGAAGCAGACCCCCCGCTGAGCAGGGAGCCCGATGTGGGACTCGATCCCGGGACTCCAGGATCATGACCTGAGCCGAAGGCAGTCGCTTAACCAACTGAGCCACCCAGGCGCCCCAAAGATGTTATATTTTAAACAGTGGGAAAAAATCAAATGCAAAGTCAGCATCCAAATGCATAAATTTTGTTAGTGCAAATTATGGTCAACGACCAAACAGTCGACATTTGGAGGCACATGGTAGCTTCAGACTGCACGCACTATCCATCAAGTCTTTTTGAGCAAGTCATGCTGTGGCAGGTGGAAGACTCAGGAGCCAAGTAGTTTCATTATTTACCTAATGTTTCCAGCCTAGGGCTGCTATTGCCCCAGTGGAGAGATTTATCAAATGGTTTTGATATGATGACCTGTGAATAAAGAGGAAAATGTATTTCAGACAATTTCTATGAACATAAGTTGAATTTTGGATTATTGTGCTTGTTTCTATCCACTCTAGAGAGGGGATACACCTACCTCCTCCCCTGACAGCAGAGCCCTGAAGCTTAATGCCCTTAAACTTGCCTTCTCCCTTGCTTCTGTCCTTCCTGGCCATGTCTTCACAGCATCAGTAGAGGCCTTCTCTCTACTTTGCTGTAGCTGCTCTGGTTACTGATTTAGTCTAAGATGTTTCCGATTTGTCCTGATTATTTCTCTGAACTTGAGTGCATCCCTTTTAAGACCTCTTCTCCAAATAAAGGATTACGCATATTCCTTTTGAATTCTTCATATTTGAGTCATGTTCTAACACTTGAAGGACTAAGGTCTCCAGTATCTGTGGTCTTTGAAAGTCAGACTCACCTTTTATCAGGATTTCGCATGGTTACTTAGGGTAATTGGATTGCACTGATAGCACTAGGATTTGTAAAGCAGTTACTTGCTTTACTAAGATTATTCTTGTTTCTTTATCTTATTCACAGATTGCTGTCTTTTACTGATCTATACATAAATTGTTTCTTAATACCATTCCCCTTATTCAGATTTCACTAGATTTACATGCATGAACATACATACATACATGCTTTTCAGGTTATTAAAGCCCCAACGGGCTCTGATGATATCTGCAATTACTCGGTGTAAGAACAGTAACTATTTCTCTTCCGAACTTTAGCGGGGGCAGAAGTCCCTACTGATCACCTATCTTACTTTTACAGAAAAGATCTTACACATCTTTTGGTCTGACCTGATCTAGATTATCTGAGTACTGCCCCTTTGTGTTAAAGAGTATTGGAGTGCTTTTGATGAACTTTATTGTGGTTATGTGTATGAGTATGTGTGTGTTTCTCATTCCTCGACTGCCTCCTGTAGCCTAGGCCAGGACTCAAGGAGCAGTGCTCTCCAGCCAGGTTACTGCTTGTCTTGGCTTTCAGTTATGACTTGTGAATTTCCATTACTGTTTTTCTTAAGCTAATAGGGGATTGTATCTAACTGCCAGCATATCCTACTTTGTGCTTTTGGACCAGCTCGAAGACTCCTTTCAAATAGGAAAGTTAGTATTACATTTTCTGTGGTTTCTGGGAATAGTGTAAGAAAAGGAAATCTAGTAATTCTAAACCCCTCCTTTATGGTGCCTGTTAAAATGTAGCATATTAAAATTATTAGAATTTCGCCTCTCTTCACCCTCTCATGGACTAGTAAGTAGTTTAAAGGCCAGAATTATTAGGACAGTGGCAAGTTAGAAGGAGAAACAAAGGAAGTGGGGAATCTGTAAGCCAACAACTGGAACTGAAAATGTCTGGATAAAGGAGTCTCATGCAGAGCTCAGAGAGAGGTAGGCAAATTATTGTCTCAGTAGCCCATGTTAGATCCCAGGAATTTTTTTTTTTAACCCTTTTATTTTGAAATAATTGTCGATTCATAGAAACTTATACAGAGAGGTCCTGTTAATCCTTCAACCAGTTTTCTCCCACTAGTAACATCTTAGATAACTGTAGTATATTATCAAAACCAGGAAGTGGACATTGGTACAATTCATAGACCTTATTCAGATTTAAATTCAGATTTAAACTGAGAAGTCTTATGAGATGCCATCTAACAACTGTTGAGTTGTTTCCCAACCTTTAACTTTGGTTGTATACTTGCTAGCAGTTTAAAGCGCACAGAAGGACCAGATGTGATGGCCAGACCTTTTCTCTCATTGACTTATTATTTTTATGATTTTTTAAGATTTTATTTATTTATTTGACAGAGAGAGACAGCGAGAGAGGGAACACAAGCAGGGGGAGTGGGAGAGGGAGAAGCAGGCTTCCCGCGGAGCAGGGAGCCCGATGTGGGGCTCGATCCCCAGGACCTGGGATCATGATCTGAGCCCAAGGCAGATGCTTAACGACTGAGCCACTCAGGCGCCCCATGACTTATTATTTTTAATAAGCTCTTTCAAACCTTACAGAGAATGATACAACAAATACCCGTGTAGCTGCCAACTAGCTTAAAAAAAGAAGACTATTAGCAATACAGTTGAACATATCTTTATACTTTTACCTCATATGAATGTACCCCTAAATAATGTGTGTTGTTTTACATGTTTTTACATCATGTAAATGGCATCATATTCTACATATCCTTTTGCTATGTGCTCTCTACAGTTTAATATTATATTTGTAAGATTTATTTGTGTTGATATACATAGCACTAGTTTATTCATTTTTACATTGATACATGTGACAGTTATTCATTTTCACATTGTCATATGGTAGCCCAGTATATGATTGTACTAAAATTTATTATCTTCTGTTGATGGATATTTACAGTGTTTTTAGGATGATAATGTTAGTTTTGCTATTAAAACATAATGTTGAAATGAAAATCAAAACCACAAAAAGATATTACTTCCTACCACTTGGATGGTTTTAATAAAAAGGATGGACATTAACAAATATTGGTGACAATATGAAGAAATTAGAACCTCATACATTGCTTGTGGGATTATAAAGTGGCATAGTCACCTTGGAAAACAGTCTTGGTAGTTCCCCAAAATGTTAAATGCAAAGTTACCACATATGTCCACACAAAAACTGGTACATG
This sequence comes from Neomonachus schauinslandi, assembly GCF_002201575.2. Taxonomy (NCBI): domain Eukaryota; kingdom Metazoa; phylum Chordata; class Mammalia; order Carnivora; family Phocidae; genus Neomonachus; species Neomonachus schauinslandi. The sequence goes on along the minus strand of NC_058408.1, from coordinate 27,564,364 downwards.
AATGTTTATAGCAGCATTATTCCTAATAACTGAAAAGTGGAAAAAACTCAAATGTCCATCAACCGATGAATAGATAAACAAAATGTGGTATATCCATACAATGGAGTATGATTGGCCATAAGAAGGAATGAAGTTCCAATATATGCTACAGTGTGGGTGAACCATGAAAGCATTATACTAAGTGAAAGAAAGCAGATGCAAAAGACTGTGTATTGATTCCATTTGTATGAACTGCTTAGAATAGGCAAAGAGACAGAAAGTAGGTTAGTGGGTGCCAAGGGCTAGACAGAGGGAAGAATGGGAGTGTTGCCTAGTGGATGTGGGGTTTCTTTCTGGGGAATGAAATGTCCTGAAATTAGATGCTGGTGATAGTTGCACAATTCTGTGAATACACTAAAAACTGCTGAATTGTATGCTTTAAAAGGGTAAGTTTTATGGTACGTAAATTACATCTCAATGAAGATATTATAAAAACAAAAAACTCATAATGCTACTGTGAGCATTCTTGTTCGTGGTTCCATGTGTAAATGTGTTAACAGTTTTTCTAAAGGTTATATGAAGGATCAAATGTTTGTGCATCTTTACCAGATAGTGCTTTTCCACATTCTTGGCTATACCAATTTACATTGCCTCCAACTGTGTATGAAAGTTCCTATAGCTCCACATTCTCGTTTTGTCAGATTTTTATTTATTTATTTGACAGAGAGACACAGCAAGAGAGGGAACACAAGCAGGGGGAGTGGGAGAGGGAGAAGCAGGCTTCCCGCGGAGCAGGGAGCCCAATGCGGGGCTCGATCCCAGGACCCTGGGATCATGACCTGAGCTGAAGGCAGACGCTTAACGACTGAGCCACCCAGGCGCCCCTCGTTTTGTCAGATTTTTTATATCATTGACTTAGGTCAAAACTGATATTCTCAAATCAATTGTTTACTATTTTCAGACAGTGCCAACAGTGTGATGCTATTTGTAAATGCCTATTGACTATTGCTACAGATTTCTTAGTGATTAGCTGTAAAATATTAAGGCCCAAGTAGCATATTGCTTGATATTTGGGGTTTGTGCATGACTAACATCATACAAAGTTTATGAAACCAGGGAGAGATTGGACAGCTGTGTTACTGAAAACGTTCCTTAGCATCAGACAACTACATCTCAACAAATCATATTTGGATTATTTAGTTTATATATTATCTAGACGCCATACATCTTTTTCCACTGCGTCCTCTATCCTGCCAGTTTCTGCTTCATGTAGCAGCAGCTTTCCCCCCCACCCCGTGGTAGCTTTTCATGTTGTACTTGATATTTTTTTTTAAAGATTTTATTTTTAAGTAATCTCTACACCCAATGTGGGGCTTGAACTCACAACCCCAATATCAAGAATCACATGCTGTACTGACTGAGCCAGCTAGGAGCCCCTAGATTGTTTTTTTAATGGCAAAATTCTGGCTGAACACATGGAAAAAGACACTTACATCCTTTAGATGTGTTTTCTATTTCAGTCATATAATAATTGCCAACTTTCCCTCTGGTTAGTGTTATGGTTTCAATAATTATGATTATTCCAAGAACTTTTTTTTTCCTCCCAGTGAGGAGAGTCTTTATTAAAAAGGATTATTGCAAGGTGGGAAGGGAATATGGTTAGAGGGGAAGGAGGATATTTGCAATAGGGAAAACACTGTGGTAATAAGATCTGAAACATTAAGAACGGCTAACTTCAGGAACGTACATGTAAGTCTGAGTACTTATAATAGGTTCCTGTGTATTTGTATGATCCGTTGACTTTCTTTGATTTTTGGCATATTTAAGGCACTGAATAATTGAGAATCAGCTTAAGTGCTGTTGTTTGACAAAGTTTTTTTGTTTGTTTGTTTTAAGGGTGATATATTTTTCTTACTGCTACTTGCTTTTTGTAATACACTGGTGAGGACTGTTTTATGAGAACATATTTAGGCATATCTTTGCCTAAGGACTTTGCCAAATTGCAATTGGAAGAATGGAATTACACAACTTTTCATGGCATTCTATTCTTTTACAAAAAGGAATGAAGATGTGGGGTTCTACCTATCCCTTCATATTTGACTATTGTGATCATCTAGGTCAGATTCTGCTGGGTGAGAAGACTGCTTTCTAGATGCAGTAGAAGTTTAACCTGATAATAGGGTAATCCTGAATAGTAAATTTGAGGTGGTAAGTTCTTTTAAAAATTGACTGTGATGATAGTTTGATTCACTTATCTCTGGCTATACTAAAAAACAGAAACAAAAACAAAAACAGAAACCACACACACACGGAAAAGTAAGCATACCATTGAATTACATACTTTAAATGGGTGAATTGTATGGTATGTGAATTATATCTTAATAATGCTGTTTTAAAATTAAAAAAATAAACATGAGAAACTTCCCACTTTTATTATTAATCAGCAAAATGCAAATTGAAATACTGATTATTTTTGTTCAGTACTTTAATAGAAAATTTTTTTTTTAAATATTTTATTTATTTGCGAGAGAGAGAATGAGAGACAGAGAGCATGAGAGGGAGGAGGGTCAGAGGGAGAAGCAGACTCCCTGCTGAGCAGGGAGCCCGATGTGGGACTCGATCCCGGGACTCCAGGATCATGACCTGAGCCGAAGGCAGTCACTTAACCAACTGAGCCACCCAGGCGCCCCTTTAATAGAAATTTTTATATTGGTTCTGTCAAGTGTGGATATTGGTATGGAATTGAGAAACTGGGCACTCTTATTCAACACTGTCTTGTAAATGGGTAAATCCTTTTCAGAAGGCGGTTTGGAAGAATTTATAAAAACAAATGCAAGTTATTTGACCCCCCAACTTGTATTTCTTTCCTTCTACTGGAACGTGTGCAGAAGGATGTTTGTAAGGAAATATTTTTTTTAAAGATTTTATTCATTTATTTGACAAAGAGAGTGAGAGACCTCAAGCAGGGCGAGCAGTAGAGGGAGAGGAAGAAGCAAGCTCCCTGATGAGCAGGGAGCCCGATGCGAGCCTTGATCCCAGGACCCTGGGATCATGACCTGAGCTGAAGGCAGACGCTTAACTGACTAAGCCACCCAGGCGCCCCCAGAAATATTATTTAATTCTTTGTTTGTAGTAATAAAAACATTAGGGAAAAAACTCTAAGTTTATATAAGCTTAGATAAACAGGAGAATGAATGGTTAAATAAATTATATGTTCATAGTTTGGAAATCTTTTACAGTTATAAACAAAAGGTAGACTTCATGACCTCCACTAACATGGAAAGTCTATAAAAATTTGTGAATAGAAAGAAAAATGCACAGTTAATACATATGTCTCTATGCTTTTAAAAATTCTAAATAATACATAAAAATGTGTCTCTGTATAAGTATGTATTTTGAAAACATTTTAGAAGGATATATACCAAACTGTACATAGCTACTTTTCATTTTTTTTACTCTTACAGTAAAAATATACTCTTGTGTTACTTAAAAAAATTACTTAAATCATTTTGAAGAAAAAGGCTATAGTATACTCTGGTACAGAGCCTTGGACTGGCAGCTAGGAACCCTAGAGCATTAGTCAAGTTACGATCATAGACTTAAGCCCTCTTGAGTGGTTTTATTCTCATATAGCTCATGTAACTCAGTATCAGGAAGTAGGATTAATATCCGTGTTCACCATTATCACTTCCTGAGCATTACTTTCCATACCCTCTTATACAAATAAAATACCTTCTGCTCCTTTGATTTGCATGCCATTTGGCTAGGCCACCTTCTTTCTCATTCTTCAAAGACAACTCACAACTTCCTCTCAGTCTCATTACTATCAGAGCATCCAACACTTTGGCCTCTTAGTTTCTTAACTTCCTCCTTTTGGGTGACTTATCCCTCCATCTTGCTCTGTCACTCACTTCCACAGTCAAATCTATGACAGTTTTCACCTAGAGCTACTTCTCAAAGCATCTGGCTTTTCGAAGGTAACATGTAATGACTAGTTCAGTCCCTACTCCCATTGTAACCAAATTCTTACTGGGACCTCTAGTTCTTCTCCCCATCCCCTTTCTTCCTAATTTATCAGCTTCCCTTATTATCTTTTTAAAAAAGATTTATTTTTAATTATTTTTATTTATTTATTTAGAGAGAGCATGAGCTGGGGGAGGGGCAGAGGGAGAGAGAGAGAATCTCAAGCAGACTCCATGCTGAGCGGAGAGCCTGATAAGGGCTGGATCCCATGACCCTGAGATCATGACCTGAGCCGAAACCAAGAGTCAGATGCTTAACTGACTGAGCCACCCAGGCACCCCTTATTTATTTATTTATTTGAGAGAGAGAGAGAGAGCAAGTGAGTGTGAGAGAGCGGGTGGGGAATGCAGAGGGAGAGAGAATCTCAGGCCGACTCCACTCTGAGCACGGAGCCTGCCTGGACTCAATCCTGTTATCCTAGATCACGACCCGAGCCGAAACCAAGAGTCTGACGCTCAACTGACTGCACCACCTAGGCGCCCCCCTTATTATCTTGCTTAGGTTCTGTGTGCACTTCAATAACACTTTCCCTGTTACTAAATTAAACCCCTAAACTTCTTTACCTCTGTGAAATTTTTGAACTTTTCAGACAGAGTTCTAACCCTTGATGAACCCAATTCTGATTTCTCTGTGGTTACACCCAAGTGGCTAAAAATCACAAAATAGTGCAGATTTTTTACCACTTTACATTCATGGTCACCAAATTCAAATAGATCTTCCCATTGTCTGGAAACTCCATTATATCTCAACTCACTACTTCTTTCCCTGAAAAGATCATTCTCCACTTCTTTACTCTCCCCACACTTCTGGCCACCCAATTTCCTCCTTTTTTGTCAGCAGATGATGTTACCTCCTAACCTTCCACAGAATCTCTGATCTGGTTTTTGTCTCCATCACTGCACCAAAAAAAAGCTCTTTACAGAGCTTTAACATGAGACTTGTTAAAAGTCTGGTGACCCTCAAGGTCTAAATTGAGAGTTGGTATAATAAAGTAGTTCATAGTGTAGGCTCTGGAGCCAGACTGATTGGGTTTGAATGCTGGCTTAGTTTTTAGCCATGTGACCTTGGACAAACTACTTAACCTTTTATTTATTTATTTATTTATTTAAAGATTTTGTTTACTTATTTGAGAGAGAGAGAGCACAAGCAGGGGGAGCAGAAGGAGAAGCGGGCTTCCTGCTCAGGACCCTGGGATCATGACCTGAGCCAAAGGCAGATGCCCAACGGACTGAGCCACCCAGGCTCCCCAGCCTTTGAAGAGTGAAAATAAAAATATCCTTCTTAAAAGTTTGCTAGGAGGATTAAATTAATGTATAACACAGTGCTTAACCCATAGTACTCAACAATATTATTATTATTATTTGTTAATCATAATAATCACATTCTAATAATTCTGTAAATAACAATAAATAAATAATTCTAATAATTCTATAAATGTCACTTATGTAATTAATATGTATTTATTAAATATTAATATTCGATATAATAAACATTACTACTATTATTACTCCTACTACCACCTTCATTACTATTATGATTATTAATACTATTTCACAGATAAAATCGGAAACAGAGAAATTAGAATTCTTTAACTTTTCACCTATCAACCACTCTGCCTTAGTCAGAAACACTCTTTTTTCCTTCCCTCCTCGTGCCGTAGCAGAGGTGTTCTTCCCATCTAATGCTAACACTCCCATCTTTGTTTTGGAGCCCTTCTTCTGCAACCAGACACTGTTCAGTTTCTCTCTTCAAGCTTTTCCTTTTATTTGGACTCCTCCAAGTGTCATTAAACATGCTCAGATCTCTTCCATCTTGGAATAACAAAATTCTCAGGACCCCTCCCCGGCCTCTACGTATCACCCTGCCTTTTTCCTCCCTTTCTTAGCCATATTTTTCAAGACTTACCCTTGCTTTCCTTTCCCCTCACTCTTTATTCCCTTCCTATCTCAACCTCATCTCATTGCTGCATTGAAACACTTCTTGCTAAGATCATCAGTGACCTTCAGATTGCTAATTCTGACATTTCCATTCTTCATCTTACTTGACTCTCAGCAACATAAACCACTCTGTCCTTCTCTCTCACCTTTTTTTTTTTTTTTAAAGATTTTATTTATTTATTTGACAGAGAGAGACACAGCGAGAGAGGGAACACAAGCAGGGGGAGTGGGAGAGGGAGAAGCAGGCTCCCCGCAGAGCAGGGAGCCCGATGCGGGACTCGATCCCAGGACCCTGGGATCATGACCTGAGCCGAAGGCAGTCGCTTAACCAACTGAGCCACCCAGGCGCCCTCTCTCTCACCTTTTTATCCTAAGACTTTCATGATAAATTTTTCTTGCCTTCCCCCCCTTCTTCTCTTGTTGCATCTTCCTTGTTTGCACATTCTTCTCTACATGGTTTTTAAATGTTAGAATTTTCAAATCTTGGTGCTAGGTCTTCTCACTCTACTCTCTTTCCATGTCTTGTTCACAGGCCCAGCTTCAAATAGTCCTCAAAAAATATTGGCTGCTATCAAGATTATTATCATTATTCACCAATCTTTCCCTTCCTTGGAGGACTTTTGGGAAGACCCATGGGAATATATTTAAAATTTGAGTATTTTGGAAGAAAGAATGGCATTATAATTTACTTACATTTTATTATTTCACTGAAATTAATCTGGCCCTAAAATAAAATAAAACTTAATCCTACTGATCAGCGTTATCACAGTATTGGAATAAAAAAGTTGTTGATATGATGTATCTAGTATTATGCTATGAATTAGCAATCATGAGAGTGTCCAGATTCATCTGTTCAAATGCTATACGTGAAGCCATTTCCAGGCACTGAAGGAAATGATAATGATGAGGATGAGGATGATAGTAATAAAAGTAATAACAATGACAAAGACAAAAATTCAGCATCTTCCTAATACAAGTATCTTTTATATGTTGAATTTTCTGTTCCTTAAATTTGGCAGATTCTCATAGTGTGTGATCTCATGGCCTAGAAGAGGGAAAGAGACTTCTGGAGAAACTGAGAATTCTCAGCCAGTGCATCACACTCATTGACATACATACCCCCCCCCCCCCCCCAGAAACCCAAGGGAAGACCAGTTATGCTGTCATTTCCACAGCAACCAGCTGGGATTTTACAAATGTGACAAAGTAGAAAATGAAGTTTCTACTTCATGTTATGTCATGTTAGTGTCATCTGGTAGGCTGTGATCGGAGTCCTCACTGGACCCTCTTCATGGTTGTTAATAGCATTTGACTGATTTTGAGGACATTAAACTACCTTTCAGGAAATGTTCACTAGTTACTTTGAAGTCCCCTCCCCTTTTAACCTGTTCTTCCAAAACAGCTTTGATTTTTAAGAGGTAGTATGCCAGGTATACTGGTTAGCCCGGTATTACCAGACACAAGGCATCTTCTGTCAGAGGGAATGTTGTGTCTGGCGCAGAATCAACTGGGCACAGTATCATAGCTTGCCTGGCAGAGGTCTGAACAGAGTGGCAGAACACCACTGGCAGGCTGAGAGTGGGAAGGGTGGTGCCTTGGGTTGCCCAAGTAACTCTGTTTTAGTGAGGATCCTAACTGGCTGAGAAAACATACCTCTTTCAGTGGCCTTGGTGAAGCCTTTTGATCATTGAGTATTTCCTTAAGAATTTAAGGGCAGGATCAGAAAAGGGCTCCTATTCTGTTAACGTCTTACCTCTTGCCATATGCAGTGTTATGTTGGTGGAAATTTCAAATTTCACCGTTTAGTTCCCTCCTTCACCCACTACCAAACACAGATTATTTTGTATACACTGAGGTGGGAGATGGACTTTTGTATCACTAAAAGCTAGTGTTGTGATTTTCACTGTGTGGATTCTGAGATGTCTGCTGCCAGCTAACAGTGCCAGGACAAACTGGTTGCTTACTGGGTATGCGTCGGGATGAATATTGACATGATTGATTATGCTAAAAATAGGATATTTGAAATTATTTTTGTATTTATAGTTATATGTTTGTCATATAACTAGGAGATTTCTATCCTAGTTACACTTAATATAGTAGGTTCTGTTCTATATTGTTAATAATACCATTAAGCAAATATATATTGAATGCCTCCTGTGTGTTCAGCACTATTCTGGGCCCTGGGGATACAATTAGTAAGTCATACTCTGCATAGATGGAGTTCATAGTCTGGTTGGTAAGTTGACAAAGATAAGTACAGTAGAACGCAACGCACTGTAATAGGCCCTCAGGAACACAGGTGGTGGTGACTGACTCTGCTAGGATGAGAAGGACCGTCAGGCAGGCTTTATAGAGGAGATAATGTTTAAACTAAGTCTTTGAGACTACAGAGAAGCTCTAAGCAGGGAAGTATGGTCCAGGCTTAGGAGATGGCATGTATAAATGTGTAGAGGTATATGAAAGCGTGGTACGTTGGAGAATTGTTCTGGGAATGGTGGGTGACAGCGAGTAGCAATATGTGTGAGCAGTCACACTGTGCCAGTCACATACTTAACATGCACACATAGTAAGTCATGTAGTCCTCATAAGACACTCTAAGAAAACTATTATTGTTCTTCCCATTTTAAAGATGAGGTAACCGAGGCAGAGAGAAGTAACTTACCTATGGTCTTATAGCCATTCAGTTTCACAGCTAGCATTTGAACTCAAATTTTTTGGCCAGTGCTCTAAACTGGGTGTCGGCAAACTATAGCCCACAAGCCACCTCCAGCCCACTGTCTGGTTTTATACAGCCTACAAGCTAAAAATGGTTTTTGCATTTTTAATTAGTTGCAGAAAGCAAAAGAAGAATAATATTTTGTGACATGTGAGACATATGAAATTCAAATTTCAGTATCCATAAAATTTTCTTGAAACACAGCTACACTCATTGGTTTGTGATGGCTGCTTTCACACTACGGTTGGCAGAGTTGAGTATTTGCAAGAGACTGTATGACCTGCAAAACCTAAAATACTTACTCTCTGACTTACAGAGAAAGTTTGCCGACCTTGCTCTAAAACAATTCACTAGATTGCCTCATAGTATATTTTGTTTGCTAAAGTAACACAAACAGTGTGTGTTAATAGCAATAGTTGGATTTATGTACTACTTATCTTTTTAAAAATCTGTTTTCATATTTGTTGTCTCATGTGTCCTCATATCAACCCTGAAATAAAAGGAAGGTTAAGTTTGATGCTTTCTATCTTACAGCTAGGAAACCTAATTGTGGGAAGATTGGGATGGGCTGTGACATTGAAGTTAGACTCTTTTGCCTGTACAGTGTCTTGTAATGTCCCGCACTCTGTTCTGAAATTTGCCCTCTACCTTTGTCCTAGATATACAGTTACTCAGAGCTTGGGCTCAAGGCCACTCCATAAATGAGACAGTTGAGATAGATTGAAAGAGCAAGGTAACACATACTCTTTCCTTAACTTTCAGCACCTCTGCAACAGTGTCTGAAATTCTCTTCTTGGCAAGGTTCGACTTACTCTGAGCACACTGCCAGTGAAGTGCTCCAGGAGGCTTGTATTTGATTTCGGATAAGTAAGCACTTACCATCAAAGGAGACAGGCGGCATTTCTCATTTTCGTTTCCATAAAGGATGCCATTGCATTGGTGGGCTATGTGGAAAGTCTTTGACTTAACAGTAAATTTTGCATCTTTTTTTTTAGGTTTACACTTGTCCATTATTCTGCCTTTGGAGCTTGAGGTTTCTACTTTTTTGCTGTTCCTGATCTTTTCTGAGCTTAGGAATACTGCCTCTTAAATAAAGGAACTTTCCTGGTTACCTCGGCACTACCACCAAGCTAGTCAGGGAGAGTGAAGTCTAACTCTTATGTGTGACCTCAAGGGATGTTTGTGTTATCTATTGCTTTTTATTATTCATTGCACTCTCTTACCTCTAGGACATAGTCTGAGGATTGAACTATAGGCCATGTTTCTTATATTATTGAGCTTGATGCTTTCAGGAAAAAACAAGTTATTCATATTTTCAAAGTCTTAACCACTAGCGTCTTCTCTTTCAGCCCAAGTAGTGAATTGATATTATTAGCAAAATTGGCTATACCCAGATTTGGTCTGTTAAGGTGCATCAGAAACAACATGGTACCTTAAGATAGGTCAACTATGTTTCCACTGATAGCCAGTATTTTCTTAGCCACTGACAGTGCTGAGGTTAGCGCAATGTAGAAAAACATTTCTCTGTCCCAGGGGTCAGATGCCTCAGGGATGCTGAAATGCCTAAAGCGATGGATAACACAAGTGTATACGTTTGTCGAAACTCAGTAAATGTGTACTGACGATCTGTGCTTTTCACTATATGTAAATTTTACTTCAAAAGAAAAATAATACTGTAAACAAGCATTGAACTCTTGCTAATATGCATGTGACATGTTTGAGGAAATTATTATGAATGTCTGAAATGAATGAGTGAAGGGATGGACATGTGATAAGGTAAGTATAGCAGAGTGTTAATGGTGGACTACAGGTCATGTGAAGGTAAATGGGTATTCACTGTGAAATTCTTTCAACTTTTCTATGTTTGAACATTTTCATAATAAAATATTTGGGGAAAATGCCTAAAAAGGATAGGCAGGTAATATAACTTAATAAAAGTAGGCTAAGTATAAAACAGTAGAGGATGGTGGGGTGTGGGGCATCAGGTACTCATGCTCTGCCTAGAGAAGACAACTGCCACTCAATTCAGTTGTTACTTTGCATTGCCAGATATTCTAATTTTTAAATCTCGAATGTGGAATTTTTTAATGTGAAAAATCTTTATTTATTTATTTATTAAAGATTCATTTATTTGAGAGAGAGAATGAGAGACAGAGAGCATGAGAGGGAGGAGGGTCAGAGGGAGAAGCAGACTCCCCGCCGAGCAGGGAGCCCGATGCGGGACTCGATCCAGGGACTCCAGGATCATGACCTGAGCCGAAGGCAGTCGCTTAACCAACTGAGCCACCCAGGCGCCCCGAAAAATCTTTATTTTTAAAATGCCACATGGGCCAAACAAAAGGCTTTTAATTTGCCAACATTTTTCTATCCCAAAGATTTTAATTTTAGAGGAAAAATGGAGGTGTCCGCTTGAATTGTAAAGTCACCATTGTTACCACTAACATGTGACTTTGGAGAGACCTCAGCAGTAGCGGAGACCTTCTGCCATAACCTCAATTCCCCTGTTCTGTGGGCTGCTGTACGATAATGCTTTGCCAGGGCCATGCCGCCGTATTCATGACACTGACCCAACCAGGGCTTTGCTGTGGGGCTGGGAACAGCTGTGAGATTGGGCTGGTTGGCTTCAATTTCCCTGGGCTCACTTTAGGATTATTTAATAGGGAAAGGGCAGCGAGTAGTACATGCTAGCTTGCTGTTCAGATGTAGTTCCTGGATGTAAGTCACTTAGGCTTGAACAGAAATTAGCACTGGGTAGGAATCAGCAACAGAAAAGACTTCTAAGACTTCCTTATATTCCCTGTTCTGACCACGCGGTGTTGCAGTCTACCAAGGGCCCTAAGCTCTTAACCGTCTCTGTGTTATCCTTTTTCACCGTGGGCGTTCTAATCAGCTATGCTGTCCCTTCTATCTCAGGGATGCTTCTCAAATCCATCCCCTCCTCCATGCCTCCACTGCCAGGACCTTACTTCAAGACCTCATCCTCTCTAACCTTGATTATAGTTTTCTCAGTGGTTGTCTCTGTTGTGAATTTTTCCTGCCAGCAGTTCAATCTTCATATTCCCACCACAGTTACCGTTCTTAAGATACAATTCTGGTAATGTCACTCCCTGGTTTAAAAGACTCAGTACCTCCCTGTTGCCTTCAGGATAAAGGTTAAACTTTTTATCATGAGATACAGGGACCTTCATTGCTGCCAACCTATCCTACCAGCCTCTCTTCCTTCCATTTCCCATTAACCTGTAGGGTAAAATTCAGATTCTTCAGTATGGCAAATGAAGCCCTGTTCAGATTTTCATGTGTGCCACCATCCCCATCTGAGTACAAAATGCCAAACTTCTCACCATTCCAAAAGACTTTCTTTTTTTTCCTTTTCTCCAGACCTTTGTATTACTGTTCCCTTTGCTCCTGATGTTCTTTATCTCTGCTTTTTATTTTATTTTATTTTCATCCCTGCTTTTTAAACTGGCTACCTCCTTCTCCGTTATAACTCAGGTGAATAATATCCATTCTGTGAAGTGTTCCCTGTTACCCCCAGAGAAAGTTGGTGACTTCTTACTCTGTATTATAATACTTTGTACATATCACTCATTTTATATTAGAGTATGATTTCTGTTACATATATCATTTACATATCTCTTTCTACCACGAAATGTTAAAGTCTTATTCATTTTTTATTCCTGCATCTTCTCCTAAGGATTATGTCTGGCAGAGTATAGACCTCAGTAAATGTTTGTTACATAAATAAATGAAAGGCACTTTACAGTCAAGGAATGTATTACTAAGATAAATTCTTAGCCTGTTCTTTGATAATGTGAGTCAGTGTCAGAACCGGAACTTAAATCTGTGTTCTCAGATTTTCTGCCTGTGCTAACAATAGACTTGATGGACCCCTCTGTAGCCAGGGACTGTTATGGCAAAACCCAGCATGCAGCCCCTGAACTTCCTTTGCCAGCTGTAGGAGAGTCATTCTTCCACTCCTGGCTCACTGTCTTCCCTTTCCTCTGATCCTTCTAATTTACTTCCTTCTCTTTTAATAAAACCTGACTGTGGTCTGTTGGCATCTACTAGAACTTACAGAGAGTTTATGCTGTATTTGTGTTTATTTTAAGTATATATTTTTTGCCCTTTCTGGTGTGGAAAGGAGTGTTCTTGCTATCTCTTAGAGATGAGGGCGGTGGGGGGGGGGGGGGGAGCAGTAATAGTAATAATACTAGCAGCAGCCAACATGTGGCATTTAACTATATGCTGTACATTAAGTATTTTTATGTACATTAGCTCATTTGTAACCCCATGAAGTAGGTACCATAATTGGTGTGATAATTTTATAGATGAGGAAACTGGAACATACAGAGATAACTTGTTTTAAGAACACAAAATTTAGTAGACCTGGGATTTGAACCCAGGAAGTCTATTCCATAGTCTGCACTCTTAACCAGTACACTGTTCCGGCTGGGGCTGCTTTCTTTACCACAGAGGACCCTACATGTGGGGAGACATGCCAGTAAGTGATTTGGACTCACATATGACTAGCTTTGCCCGTGTAAAACTCTTGATGAAAATGTGCTTGGAAAAGAGTAACCTCTTATTTTAATATCTCCTTTTAGGGATAAAATTTGCTGTACTGATTTATACTTTCTGAGAAGTCAATCTTCCTGTAATTTTTTTGTGGCTTTTACTCCTTACCCAGCTCAGACCCAGAATTGCCTTCCTTCTTTCACAAGGCTTACTTGACAGCTGTGGATCATTGCCCATGCCATAGCTTTCAGGCTGTACTCTTGCAGCTTATGAAACACTTGTTTATGGGCACGGAGTGATCTGGAGTTAAATAGAAAAATCCCTCTCCCTGGGACAGCAATTTACTCTACATGCCAAGTTGGCAGCACAATAGACCTTTGGGGGGGCTGTGGTTAAGATAGGTAGCCAAGATATGAGGGAGGTTTCTAATCCAGACTCATGCTAATAAACAGAGTGGTAACCAAAGCACTTTAATAGGATCTTTGTGTTTTGCATGTAGTCTAGCCAGGAGTGACCAACTCAAATCAACCAATTGGGCACATTCCTCATATGAAATTATTGGAGAGTTAGACTAATATCAGTTTACCCTATATATGCTAAAGCAAAGTTATTTTTAGGAAGATAGTATCAGGTATTAAAAATGTTCCATGGGCCAAGTGGTGTCTGGAGACTGGCCCATGAACTCTATTTTGGATACCTCTAAATTGGTAGGTAGAAAACATTTAGGTACTTCTGCAACTGAATATGTGACCTTAAATAAGTCATTTAACTTTCCCGGGACTAGTTTCTTCATCTGTCACATGAAAAGTCCTGGTGTTTATTGCGTTAGCTACCATGTTCTTTCCTTCTTTTATATCTTTGTTGTAACATGCTTTTTCCAAGGAACCTCTTTTGATCAAGTCTGTAAAGATGAATCATCCCATTAGTGTGCCTCAGCTCTTATGTGCAGAGTTTGTAAGGAAATAACTTCGAGAAGGGCTTTCTTATTTATATACAAGTGTCCAAGTGTCTCAGCTGTGTACACTCTTTTGACTTGAGAGAAACTCATGCTTGGGATTTTTATCATTATTACTAGGCCTCATTTATTGTTCCTCAAAATCAGGATGATCAATGAATCATGAAACAGAGATTTGGACACTGGAACTATAAAAGTTCTGTTTGGAATAACCATGGGCTTTAAAAAGATGGACCCGGGGCGCCTGGGTGGCTCAGTTGGTTAAGCGACTGCCTTCGGCTCAGGTCATGATCCTGGAGTCCTGGGATCGAGTCCCACATCGGGCTCCCTGCTCGGCGGGGGGTCTGCTTCTCCCTCTGATCCTCTTCCCTCTCCTGCTCTCTCTCTCTGTCTCATTCTCTCTCTCAAATAAATAAACAAAATCTTTAAAAAAAAAAAAAGATGGGCCCTTTATTCTTTCTTCTTCTCAACTTTCTAAAAGCCTACCTTGATCTAATGAGAGGGAGGTCAAATGTATATAGCCTTGTGTGGCACAAAATTTGCCAAAGCCATATCTGTAAGACGACTTAATGGGCTTTTCTTCATTCAAGGGGATAAATGCATGGGGAATGGAGAAGGTTGAAGGAAACATTATTTGAAGGGTAAGGGCTTGGGGCATTTAGAGGAGGCCTTAGTAGGATTCAAAATGAACATATTTTTGATATCTAAATATTATCAACCCTTAGTATGATACTTGCTCTTAACTGAAGGAAGGTGTTTTCTGGTCCCAAATTGTAAACGTTTATAGTCTTGCAGGTAATATGCCAGTTTACTGAGAAAAAATCTTAGTCAGTATGACACTCCATGGAAAATTCTTTACTTGTGCTGTTTCTCTTGGCTCTCTCTCCCGAAAGGCTACAACAAATCAGTGTCCAGAGCCTGTCTGACCACTGAGTACATAATCAGATATAGTTCTCACCATCTGGGAGCCAAACTGTCTATGCCAGTGGGGTTGTGAGTCTTTTACACAGGGCTGACAGTTGCTGGAGTCACCTGTCATGTTGGAGCAGAATGTTATTACGATTTTCACTTGAGTAGTAGTTATACTATATCATGATTGGAATAGAGAGACAGGTACTTGGAAGGAGTGACTCAAGCGTTGGGTCAGTCAATCTTAACTACTAATATGTTAAAGCCTTCTCATAGTGATGATCTGCTGATGGTTGAGGTTTCCAAATTTACTGACTCCTTTATCACCTTTAATTTGCTGGCATAATTTTTTTTTTTTTAAGATTTTATTTACTTATTTGGCAGATAGAGACACAGCGAGATAGGGAACACAAGCAGGGGGAGTGGGAGAGGGAGAAGCAGGCTTCCCGCCGAGCAGGGAGCCCAATTCGGGGCTCGATCCCAGGACCCTGGGATCATGACCTGAGCCGAAGGCAGACGCTTAACGACTGAGCCACCCAGGCGCCCCGCTGGCATAAAGTCTTGTTCTGTGCTGAGGCTACCTCATTGGAGCAGGGGGACTTTGAGCTTTGAAATGTTGGGTTTCACGGCAAACTCCTCAGTCAGTCCTGCCACCCTAGTTTCAGTTTCAGTCCTCAGCCAGAGTACTTCCAGCAAAATACCTAGTGGGAGAACCATGGGCAGGTCTTTCAAGGTGTTTGCTATTAGGGCTAACTACTAGAAAAAAAACCTTCGAAAACTTTCTGTTAAATGTAGTTGTCTTTTAAAAAGTGGTATAATTAATGTTTTGACCATTTTTCATCTGGCAAAGAAAGGATGACTCACTGCTGTGATTTTCATTAATACCAAGGGATAAAGATGTGGCAGACTCTTCAGGTTCTGATTTCCTGTTTTCTGCCAATTGTGTTTTCTATGGCTTCAGTAATAAATTACCATAAACATGGTGGCTTAAAACAACAGAAATTTATTATTGCACAAGTTAGAATGTATTATCTGGAGGCTAGAAGCCTGAAATCCAGGTGTTGATAAGTCCGCACTCCTTCTATAGGCTGTAGGGGAAAATTGGTTCTTTGCCTCTTCCAGTTTCTGCTGACCGTCAACATTCCTTGATTTGTGGCTGTGTCACCTCAGTCTCTGCCTCTCTCGTCACATTGCCTCCTCCTCTTTGGTCTGTTTCAAGTCTCCCCCTGCCTCTCTCTCTTTTTTAAAGATTTATTTGTTTTTAGAGAGAGAATGAGCAAGGGGAGGGGCAGAGGGAAAGGGAGAGAATCCTTAAGCAGACTCCATGAGGGGCTCGATCCCACAACCCTGAGATCACAACCTGAGCCAAAATCAAGAGTCAGACGCTTAACCAGTGATACCACCCAGGCGACCCCTTTCTAGCTCTTATAAGGACACTTGTCATTGGAGTTAGGCCCCACTTTGATAAGTTGATCTTGCCATCTCAACATCCTTAATTATACCTGCAGAGACCCCTCTTGCAGGTAAGGTTTATTCACAGGTTTCAGGGACTAGGACATGGACATATCTTTTGGGGGGCCGCCATTCAACATACTGCACCATTGAAAAGGAGACACATGGACAATACACAATGGGTGGGAGGCAGCAGTATACAACATCCTTGCCTGGCCCTAGTCCATACATGGATGTGCTGAATGATTTTGATGGAATCACCTTGGGCAGCCTAGAGAGAAGTCTTTGGGTGATTCTAGATATCTGAGAATCAACTGAATGTACAGAAAATGTGACTTTCTATGCATTTGGGCATTTATTCTTCCACTTAACATATCTGTTCAGGGCTCTTGTGTGCCAGGTGCTGCTCTAGGTGTTTTCTAGGTCTGTCAATAGCCTTTGTGGAATTTATAGTCTAGCTTTGCTAGGGATGACTTGAGATGTTCATATAGGTGATTCAGGAATGTGGGGTTTGGCTGATCAATGGTTGTGTGAAAGAAATTATGCTCTTTGTCTTATCTCCAAGCATTTAGGGTTTCCAGCATAAAGTTGAAATTATATAATTTGGGAGATTATATAAATTTTGAATTATATACCTTATATGTAAATTATTATTATTATTGGATGATATAAATTTTGGGAGGCTAAAGGACAAAATAGTGAAATGGATGGAATGGGGATATATTACAAACATCATCATCTCCCAACACGTTGGTCAGCATGATTTGTTGAAATCAAAAGTGTGAGCTGAGAAGTCCAAACACACAGCTGGTATGCAGCATAAAGCCCAGCTTCTAGGTGTCATCTGTCCTGGCATCTCGAGCTGGGTTTTGTGGGGAAGAGAGTTGTTCTGGGGCAAAGGCAGGTAGTTTTAGCAGTATTCTGAGACACGAGAGCAAGGTCAGCTCTTGGAGCCAGCGGCACTTGGTGGTGGTGACAGTTGCAGGCTATTTTGGGAACGGAGGAGGCTTTGTTTTGTAAGGCTTTCTCTGCACTCCCAGATTTAACTCTGGCACCGATCAACCATCAGCCACTTTTGTCTTTGATATAGAGAGAGCAATGTTAGGTACAGTAGAGAGATCAGAGTTCCCATTTATCATTTTATTGGTAAAATCAAGTCTTTTTCCTTGGAGATAGCTTATCATTGCCAAGGAAATGTCACATGCTGATTTTAGGAAGTTTTAAATTATTATGTGGCAATTTTCCTAATATCTCTCTGGACCAATAATTAAATAATATCTCCTTTTGTTAAGGAGCTTAGGAGAACTTGTTATTTTAGCAATGTTCTGTATATCCTCAGGAATGAAAAATAGAAGGAAATGACATAAGCCACAGCAGAAGGAATAGGGTTACACGCAAAGAATATTCCCATTGATGTCATGAGTAACATCAGAAACTTCTTTAGCATCCTTTGCCTATTCAAGGAAAGGAAAGACTCATCTATCTGGAAGGTTCATGATCGCTCTATGTAGAGGCATCATGTTGGAGTCCATGCCCCTGGACAAGGTTTTATAGATGGATGAATCTGCTCATCCACCATGCTTCAGTCGTGAATGAGTCAGCAGCACAGCTGCAAATGGAGTGGGCAGAAGGGCATCTAAATTTAGTCGTTATTCACTGGAGAAGGTTTTCAGTGACTATTTGTCTCGCCTTCATGGCTTTAGTCATATTCCTTCTTCTGGAGACAGAAACAAAAAGAATGGAGAATGGTCACTCCAAGATATTTCATGAGCACAACTCTGTGGATTGTCTCTGAGGATGATTCTCTTTCAGCTTAACCATGGTACATACTATTTTATTCACAAAGCTCCTGAATTTAGGAACCTGCAGAATCGTGGACACTAGAGAGGAAATTTTTTGAAGTCAGACTTAATAAAAAGCTCTAAAATCTTTATAGTTCAAAGACATTTTTTTTAACCAAACTGCCTTCCTCCTGTAAGATCCTGGAGGTGAGGGAGGGCAGTGATGGGTGAAGAGTTAGTACAATTTGTGCTCTTTCCTGGGGAAGCTGCTATTTGTTAAACTGGTGGCTTTAAAACAACAATGCCAGGGTTTAGCTCCTTTAATCCTCACAAAATCCTATGAGGTAGGTTGTATTCTCATGCTATAGATGAGTGCACTGAGGGCGCCTGGGTGGCTCTTTGGTTAAGTGTCTGCCTTCAACTCAGGTCATGATCCCAGGATCCTGGGAGCAAACCCCGCATTGGGCTCCCCGCTCAGTGGGGAGTCTCCGTCTCCTTCTCCCTCTGCGTCTCCCCCTGGCTTATGCTCTCTCACTTCTCTCTCAAATAAATAAATGAAATCTTAAAAAAAAAAAAAGGATGAGTACACTGATCCTCAGTTTACATACTTCATTCCAGGTTTTACATATTGGCAGAGCTGGTATGCAATCCCGGGTTTGTCTGACTTCAAAGCTGATGTTTTTTTTGTTTTTTTAAAAAAGATTTTATTTATTTATTTGACAGAGAGACATCGAGAGAGGGAACACAAGCAAGGGGAGTGGGAGAGGGAGAAGCAGGCTTTCCACTGAGCAGGGAACCCGATGTGGGACTCGATCTCAGGACCCTGGGATCATGATCTGATCAGAATGCAGACGCTTAACGACTGAGCCACCCAGGCGCCCCCAAAGTTGATGTTTTTAACAATATAGTGTCCTTCACTTTGTGGAGGGTATGAGGAATAATTTAACTCTTGACCTACTTTATTTTCTTTGAGATGATTCTTTGGAGACTGATGATCTGCCAAAGTACATTGCAGATTAGGCTAGTTTTTTGTTCTCAAACATCCTCACAATGTCTAAAAATACTGCAAATACTATATCAAGAATTTGAGATTCATAGACAAAAATATAAAACTGAAAAGGAAAAGAACTGAAGTGGCGCTAGGGTGAAGGAGATTAAGAAAAGGAAGGGAGAGAAGTAAGAGGGACGGAAAGAGAAGTTTTCTCCCGTTTGATACCTGGACTCACTGGGCTTATTTTAGGCTCTCTGGGATTTGGCTGCTCTCATCTTCAAAGGACAAAGAATGATCTTGAAAACCTTGGCTTCCAAAAGTCTGCCTGGTGGGGGCGTGGCCATTGGAGCTAAAGTTTTTAGACTGTTGAGCCAAAGCAATTTTGTAACCAAGCAGGAAGCAGTTGACCCAGCTGCTTAACGCAGGTTAAGATGGCACATTTGATCTTCATGATACAGGAGTTTGTTATTACATGGGCAAAGCACTTTCTTCTCCTTAGACTTTAGTACCTTTTTAAAAAGTATTCCGTTCCATCCTTTCACTAAAAAGTCTTTTTAACAGTTTTTAGCAAGGTACTCTGCAATGAGTTGGCCAAATCTTACCTATGGGGATTGCACACTGGCAGACATGCAATATATCTGAAATTTAGTGATAATAATAGTTATGAAATATTTTACATGGTAAAGAAATAGAGTAAATGAGGAATGCTTGTAGAAATTGATAAACCTGAGAGAACATCATAGAAGAAATGTAAGTTTTGGAGCTGTTTGTTGAAAAAGAGACCATTATGAATTTTGGCTATAAGAATCATCTGGCTTCCAAAGGTCAAGTTAGAGGAATATATTATATTGCAAATCAAATCTAGGCTGATATGTTAGCTAATCTCAGTAATTGTAAAAAGAGTATCAAATGGTTTGAGAAAAATGAACAAAGATGCTTTTTGTAACCAGGGTTACCTAATTAAATTTTCATCCAAATTGAATCAGTCTTTGTTCATGAATGCCCCTGCTTCTAGGCAGAACTGACGTGAGGTTTATCTCTGGAGGAAGTTCCTGTAAGTTCTCTGACTAATATATGTACTCCTTAAGCCCTATATATATATATATATAAATTTGGAAAAGGGAAGAGTATTTTAATAGCCTGTACAGACAATTGTGGATACTTTTCTTGAATATTATACTAAAAGTCCAACAAGTAGGAGTTTCTTAAATATTAGTTGCAGTGCAGAATCTGAAACATGTCAGTGGATTTTTCTTACATTGTGACATCAAAATTGAGTGGTCTAACTTATACTTTGAATGAATCTTTTACCCATGCATGATTATCTATGCCATGTATTTCATTAGTACTTGGAAAATAAGGGTTCATTGAGTTATGCAGATTTTCTAAATGTTAATGCATTTACTTATACATTTGTGGATAGTCCCACTGATCTCATCAGAAAAGTATTAAGAAGCTGTCAAGTTCACGGTAGTGGTATGTTTCCCAAAATTCCGAGTTCTTTTGGATGGTCAAATTTTGTCACTGGCAACAAATACTAGTTATTTTCTTTGAAGTGACAGACTCACTTGGTCATTTTCAAGTCTTTTTTTTTTAAAGATTTTATTTATTTGAGAGAGAGAATGAGAGAGAGCATGAGAAGGGAGAGGGTCAGAGGGAGAAGCAGACTCCCCACTGAGCAGGGAGCCCGATGCGGGACTCGATCCCGGGACTCCAGGATGATGACCTGAGCCAAAGGCAGTCGCTTAACCAACTGAGCCACCCAGGCGCCCCATTTTCAAGTCTTAAACCATAATTTGCATGTCACTTCTTTTGAGTAAAAATAGCATTCCATGAAAAAGTGGGTAGTCCATCTCACAATAGATGCACAAGTGCTTTTTTCTTGGAGACAACCATCCTGCTTTGGGATACAGTGGAAGTGCTTTATGTATACCTCCTATATCACTCATAATATTTAAAAGACTTATAACCAAGGATTGAGATTTAATAAAATTAATATTTTACTGCTTCATCAAGGTCATTTTTTTTTTTTTTGAGATTTTATGGGACGCCTGGGTGGCTCAGTTGGTTAAGCTTGTGCCTTCGGCTCAGGTCATGATCCCAGGGTCCTGAGATCGAGTCCCGCATCAGGCTCCTTGCTCAGCAGGGAGCCTGCTTTTCCCTCTGCCTGTGCTCCCCCTGCTTGTGCTCACTTGCGCGCTCTCTCTGACTCTCTCACAAAGATTTCATTTATTTATTTGAGGGAGAGAGAGAGAGAGTAAGTGAGATAGACAGAGAGCAAGTGAGAGAGAGAGAGAGCATGAGCAGGGGGGAGGGGCAAAGGGAGAGGGAGAAGCAGACTACCCACTGAGCAGGGAGTCCTATGCGGCGCTCCAACCCAGGACCCTTGAGATCATGACCTGAGCCAAAGGCAGACGCTTAACTGACTGAGCCACCCAGGCACCCCACCCAGGGACCCCCATCAAGGTCATTCTTAAATGAAACTGTTTTGTTTTTTTAAAGATTTTTATTTATTTGTTTATTTGACAGACAGACACACACAGCGAGAGAGGGAACACAAGCAGGGGGAGTGGGAGAGAGAGAAGCGGGCTTTCCGCTGAGCAGGGAGCCCGATGCGGGGCTCGATCCCAGGACCCTGGGATTATGACCTGAGCCGAAGGCAGACGCTTAACTGACTGAGCCACCCAGGCGCCCCTGTTTTGTTTTGTTTTAAACTGCGAGTACGTGGTAGGGAAGAATACAGTTGAGTACTAGTATCCTTTGATGCTACTGCCTTGATTCATATTAAGGCACTAGTAGTTTTACCCATAATACCTTATGTATCCTTGGTGCAAATGTCAACACAGTGAAAAGGGCAAATAATGTCTTAATATTGTTATAGAAAATCATTTTGATCTGATAATAGCTTCTCAGCTGAAGTTTTAACTCCCACCACACACACCCCCAGGCCCCAAGGAAAGGATTTAAAGACAAGTTTTTTTTAAAAAGGAGTCTCATTTGTTTCTAGGTCCTGAATTATTCCAACTGCTTTAGGACAATCAAAGCCTTGATAATGATTGCCTTCATCAATGTGGGCATTTTACCTCCTTTTTATTCTATAGATAAGTTAAGACAGCCTTTTGGTCTGCAGATCTCATTGCTATTTGTTACTGTTTCTTTTAGGCTTATGGTAAGCCTAAAGTTTCTATTTAAAGAGCTCGTCTGCTTTCTCCTAATTGTTGCTGTGAGATGGGCAGTTAAGGATCCCTAACCATCCAAACTACAAACATACTTTGCCGTATTGTTTGGAGCCATTCAAAAAACACATGAAAAGAAAGTACATTTCTTCAGTTTGAAGTGATCACCTCATCCTTTCTCACCAAAGCAAGGATTGTTTGGCAACCCTAGAATCTTCAACTCTAGCTTCCCACTGAGAAAATTGCATTTGATTCTGTGTGATTGTTTTCTTTAGAAATTCATAAGCAAATTAGTGGTTTCTAGCAGGCCCTCTTTTATATTATGATGATGAAAACAGCTCACCCATTTATAGTACTTTAGAAATCACTTTCACAATTAATCCTAATAGTACTATAAATAAAATTAAGTATCATTATACCTATTTCACAGCTGAGATTTGTTTTAAAAAACTTAATTATTTATTAGAGAGTGCATGTGTGTGCACACATGAGTGAGGGGAGAGGGAGAGAGAGAATCTCCAGCAGACTCCCCACTGAGCGCAGAGCCTGATGCGGGGTTCGATCCCATGACCTCGAGACTATGACCTGAGCCAAAACCAAGAGTTGGACACTCAACCAACTGAGCCACCCAGGTGCCCCCACAGCTGAGATATTGAGACATACAGACAATTCAGGGGTTTGCATAAAATCACAAAGCTTAGAAGTCATTCTCTGGACACTTTTATCAGTATGCAAGAAATAGAAATTAATGTATCATTACAACGGTTGTATTGTCAATGCCCAGAGCAGTGTCTGGCACATAGTAGAACTCAGTCAGTACTTATCGAGTGAATGATTGGACTTTTCTTTTCAGGCCTGTATTGATGAAAATTTGGACATGGTGAAGTTTCTGGTGGAGAACAGAGCCAATGTAAACCAGCAGGACAACGAGGGCTGGACACCCCTTCATGCAGCAGCTTCCTGTGGCTATCTCAACATAGCAGAGTGAGTCTCTGTATGGGTTTGGATTATTTGTAGGAATAGCCTTCATTTCTCTTCTGCTCTTAAAGATTTGAGTTCATAAATAGTTATAATTTCTATTACAAATTATAAAAGCAGGAGTTTGAATCATTTTTAAGGAATAATTGATACTGTTTTTATATACCTGCTAAATCCACAATTTGTTTTTTTTTTTCAGGACTTATTTATTTATTTTAGAGAGAGAAAGACAGCACAAGTCAGGGGGGGACAGAGGGAGAGAATCTTCAGGCAGACTCCCCACTGAGCGCAGAGCCCTACATGGGGCTCCATCTCATGACCCGTGAGATCATGACCAGACCCGAAACCAAGAGTCAGGTGCTTAACCAGCTGAGCCACCTAGGTGCCCCAAATCCACAGTTTTTTAATTGAAATTTTTTGTTTTCTTCTATTCTCAGGTAATTCATATTTGTTTGGATATTTAGAGGTGGCTTCTGTTGTGCTCTCTGGGTCACTTTTTGAGCAACTCTAACAATGTGTGGGCAGGCCTAGAGATTTTTTTCTGGACTTCTTTGTAAACTTGTTTTATTGTTTAAGAAAAAAAAAACAGTGCTTAGTACAAATGAAGGTGGAGAATGCCTGGCATACTGATTCCAATACCCCTATAGTTAATAGCAGAAGAATGAGCCTAAAGATGGAGCAAGGGAAGGGTAGGGATTGGCATGTATTCTCCACCTTAGTTGAATGGGTATGTTTATTAAGACACATAAGTAGCTCCTGACCTCCATCACAACTAGTTGCCCCTGCCTTGGGCAGAAGAATCCTGGCCACATCATGTCTGGTATATAAGAGGTACTAAATGTTGAATGAAGGAATGAAGGTCATTTTTATTTTTATATTATTTATTTATTTAAAAAATTTAATTAATTTTTTTTTTAAGATTTCACTTATTTTGAGAGAGTGCACATGCAAGTAGGGGGAGGGGCAGAGGCAGAGGGAGAGAGAGAGAGAATCTCAAGAAGACTCCATACTGAGCATGGAGCCCGATGTGGGGCTCAGTCTCATGATGCTGAGATCATGACCTGAGCTAAAATCAAGTGCTGGCTGCTTAGCCAGCTGAACCACCCAGGCACCCCTATTTATTTATTTTTAAGTAATCTCTACGTCCATCGTGGGGTTTAAACTCACAACCCAGAGATCAAGAGTCACATGCTCCACCAACTGAGCTAGCCGGGCACCCTTGAAGGTTATTTATTTTTTTTTTTAAGGTTTATTTATTTTCGAGAGAGAGAGAGTGAGTGCGTGTGCATGTGAGTTGGGGGAGGGACAGAGGGAGAGAGTCTCAAGCAGACTCCCTACTGAGTTGCAGAGCCTGTTGGGGCAGGGGGAGGTTCGATCTCATGACCCTGAGATCATGACCTGAGCAGAAATCAAGAGTCAGACACTTAACCAACTGAGCCAGCCAGGCACCACTGAAGGTTTTTTGTTTTGTTTTGTTTTGTTTTTTTTAAAGATTTTATTTATTTATTTGACAGAGAGAGACACAGTGAGAGAGGGAACACAAGCAGGGGGAGTGGGAGAGGGAGAAGCAGGCTTCCCGTGGAGCAGGGAGCCCGATGTGGGGCTCCATCCCAGGACCCTGGGATCATGACCCGAGCCGAAGGCAGTTGCTTAACCAACTGAAGCCACCCAGGCGCCCCGTATTTGTTTTTTTTAAATAGGAAAGAGGGCTTAGCAGTTGAAATATCTTTAAAATGAGACAATCGAGCGTGTTCTAGATGAGAGTAGATTTAGGTTGATAAGGTAAATTCACTGAATAAAATCATGGTATTCTGTGATCCTTTGAAAATCAGATGCTTGTTTTAAGGCCCCTTTCCATATAATTAGAGCTCTGTTACATTTCTCTTATCCAGCAAACAGCAGGGAGGATTATGTTGGCAGCTATGTGGAGGCCTGGGAATGGCTTCCTACACAGTCTGATTTGCCCAGGTTTCCTGGGGGAGAGCCTGTGTCTCTGTTTTGCTTTTGAGCCAGGGATGCTCAGTGGGAGAAGTTAAACAAAGAGAGACTCCGAGCCAGAGAAGCGCTATGCAGCAGCGCTGGTGTTTGACTGGGCTGCTTGTTCTAAAAAGTGGACAACGGGGCTTGGCCCCAAAGCCAACAGAAACGAACAATGCAGTTTTCTTTAGTCTCAGTCCTTCTCCCTGTTCTGATTTAGTAAAAATCAGTCACGTCTTCACCCCTCAGGCTGCCCTCTTTTTAGAATCTCATAGGAAAGGCTCTGATTCTCAGCCTTACCACTAATGCCAGCATTCTCCGATCTAAGACTTATGGGGGGCGTCCTCATAGATTTTGATTTCTACTTTAAAAATTTATCGAAGAAACAGTTATAGAACATGTTAGCACCTCATTTTTTGTATGTCATTATTTGTTCAGATGGCTTGTTTGTGATTTTTGAGTTACCAGATCTCATTACACGCAGGAATTTCACTTTTTTCCCTTTGGAAGGTAACCAGCAGAGCTCATGCTTGGAATTAGGATCGCTGGTGTTGGCATTGTCCGTGGAGTCTCTTTTTTTCCTTTTTGTGAAGCTGAGTACAGAGAATGATTGTAAATGCTTTTTTACAGTGATTTCTTTAATTCATCTTTCTGGATGAACACAGTCCTTTGGAAACAAGTTCAAAATTTAACAATCTCCTGCCCAAATAAAGATTACCTTGAGTGAAAGGAATCAGGAGGGTTACTGTTTCCTCATATAAATTATTACTCATTAGACATATGAAAGTCTGACCAGGAGAGTGATAATCTAGACTAGAATCTATTGCATAGGTGGGGTGGTGATAGGGATGGCCTTCTTTAATTTATCTTTCATTATGCATATCATTATTAGACAGGTTTTGACCTTGTCATTATTTACTTATTTGTGATGCTTTCTGTACAATGGAAAAGAACCTCACTGTTTATGTTTGGTTCATTTATTCATTTATTCATTATTCACTCATATTCATTTTGGTTACTTTACCTTAGGTCCTATGAACAATGTTTTAGATAAGATTAACCCTTGGTCATTTTGTCTTTTTTTTTTTTTATCTTAAAGGTCTTAAATTTTACACTCTTATGCTCTGAATCATAAGAATTCTAAATTTCAAGGGAATGGAAACAAACAAAAGGCAAACTAGCTTTCTAGGAAGAATCTAAGGGGCGTCTGGGTGGCTCAGTTGGTTAAGCCTCCGCCTTCGGCTCAGGTCGTGATCCTGGGGTCCTGGGATCAAGCCCCGTGTCAGGCTCACTGCTCAGCAGGGAGTCTGCTTATCGCTTTCCCTCTGCCCACCCCTCCCCCAGCTCATGCTCTCTCTCTCACTCTCTCTTGCTCTCTCTCAAATAAATAAAATCTTCAAAAAAAAAAAAAAAAGAATTGAAATGCACTCTATTTCATGTTCCATTACCTTTTTGTTTCATATTTGAACTCAGTATGATATATTTTTAAAAAGAAGTTTAGAGACTATTATTTTTCTCCTTTTAATTTGAGTTCAGGCTTATTGTTAGTAAGCTGGATGTTTTATATTTTTATTACCAATAAGTGTTTAACTTAGAAGCAGCAGATTGACCCAAGGGTACAGCATTTATTTTGACTTTATAGTTTATTGGGATGCTAATTTATTCTGAGTTTTTAAACACATTAAATTTTCTTTCTTCCTCCTTTAGATAGTAGTAAAAATACTTTGTATCAGTCATGATTTAGGAAGAATAGAAGGGCTTTATTTTCTGAGGGGCATATTTATTGAGATAATGGGTATTTCTGAGCCTTTGGGTAACTATAAAGATTCTCAGGAGTAAAGTAAATATTACTTTATAGATTGATATTTATTCTTGTTCAGGTAAAAGTGGGAAACTAAACAGGTTTTTACTTCTTTTTTTCCTAAAAATGGTCTAGAAAGGTAGCCTTGCTTAACAGTAGTCTCTGATTCATGGTGAACCAGATTGCTTTCTAGAAATGAGTCTTCTTGATCCTGAGCATAAGAACATGTCAGAAAAGGGAAAAGCAGGGGCCTGTATACCCAAGTGACATTGTGCCCAATCCAGGAAGGGATGGAATAGATGTCAGAGCAGAGTGGGTAAGATGTTTCATTTATTTCAGGTAATATTTATGTAGTGCCAAGAGAAAAGAGATGATGTCAGAATGTTATAGCAATGATAACAGTGAGGAAGACACAGTTCTTGCCCTCAAGTAGCTTTCAGCTTAATTGGGCAGTTGCATCTATAGTGTCTTGGCAGAGGTCCAGAATTAGTGCTGTGGAGGGCAGCAGGGGAAGGGTGGAATTAAAGGAAGGAGACAGAGGATTCATTTGGTGAGAACAAGGAAAGGCTGCATGAAGGCAAAAGCATTTTAAATGGACATTAAAAATGGAGTTTCTAGAAGGGAAAGGAGATGGGGAGGGTGTTTCATCCAGTTGGAGGAAACTACTGAGCTGTGGAAGATTGCTGAGTGAGAGTGGGATATGTTTGAGAACATTAAGTAGTTCAGTGTGATTAGAGTATAGGGTACAGGTCAACCCAAAAAGCATTCATTGAGTGCTTACTATGTAGATTATTTCCATTTTGACTTTTCAGGGTGGGGGAGGTGTAACTGAATGTTTCTTTGGCCTGATGTTGAGGAACCAGAAGAGAGAAGCTATTGAATATGTGGAAATGAAGGAGTAATTGATGAACAGAGGACTGGTACTTGATAGAACTAAGAAAGTAGATATAGGGAATTAACCTTTAAATTGGAAGAAAGTCTCTTCCTCTGAGACTTGAGGGAAGGACAGGGACAGCTGAAAATTAGATGACTTGTGAATGCTTTTACACTTTATATATGTGCAATTGATACAGAAATTCACATTTATTGAGGCTCTCTTATACCAGGTACTAGGCACTGAGAAAGCACAAACATGATTTTAATAGTCTTTGTTGATTCTTTCTCTTTGCCAACTCTTTGAGTATAGTGACCATATCCTGATTATCTTTTGAAAATCTACGATATCTGGGGCACCTGGGTGGCACAGTCATTAAGCATCTGCCTTTGGCTCAGGTCATAATCCCGGGGTCCTGGGATCGAGCTCCGCGTCGGGTTCCCTGCTCCATGGGAGGCCTGCTTCTCCCTCTTCCACTCCCCCTGCTTGTGGTCCCTCTCTCTCGCTGTGTCTCTCTCTGTCAAATAAATAAATAAAATCTTTAAAAAAATATTAAAAAAAAAGAAAATCTACGATATCTAAAATGTGGTACCTTAAACATAGTAAGGGACTGATAAATAGTCACTGACCTGTTGAAGCTGATTTAAATAGTTTTTCTTTCGCTGATCTAAATAGTTTTTCTTTCCCCCTTTATTTATTTTTTTATTAACATATAATGTACTATTTGTTTCAGGGGTACAGGTCTGTGATTCGTCAGTCTTACACAATTCACAGTGCTAACCATAGCACATACCCTCTCCAATGTCCATCACACAGTTACCCCATCCCTCCCACCCCCCTCCACTCCAGCAACCCTCAGTTTTGTTCCTGAGATTGAGTCTCTTATGGTTTGTCTCTCTCTCTGGTTTCGTCTTGTTTCATTTTTTCCTTTCTTCGCCTATGATTCTCTGCCTTGTTTCTCAAATTCCACATATCAATGAGATCATATGATAATTGTCTTTCTCTGATTGACTTATTTCACTTAACATAATACCTTCTAGTTCCATCCACATCATTGCAAATGGCAAGATTTCATTTTTGTGGTGGCTGCGTAATATTCCATTGTGTGTGTGCGTGTGTGTGTGTGTGTATATATATATATATACACACATACCACATCTTCTTTATCCATTCATCTGTCAATGGACATCTGGGCTCTTTCCATAGTTCGGCTACTGTGGACATTGCTGCTATAAGCATTGGGGTGCAGGTGCTCCTTCGGATCCCTACATTTGTGTCTTACGGGTAAATACCCAGTAGCGCAATTGCTGGGTCGTAGGGTAGTTCTATTTTCAACTTTTTGAGGAACCTCCATACTGTTTTCCAGAGTTCTTTCCCCGTTTAAATACTCTGAGTATTTGTTAGAGTTCCCAGCATTACTGGGATTCTCATTGGCCCAAAAGCAACTTGATCTAGTGAACAGATGAACTAGACTTGAAGATAGGAGGCTGGGGCCACCAATTCTGTCAGTTGCCACTTCTATGATTTTAGGAAAATAACATGTATGAGCCTCAATTTCTTGTTGAGGTAGTAATGCCCATACTGTCTACTTCTTAAAATTGCCTGACACGTTATGTTATTTTATGTGAAAGCACTTTGAAAATCAAAAAGGATACATTTAAAGTATTAAAATGATCAGACCTTTCTTCTTTAGGATTGAGTATTGTATTTAGTGTAGACGGTTTCATGTAGATGGCTGGTTGAAGGGAGAGTTTTGTGGAGGCATAATTTAGGCAGATTAATGCACATTTTATTTCATTATTTTTCTGTTTTCATACCGAGTACTACTTAATATACTCTATGAGGCATTGAGAAAGTTTTTGTGAGAATTACTTCCTTACATATCTTCTGAGGGCTCTTACAATATTACAAGTGTATAAATCCATTTGGGAATTTGTGTTTGGATCTCAGGGATGGTGGGTGAGTTTTTATGGCTGCATGTCTTCCTTATGGTATTTAGAAAATCTCTTGCTATCCAATGGGAGTGAGAGGGTGGAAGTTAGGAATATGAGTGTGAGGGGCGCCTGGGTGGCTCAGTTGTTAAGCATCTGCCTTCGGCTCAGGTCATGATCCCAGGGTCCTGGGATCAAGCCTCAGTTCGGGCTCCCTGCTAGATGGGGAGCCTGCTTCTCCCTCTCCCACTCCCCCTGCTTGTGTTCCCTCTCTCGCTGTGTCTCTCTCTGTCAAATAAATAAATAAAATCTTAAAAAAAAAAAAAAAAAGGAATATGAGTGTGAAAGAAATCCTGTTTGTTGGTATTGCTTGTCACGAAATAGAGAAGCTTCCAGTCCTAATTATTGAAGGCTAATGGAGTTAGAAATTAATAATGGAACATGTTATCTGAGACCATATTTAAAACCCCAAAACAGTGGCCTTGCTCTGCATTGAAGACCATATGCACAAGTATAAATTATTATTAGACTGACAGAGATAATGTAGATCCTGGATCTTGTCTACACAGGTATTTCATTAACCATGGAGCCAGTGTGGGTATTGTGAATAGTGAAGGTGAAGTCCCCTCTGACCTTGCAGAAGAGCCTGCCATGAAGGATCTTCTTCTGGAGCAAGTGAAGAAGCAAGGTAACCTAAGCGATTTCAGGGGACCAGGAGAGACTCTCAAACATTGCCACTTAGAAAACAATCCATTTGGTGTATACTATAGAGTTTTTCATTATCATATGATAAGAGAGGATTAGATCTGTCTCCACAGCATTAGTCATCAATCACCAACATCATGTATCCTTTTAATAACTCACATAAGAATAGGCCAGATGTCAAAAGGATGACTGGTCATTCCTTGTTTTTGTCGTATCCAAGGATGTATATCCATTGTATAGTTGGGAGTGACCTGAGTATTCTTTGATAATACAAATTAGACTGGTGAGGAGCATGAAGTTTCTCACTGTGTGTACATGGTACTGGATTTGGCTACACATTATAAAGTCTAAAGAAAGGATGATATACAGTGTAAACTTGAGTATTGGGCAAATTCTGCTGATGACTTTGTATCTTTTCTCTTGATGAGAGCTGAAAGTGGTGCTGGTAAAAGTATTTATTATAAAACCTCTGAAATGATCCTTAACCATACTGACCATGAAAATTATTCTGCAGTTTGTTATTTAGAAGAATAAACTCTACAAATACTTAATTTTAATTTTCAGAAAAATCCATATAAGAGAATAAGTCAGGATTTTCATGAAGTTTCTAAGTTCTTTTAATAAAAAAATATTGCAGATCGTCAGATGGCAGGGAGGACAGGTTTTAGGAAGTTTGCTAGAACACATCAAAAAACTTTGTGGACATGGTTTGTAGTGATGTAGTCTTTCTGTTAAATTAGCTTACCCACAATCTGCACTTCGTTCCAAAAGATTAAGTTCCAGTGACCTTTCCTGATATGATCCTTTAGAACAGGCAGGCCATTCCTGGCCACATCCATTTGTTCACATATTACCAAAAGCTGCGTTTGCACTTACCGCAGCAGAGTTGAACAGACCGAATGGCCCACAAAGTGGAAAATATTTGATATCTGGCTTTTTATGGAAAGTATGCCAATACCTTAAAATAATGATGTTCTAGGGCAGTAAATACTTATTTTTACTGTCTTCCCGTGTATAATTTTTGTGCCCTTTGAATTAAAGAATTTTATACTTAGTTTACCGTTCAGTCCCACTCAGCCTTAAGCTAAGATTGGCATCACTATTTACAAAAACTTTTTTTTTTTTAAACAAACTGTTTTTAAAATAGCTTTGATTTAAGAAACCAACTTCTTTAAAAAAAAAAAAAAAAGGATTTATTTATTTGAGAGAGAGAAGGTGGAGGGCAGAGGGAGAGAATCTCAAGCAGGCTGCCCACTGAGTGCAGGGAGTGACCCATGAGATCATGACCTGAGCCTAAATCATGAACCAGACACTCAACTGACTGAGCCACTCAGGCGCCTCAAGCAACCAACTTTTCTATTTTGATTTCTGACTCTTCAATTAAGGAATATGGTCTTTAATTAAGGAATATGTTCTGTTCAATTAAGGAATAAGAGGTATTCAAATGTATGCTTAACTTTTTAGCACTGTTCTCTCTTTGTGTGGAATTCTAGTATGTTCTAAATCAGATATCCCTTTCAGTTTCAAGAGGATATAACAGTCATAAATTAATATGCACCCAACTTTTGAACACCTAAATATATTAAACAAATATGGACAGATCTGAAGGGAAAAATAGACAATGATACAGTAATAGAAGGGGACTTCAGTACCCCACTTTCAACAATGGATAGGTCATCCGAACAGAAAACCAACAAGGAAACATTGGACTTGAACTATACTTTAGACCCTGTGGACCTAATAGGCATATACAGAACATTCCATCAATAAGAGGAGGAAAACTGGACTGAAAAACTCAAACTCACAAATACGTAGAGATTAAACAACATGCTACTAAATACCCAGTGGGTCAAAGAAGAATTTAAAAATATCTTGAAAAACACAAAAATGGAAACACAGCATGCTAAAACTTACGGAATGTAGCAAAAGCTGTTTTTAGAGGGAAGTTTATAGTGACAAATGCTTACATTAGGAAAAAAGAAATATCTTAAATAAACAACTCACCTTTACATTTCAGAGAACTAGAAAAAGGAATAAACTAAGCCCAAGTTAGCAGAAGGAAGGAAATAACAAAGATCAGAAATAAATGAAACAGAGACCAGGAAAAAAAAAAATAGAAAAGATTAATGAAACTAAGAGCTATTTTTTGAAAGATAAATAAAATTGACAAACCTCAGGTGCCTGGGTGGCTCAGTTGTTAAGCGTCTGCCTTCGGCTCAGGTCATGATCCTAGGATCCTGGGATTGAGTCCCACATTGGGCTCCCTGTTTGACGGGAAGCCTATTTCTCCCTCCTACTACTGTGCTTGTGTTCCTGCTCTTGCTGTCTCTTTCTCTGTCAAATAAATAAATAAAATCTTAAAAAAAAAAAATTGACAAACCTTAAGCTAGACTAAGAAGAAAAGAGAAGACTGAAATAAAACCAAATGAAAGAAGAGGCATTACAACTGATACCACAGAAATACAAAGCATGATAAAAGACTACTATAAACAACTATGGATAACCTAGACGAAATAGATAAATTCCTAGAAATTTGCAACCTACCAAGACTGAATCAGGAAGAAACAGAAAATCTGAACAGACTGATAACAAATGAGATTGAATCAGTAATCAAACAATAAGAAAAGCCCAGGACCAGATGATTTCTTAGGTTAATTCTACCAAACATTTAAAGAAGAATTAATACCAGTCCTTCTCAAATTCTTTCAAAAAAGTGAAGAGGAGGGAACACTCCCAAACTCATTTTATGAGGCCAGCATTACCCTGATACTAAAGCCAGATGAGGACAGTACGAGAAAAGGAAACTGTAGGCCAATATCCCTGCTGAATATACATGCAAAAATTCTCAATGAAATATTAGCAAACCAAATTCAGCAGCACAATAGAAAGATCATACACTATGATCAAGTGGGGTTTATCTCTGAGATGCAAGGGTGGTTCAACATACATAAATCAATAAATATGATACACAACATTAATAGAATGAAAGGTAAAAATCATCATCTCAACAGATGCAGAAAAAGCATTTGACAAACTACAACAACGTTTCATGGTAAAACTTCTGAACAAATTGGATATAGAAGGAATTATTTCAACATAATAAAGGCCATATATGACAAGCCCATGGTTAACATCATACTCAATGGTGACAGGTTAAAAGCTTTTCCTTTATGATCAGGAACAAAGCAAGGGTGCCCA
Source organism: Neomonachus schauinslandi (assembly GCF_002201575.2). Classification (NCBI taxonomy): domain Eukaryota; kingdom Metazoa; phylum Chordata; class Mammalia; order Carnivora; family Phocidae; genus Neomonachus; species Neomonachus schauinslandi. The sequence continues at coordinate 27,530,466 of NC_058408.1, read as the reverse complement.
CTCTCACCACTTCTGTTCAACATACTACTAGAAGTCCTAGCCAGAGTAGTCAAGCAAGAAAAAGAAATACAAGGCATGTAAATCAGAAAGGAAGAACTAAAATCTTCTTTGTGTGCAGATGATTATGATCTCATGTATAGAAAATTCTGAAGACTACCAAAAAACTGTTAGCATCAAAAACAATAAATTGGTTGGGAATAAATTTAACCAAGGAAGCGAAAGATCTGAAAAGAAAGAAATTGAAGAAGACACATATAAATGGAAATCCACCCATGGATTGAAAGAATTAATATTGTTAAAATGTCCAAAGCCATCTGTAGATTCAGTGTAATCCCTATCAAAATTTCAGAGGCATTTTTCACAGAAATAGAAAAAACAATCCTAAAGTTTGTATGGAACTACAAAAGACCCCAAATTGCCAAAGCAATCCTGAAAAAGAACAAAGTTGGAGGCATCACACTTCCTGATTCCAAAACTATACTACCAAGCTATAGTAATCAAAGCAGTGTGATATTGGCATAAAAATAGACACATAGACCAATGGAACAGAATGGAGAGCCCAAAAATAAACCCTCACATACATAGTTAACTAATATTTGAACAAGAGAGCCAAGAGGACTCATTAGGGAAGGGATAGTCTCTTCAATAAATGGTGTCAGGAAAACTGGATAATCCCATGCAGAAAAATGAAATGGGACCCCTATCTTACAACACTCACAGAAATTAACTCAAAATGGAGTTAGAACTAATGCATATGACTTGAAGCTATAAAACTCTCAGAAGAAAACATGGGGAGAAACCTCCTTTCCATTGGTCTTGACAATAATTTTTGGGATATGACACAAAAAGCTCAAGCAACAAAAGCGAAAATAAATAAGCAGGACGACATCAAACTAAGAAGTTTCTGCACAACAAAAGAAACAATGAACAAAATGAAGACATCCTGCAGAATGGGAAAAAAATATCTGCAAATCATATATCTGATAAATACATAAGGAACTCATAGAACGCAACAGCAAAAACAAAAAATGGGCAGAACTGGATTGACATTTTTTCAAAGAAGACGTACAGTCAGCAGGTTTATGCGAAGATGTTCAGCATCACTAATCATCAGGGAAACAGAAATCAAAAACCACTGTGAGATATCACCTCACACCTGTTCAAATGGCTATCATCAAAAAGACAAGAAATAGTAAGTGTTGGCAAGGCTGTGGAGAAAAAGGAACTCTTGTACACAGTTGGTGTGAATGTAAATTTTCCATAGCAACTATGGAAAACCGCATGGAATTTCCTTAAAAAATTAAAAATAGTACTCTCATATGACCCAGCAGTCCCACTTCAGGGTATATATCCAAAGAAAATGAAAGTAAAATCTCAAAGAGAAGAGTGCCTGGGTGGCTCAGTCGGTCATGCGGTCGACCCTTAATTTTGGCTCAGCTCGTAATCTCAGGGTTCTGAGATTGAGCCCCACATCAGGTTCCTTGCTCAGCGGGGAGTCTGCTTGAGGGTTCCCTCTCCCTCTGCACCTCCTCCCCTAAAATAAATAAATCTTAAAAAAAAAAAAAGGATCTCAAAGAGATATCTGTACTCCTCTTTTCAATGCATCATTATTCACAATAGCCAAAATATGGAAGCAACCTAAGTGTCAGTCTATGGATGAATGGATAAAGATGTTATATATATATATATAATGGAATATATAATGGAATATTATTCAGCCATGAGAAAGAAGGAAATATTGCTATGTACAACAACATGGGTGGGCCTTGAGGGCATTATGCTAAGTGAAATAAGTCAGACAGAGAAAAAAACAAATATTATATGATCAGAGAGTAGAATGGTGGTTTCCAGGGGCTAGGGCTGGGGATGAATGGGGAGATATTGGTCAAAGGGTACAAACTTCCAGTTATAAAATAAGTTCTGTGGATCTAATGTACAGCATGGTAACTGTAATTAACAATACTGTATTATGAACTTGAAAGTTACTAAGCGATTTTAAATGTTTCCAGCACAAAAAAGAAATGATAATTATGTGAGGTGATACTGTTGTTAACTAACTTTATTGTAGTGATCATTTTGCATATATAAGTATCAAATCAACATGTACAAATTTAATGTACACAGTGTTATATGTCTGTTACATCTCAGTGACTCTGGAAAAAAAAAAAGAAATAAATTGCTTACCCTTTCACCCCATCAATCTCCCCAAATCAGACAGATAATCCTTAGGTAGCTCACAGGTTTTCATTTAGGAAGTGAGTTGGAAGGGAGTAGACCAAGCACAGATAAAGCCTGTTCATGAGTATAGAACTCTTTGAATGGCTATGTTTGTATTTGGGACATGTCATTTTTTTTGGTATTTTTTTATTAACATATAATGTATTATTTGTTTCAGAGGTACAGGTCTGTGATTCATTAGTCTTATATAATATCCAGTGCTCATTACAACACATACCCTCCTCAATGTCCATCACCCAGTTACCCCATCCCCTCACCCCCCCTCCCAACCTCAGTTTGTTTCTTAAGATTAAGAGTCTCTTACGGTTTGTCTCCCTCTCTGGTTTCATCTTGTTTCATTTTTCCCTTTCTTCCCCTATGATTCTCTGCCTTGTTTCTCAAATTCCACAGATCAGTGAAATCATATGATAATTGTCTTTCTCTGACTGACTTATTTCACTTAGCATAATACCTTCTAGTTCCATCCACATCATTGCAAATGGCAAGATTTCATTTTTGTGGTGGCTGCGTAATATTCCATTGTGTGTGTGTGTGTGTACACATACCACATCATACCACATTTATCCATTCATCTGTTGATGGACATCTGGGCTCTTTCCATAGTTTCGCTATTGTGGACATTGCTGCTATAAACATTGGGGTGCAGGTGCCCCTTCAGATCACTACATTTATATCTTTGGGGTAAACACTCAGTAGTGCAATTGCTGGGTCATAGGGTAGCTCTATTTTCAACTTTTTGAGGAACCTCTGTACTGTTTTTCCAGAGTGGCTACACCAGCTTGTATTCCCACCAACAGTGTAGGAGGGTTCCCTTTTCTCTGCATCCTCGCCAATGTCTGTCATTTCCTGATTTGTTAATTTTAGCCATTCTGACTGGTGTGCGGTGCTATCTCATTGTGGTTTTGATTTTTGTATTTCCCTGATGCCGAGTGATGTTGAGCACTTTTTCATGTGTCTGTTGGCCATTTGGATATCTTCTTTGCAGAAATGTCTGTTCATGTCTTCTGCCCATTTCTTGATTGGATTATTTGTTCTTTGGGTGTTGAGTTTGATAAGTTCTTTATAGATTTTGGATACTAACCCTTTATCTGATATGTCATTTGCAAATATCTTCTCCCATTCTGTTGGTTGTCTTTTGGTTTTGTTGACTGTTTCCTTTGCTGTGCAAAAGCTGTGTATCTTGATGAAGTCCCAATAGTTCATTTTCGCCCTTGCTTCCCTTGCCTTTGGAGATGTGTCTAGCAAGAAGTTGCTGCAACCGAGGTCAAAGAGGTTGCTGCCTGTGTTCTCCTCAAGGAATTTGATGGATTCCTGTCTCACATTTAGGTCTTTCAACCAAATTTGGAGTCTATTTTTGTGTATGGTGTAAGGAAATGGTCCAGTTTCATTCTTTTACATGTGGCTGTCCAATTTTCCCAACACCATTTGTTGAAGAGATTGTCTTTTTTCCATTGTATATTCTTTTGTCCTTTGTTGAAGATTAGTTGACCATAGAGTTGAGGGTCCATTTCTGGGCTCTCTATTCTGTTCCATTGATCTATGTGTCTGTTTTTGTGTCAGTACCGTACTGTCTTGATGATTACAGCTTTGGTAATAGAGCTTGAAGTCCGGAATTGTGATGCCACCAGCTTTGGTTTTCTTTTTCAACATTCCTTTGGTTATTCGGAGTCTTTTCTGGTTCCATACAAATTTTAGGATTATTTGTTCCAGTTCTGTGAAAAAAGTTGAAGGTATTTTGGTAGGGATTGCATTGAATGTGTAGATTGCTCTAGGTAGCATAGACATTTTAACAATATTTTTTCTTCCAATCCATGAGCATGGAACGTTTTTCCATTTCTTTGTGTCCTCCTCTATTTCTTTCATGGGTATTCTATAGTTTTCTGAGTACAGATCCTTTGCCTCTTTGGTTAGGTTTATTCCTAGGTATCTTACGGTTTTGGGTGCAATTGTAAATGGGATCGACTCCTTAATTTCTCTTTCTTCTGTCTCATTGTTGGTATATAGAAATGCAACTGATTTCTGTGAATTGATCATGTCATTATTTTATATAAGAGGGAGTGCCCCGCCCAAGCCCCTTTTCAGTGGCACAGATGTTGGACAGTTGCTGCCTAAAGGGAGGAGCTTTTTGGAGTTCCTCTATAATGTTTTAAAGCAAAACAAAAGCTACATTCCCTTGGAAGTTTTAACTGCACATGACCTACTCAGCTGCTCTAGATTATATAGCTTCAAGTCAGTATATTTCCCTACATATGGAAGTGAACATTAGAGGTAGATTATTTTTTTAAAGTATATCATACCTGAAACCAATATTTTTTTATACCAATCTTATGGAGTAGTAAGTGGGAACGAACAATAGACAGGGACCTAGGATGCCAGAGTTCTAGTTACAGCTCTAATGTGTTTTATGGCCTTGAGCGAGGCACCTAACCTTTCTATGTTTATTTCCTCGTCTGTTAAATGGTGATAGTGATATCTATTATATTTACCTCAAAGGATTGTTGGGAAACTAAAATGGTGTAACATGTAAAAGGTCTTTGAAGTGTATAGCATTGTACAAATACTATAATACAAAACTAATGTCCAGTTTGGTCTTTATGTTCTTAAAATTGTTTTCAATTTTAAGTGTGTTCCTTTAATGGATCTGCCATCACACAGTATTTAAAATGATGATTTAACCCTGGTAAAACTACTAGTATGTGTATAAATGTCATTGCTCTTCTAAATAAAGAGTAAATTTGATGAATACCCAACTTGATGACTCAACTGTTATTTGCAGTTTTATTTATGATGTGTTTAGAATCTAAGGAAAATATCCTGTCAGATTTAAATGGGCCTTGAGTAATGCCGGCTCTCTGGTTTCTGCAGGAGTTGATCTAGAGCAGTCACGAAAAGAAGAGGAACAACAGATGTTACAGGATGCCCGCCAGTGGCTCAACAGCGGGAAACTAGAGGATGTAAGGCAGCCTCGCTCAGGGGCCACAGCCCTCCATGTGGCTGCTGCCAAGGGCTACTCTGAGGTCCTCAGGTATTGTCCGTTTACATCAGTCAGGAGTTTGGTAAACTGGGAGAAGATGAGCTGGGTTTTGGAAGCAGGGGATGAATTGGATTTTCAGCTATGATGTGTTTCTTTCTTTATTGTTTTCCTCTCTGATCATTCAGTCTTTTCTTCTCTTTTGCTGATATTAATCCATAGATGGTCTCCCACCCTCCTACGGTCACGTGAGTTTCTCACTGACATGTATGATAGGAAACAGTTGAGGTACACTAGCCTAGAAGATGACCTTACATGATCTCTTCCAGTGCTGTGATTTATCATTACTATCCCTACAATCTTCTCCTCTGGTGATGTGTAATACAGGACAGATTGGTGATCATTTTGGTCCTTTTTGGACATAGAAAATTTCTTTGGGCTCTTTAGATTAAGGGTACAGATCTTGAGTGTGCAGTGTCCAGTTAGAGTAGGAGAGTTAAACTGATACGAGGGATTTGGATTCTACTGCTCTACCTGTTCCATTTTTTCTTACATCCATACATGCTTTAGGTAGCTTCTGGTGCTTACTGTTGACAGGCTTTCCCAAATACATGGGCAGCTAATAGATTTGCGTGCATAGTTGTTGCCAGACTCTTCCAGTGCTTCATACTCCACTGAATATGGGGTATCTAATAGGTGTGGCAGTATGTTAGTATACTGTTTCTGCCTGAGAGTGGCATTCATATTCTGCTCACTTCTTAGAAGGTGTCTGGAGGCCCATGATATGGGTAACCTCAATCAGGCCAGTGCAGTTTGGGGCCTCAGGAGTCATACCTTTCTTCCTCCATGCACACAGATTATAGCTTTGTAGTTAGCAAGAAGTCCCTGCAAATACTTCACAGAGTTGGAAGTTTGAGAGACTACAGTAAACATATGGGATCCTGGAAAGATCAACTAGAAAGTTTGTAAGTCAAGTGCCCTGAAGAGTATTGAGTGAGTGAGTGAGTTCTTTTTCTCTTTCTTTCTTTCTTTCTTTCTTTCTTTCTTTCTTTCTTCCTTCCTTCCTTCCTTCCTTCTTCCTTCCTTCCTTCTTCCTTCCTTCCTTCCTTCCTTCCTTCCTTCCTTCCTTCCTTCCTTCCTTCCTTCCTTCCTTCCTTTCTTCCTTCCTTCCTTTCTTCCTTTCTTCCTTCCTTCCTTCCTTCCTTCCTTCCTTCCTTCTTCCTTCCTTCCTTCTTCCTTCCTTCCTTCCTTCCTTCCTCCCTCCCTCCCTCCCTCCCTCCCTCCCTCCTTCCTTCCTTCCTTCCTTCCTTCTTTTTCTTTCTTTCATGTTCAGTTAGCCACCATACAGTACATCATTAGTTTCAGATGTGTGTTCAGTGATTCATTAGTTGGGTATAACACCCAGTGCTAATCACAACACGTGCCTTCCTTAATCCCCATCACCTGGCTATCCCATTTCCCCCCACCCCGAAACCCTGTTTGTTTCCTGGAGTCCAGAGTCTCTCATGGTTAGTCCCTCTCTGATTCCCCCACTTCAGTTTTCCCTTCCTTCCCCTATTGTCCTCCGTGCTATTGCTTACGTTCCACATATGAGTGAAACCATATGATAATTGTCTTTCTCTGCTTGACTTATTTCACTTAGCATAATCCCCTCCAGTTCCATCCATGTCGATGCAAATGGTGGGTATTTATCGTTTCTGATGGCTGAGTAATATTCCATTGTATATATGAACCACATCTTCTTTATCCATTCATCTGTTGAAGGGCATCTCGGCCCTTCCACAGTTTGGCTATTGTGGACATTGCTGCTATGAACATTGGGTGAAAATGTTCAACATCGTTAGTCATCAGGGAAATTAAAATCAAAACCACATTGAGATACCACCTTACACCAGTTAGAATGGCAAACATTAACACAGCAGGAAACAACAAGTGTTGGCGAGGATGTGGAGAAACGGGACCCTCTTACACTGTTGATGGGAGTTCTCATTTTAGATGTTCTTTCCTACCTGCACTAGGAAATGGAAAACACACCTTGTAACAGGTTGTGTGGTTTGGCAAATTTAATCAGGCTTTGGTGAATCTCAAAGGGATACACCTTTCTAAATACCCCTCTTGTGTGGTGTCACATGGATGTACCTAGGAAATACACTCTGACCTTTCAGAGCGGGTTGATAACTGCTCTCTGTGATAGGTTCTCAGTGTAGGAACCATGAAGCCCGAGCTGTGCCTTAGAGGACAGAAGTAATCACAGTTTCCCGGTGGTTCAGGGCCAAAGTGAATATCAATTAGGTGATAGTTTATTTGGCAGAAAACTGTAATATAAAGGGTATAAGTGTCTTGTTTGGGGTTTTCTTGATAGTTTATTTGGCAGAAAACTGTAATATAAAGGGTATAAGTGTCTTGTTTGGGGTTTTCTTCTTAGACTTTTAATCCAGGCTGGCTATGAACTCAATGTTCAGGATTACGATGGCTGGACTCCCCTCCATGCTGCTGCACACTGGGGAGTGAAGGAGGCTTGCTCCATCCTGGCAGAAGCACTCTGTGACATGGATATCAGGAACAAACTGGTTAGTATGCCTGACCCTCTAAAAGGGCAGTGAAATTGGTATCTGGGTCTCTAGAACAAAAGGCTTAAAGTCTCAGTTAAATGGCCAGGCTTACTGTCTGGGGAAATATACATCACAGGTAGCTATGGCTCTGTTCCCTGCACCCTCCCCCTTCCCCCCTGCCCCATTATCAACACAGAGATGTTTGCTATGTAAAATAAAACTCTACTGATCAGCATTCTGATTCTATTTATGTTGAAGCCCCTAAAATAAATAGGAAAAAAAGATATTTGCCCTTGGGAAAAATGAGCATTGGGAAATCCTAAGGTTGCTCTCTCTGGTGAAGTACGAAAGATTTTATTTTACTTTATTTTTAATTCAAAGACTTTTGATAGCTGAATTCTACTCTCATCCAGTCATTAAAAAAAACATTGTAATGACAAAGATCCTTGAGTCTGGCTGAAAATAGTTATTCAGCCTCACTTCAAGCAACTTCAGGGGCTTGATAGGAGTTCTACTATCCCTACACCTAGTGATTTTTTTTTGGGAATCCAGAGACATGGCTTTTTATTTAGTAGATGTTCTTATCGACTTCACATCTCTCCTGAACCCAGCTTTCATCCCCAGTTTATGGGTTATGGTCCTGAACTGTGCTGATGTTCCCTAAAAGAGATACCCTTCTCTCACTTGAAGGGAGATAACTGCTGTGACTTAATCTTTAGTGCACATGTGCCCTGGACCCCGTTCTGAGGCTTTTAAAAGCCCCTTATTGAATTTATTATAGAAATTAAGACCCTTTTAGAACAGGTACAAGTAGAGATTTCAATTGATTATATGCCAAGAGGCAGTAAGCATTAGAGATAATGTGGTGATTTCCTCAATACTGTTTTATTAAATATAAAAACATGTATTTAAAGGACTTGATGTGTTTTGCTTTGTTTTAGAGGAAGAGAGTGTGAGTGGGTAAGGGGGGGAGGTAGTACAGAATCTTAAGTAGGTTCCACGCACAGAGCCTGATGTGGGGCTCAATCTCACAACGCTGAGATCATGACTTGAGCCAAAATCAAGAGTCAGACGTTTAACCAACTGAGCTACCCAGGTTCCCCAACAGACATGCTGTTTCTTGTTATGTTTTCTCTGTGATAGATGAAGGCATTATTATAATGTAGAGTAGATAAGTTAGGGAAGCAGCTCTCACTGGAACAAAGGCATAAAATGAGTATTGAATAGTTCTCTGATGAAGTCACAAAATCACTACTTCTATTTTCTTTTGATCATGGTACCCCCTTTTCTCTGCCAGGGCCAGACACCATTTGATGTGGCTGATGAGGGTCTTGTGGAGCACTTGGAGATGCTCCAGAAGAAGCAGAATGTGGTAAGTCTTTGGTTAATGCTTTTAAAAGCTTTTATAACAGTGCGGGTATCTCATCCCTTGTTTTAGTTATGTCTCCTGAGAGCTGAAATGGACATATCTACATTCCAGAGATGATAATTGTTCACTTCAGGGACTAGCAACAGTCTGTTAGAAAATATCCCAGACACCATTGTTGTTAAAGTTTACTCATTATAAGATAGCCTTCAAGCAGCTGAAAGTCAAAAATGATGAGAACAACAAAGTAATTATTACCCTTGAGTTCTAGGAAATGAGTGTGGTATATTCAAATCAGAGTTTTTTCCAAATAGGGAGTACCAGGGTAGAGGACATCTCATAACTTTTTTCTCCTCTTATTGACTGAAAGGGCATGTTTATTTAAAGTAAATTCATTACAGGGAGGAATATACTTCTTTCTTACAAAGCAAACAAGGCCACAAAACTAAACCTGTCTTTTGGTATTGCACAGTACTTGGCCAGTGATTCATACTTACTCAGGATTCATCAGATATCCAGAATTCAATCCTCCTCTCCCTTCTCATTTTAAATCTTTTATTGTTGGCTTGCACGTACCATTCTGTTGCTTGGTGCTATGTAGGAGAACTACCTAAGTATTGTACCCATGTACAGACTGCAGAAGGAAAAAACCCACCCAATATCCAGATAAACAGTGAATAATTCACTTTTTCTATCTGTAAGTGGGATGATTAATTTGGACAAGGAGAATAAAGATCAGCTACTGATGATCAGGGCTGATGTCTGAATAGAGTGGGACAGAAAAAAATCACTAGCTTTCCTTTGTGTTTTTCTTTGCATGAATTGTGGCTCAGGGCATGTGAACTCAAGTTTAGACAAAGGAGAGAAACTTAGAGCAGTTCTGAAAAAAATAACAATGGAGTTCACTGGTGGGACAGATCAACCGGATCTCACCTCACACATGTTCAGCACCACGTCTGGACTGGTAGAGTGAAGATCCCCGTTACTTCAAGGCTTAGTGGAACAATTGCCTATATAAAGCTCAGACAAACACAACTTAACAGTTCATCTTGTTTTCTTTGGTGAGCTATGGAATCTAGGCTAAAACTTGGGACTCACCACACAGTACTGGGGTTATTATCTAACAGCATTGGCCTTCCTAAGATGTATGCTTTGTTTAGTTAGGTTTTTGTTGTGTTTTAAACTTGTCATTCTGAAATAATTTTTAGACCCATGAAGAAGTTGCAAAAATAATAGAGAGTTTCTATGTATCCCTTACCCAGCATGGTTTGGTTTTTGAACATAAATAATATTTTCACTAAATAACATTTCTGCACTGGGAATGGTGCTTATCTTTGCTCCCTGCATAACTTTTGGGTCCAGGAATATAAACTCATTTTGTCTAGAGCATGTATCTAAATACCAGACAATTTATTCTAGGGACTTATTTCCCCTTTGGTACCTGTTTTTTTCTTGAGAACTATTGCTAACCTAATTCGGTATGTGGCCATAAAAATTTTTTTCGAAGTTCCTTCCCTTTTTTTTTAATCCATCAGAAGCCAGGCTTTTTTTTTTTTTTTTTTTTTTTTAAGTTTACTTATTTTTTTTTAGTAATCTCTCAACACCCAATGTGGGGCTTGAAGTCACAACCCCCACATCAAGAGTCACATGGTCTTCTGAATGAGCCAGCCGGCCTGCACTAGAAGCCAGGGTTTTTTGAAGATTGGGTTTGGATATTTGATATGAGCAGTTTTATTGAAGCTCTAACACCATGGTTTTTCTTTTACCTTGGATGAGGATTTTTCTTTGTCATTATCTTGTAAGGAGACCCAACTGATGCGTTTCTCTTTTTCTCAGTTCTTTCTTCCCCTTTTGGTATTGGTCTTGTTTTCTTCAGAATGAGAGTACCATTTTGAGTTCTTCTCATCACTGCTGATTTTTACCAATAGTCAACTTCTTCCCTTTCCTCTCTGTTTTTTCAATTTCCAGCTTCGAAGTGAAAAAGAGACACGGAATAAGCTCATTGAGTCAGACCTGAACAGCAAGTTGCAGAGTGGACTTTTTAAGAAGTAAGACGTTCAGGACTTGAGAAATGGGATGAGCTCTGCTGTGTTTGGCTGCATATGTGTGTATGACATAGCTTGAGAATTTATACAGGAAAGAAACTGTGTTTGATTTAAGCCAAATGATCTTTAAACATGTGGTATGTTTGAGGGACAAAGAGGTGGCATTGATATATGGGGGAGACACTGAGGGTGGGTGAATGTGTTTTTTTTTTAAATTTATTTTTAAGATTTTATTTATTTATTTGAGAGAGAGTGTGTGAGCATGAGCAGGGGGAGGGGCAGAAGCGGAGGGAGAAGCAGACTCCCTGATGAGCAGGGAGCCTGATGCAGGGGACGGGGGGCTCAATCCCAGGACCCTGGTTTCAGGACCTGAGCCAAAGGCTGATGCTCAACCAACTGAGCCACCCAGGTGCCCCGGGTGAATGTGTTTTAAATTTAGAAATTAATTGAGACAGTGTACAACATTTTTCCCCCAGCTTATGGGTTCCTAGTCCTAGTTACATCCCTAACTCTAAGTTCTGTGAACTCAGGGGCCATGTGTGTTTTGTTTACCACTGTACCAGGGCCTAGCATGATTCCTGGCAGGTAATAAACATTCAGTAAACATTTGTTAAATGACTTTTGAAAAATATTTACCTGCTTTATCACTGTCAAGATTCATAGCCCTCGGGCGCCTGGGTGGCTCAGTTGGTTAAGCGACTGCCTTCAGCTCAGGTCATGATCCTGGAGTCCCTGGATCGAGTCCCGCATCGGGCTCCCTGCTCGGCAGGGAGCCTGCTTCTCCCTCTGACCCTCCTCCCTCTCATGCTCTCTGTCTCTCATTCTCTCTCTCTCAAATAAATAAATAAAATCTAAAAAAAAAAAAAGATTCATAGCCCTCCTTTTTCCTGTGTGTTAAACAGGCTAGATCCACTTAAGTCATACTCTAAAGTCAAATACTGAACCTTAGTCTGCAAAAACCCAAGGATTCAGAAGAATGTAAAGAAGGATTTGAAGTATTTCTGTTATTGCTTCTACACAGAGGTTTATAGACTTGTTCTCCTTATGCTTGATTGTCAGTGAACTTAAATAGTTTGCCGTTTCTGAGTTACACTCAAATTGTCATCTTTAATTTAGCAAAGAGAAGATGCTTTATGAAGAAGAGGTACCCAAGTCCCAAGAAATGGAGGAAGAAAGCAAAGAGTCTAGCAGCTCCAGCTCAGAGGAGGAGGAAGGTGAAGATGAAGCTTCTGAGTCAGAAACTGAGAAGGAAGGAGGTAATGTAAAGATATTCATAGTAAAGATCCTCTGTTTCCATAATGCAAGGAGATCACGGCTTGTCAGAGCTAGGAGGCCTCAGAGGGCTCCAAAAAGAGCTTTAAGTTCTTCAAGTTTAGTTTTCAAAGATAAGATACCAAATTTTGAGTGAAAACTTGGTTGTAAAAGCTATGAGCTAGGTTAGAATATGTGTATTGGTTTCTATGTAGCCATATGATAAGGCGCACAAAAAAATTCCTTTAAAAAAAAAGATTGATTGATTGATTGATTGATTTAGAGTGCCCATGCATGGGCCTGCAAGCAGGCGGGGAGGGGGAGAGGGAGAGAATCTCAAGCTGACTCCGCACTGAGCATGGAGCTCTACTGGCGGCTTGATCCCACAACCCTGAGATCATGACCTGAGTGGAAATCAAGAGTCAGACACTCAACCAACTAAGCCACCCAGGAGCCACCCAGGAGCCCCCCAGAAATTCTTGTGTAAAGGAGCCAACTGTCTGACCTCAGTTTGGTAGGGTGTAGAGACCAGATTCCAAAATTCAGTATGCTAAGAGACTGAGGAGGTGAGATCTTTCAGAGTCATATTTGGTTAAGTATCTTTAACTAGCTGGTGAAAATTTGCATTTAGTTCTCAGGTTCATCTGATTCCCTAAACAAAATCCCAAGATCTTTTCATTTTCCTTCTGATTATATGAAGCTCCTTCAATTCCTGAGGTGGGGATTGAAGAAGGAACAAAATCATATTTACCTTTATGACTGTTATTGATATTATATATACTTCATATGACACTTCTTAAGTTTATTATATGGCAAGACAGGAAACCCAATAGTGAGAGTGAGGTGCTGGACATGGTCAGATCCACAAGCTGTAGAAGCAGCCATAGGTTTTGACATACAGTCTGGCAAACACTGAGAAAAGACATACTGGGTTTTAAATGTTCATCTTTTTTATGTTTTTATTATTTATTAAGGATTTACATGTCTTAAGCTTTCAAGTATTTCTATTTGGTCTTGCTCTGTGCTAGATCACTTTGTTAACTACCAAGGTATTAGAAAAATGGGAGGGAGCTACCTGAACTACTATAATTGCTTTGTGATATGTACCCATGCCTCAGGTCTCTGGTCCCTGCAACCCATCTCTACATTGCTGTTGGAGTAAAACACCCACAGCACCCTTAGGTTATACTACACCTCTGTCCAGAAGCCATCTACGACCACCTTCCCCACTCCCATCTTTGCCTGTAGAATAAATCCCAAGTCCTGTAACCTGACCTTCAAGATCTTTCATAATATATCTCCAGCTGACCTTTCCAGTGCTATCCATAGGCAGTGTCATCTACTAGCCAAGCTGGATTGCTTGGTTTCCCCAAACATGCCCTGAGCTTTCCTACCCCTGAACATTTATTTGCACCTTAAAATTCATTTCTGACCATCAAATGCTTATTGAGTGATTTGTTTTAAGCTATAGGATTTACCAGGATGAAGAAGCCTTTCTTTAGGTTTTCCTGTATAAAAAAAGTGAAAAGCAGTGGACCACTTCACTGTTCCCCCACCCCATGATAATTGCTCCCCTGTCTGTATCCCTCTAGCACTTCATACTTATCTCTGTTGTAACATTCACCATTTCAGCTGAGAACTCTAGGTTTATCATTTAACTCCTAGGTCTCTGCATGATGCCCGACACAGGACAAGCATTCACATTCATTAAATGCTTTTTGTTGGATACATCTAGGACATACAGGGGAATAGGAAGGCATATACATGAATAAAATACATGCCACATGAGAGAGATAAATGTTGTCAATGGTATTCACTAGTAAGAAAGATTATATTTAGTTTGCGGGATTATAACAACACTTTACATTTGGGTAGTGCTTTTTACTCTACAGTGTACTTACAACCACACCCTGAGGGATGTATTATCACCACATTTTAGAGTGGGAAATTGACCCTGTAAGGGGTAAGGCAAACTGGGTCTCAGAGCTGGCAAGTGGTGTGCCTGAGATCCTGACTTTGATCTGAGACTCCTCAGAGTAGCAGGGGCAAAGTGAAATGTGGAAATTATCTGCCTAAAAGGTGGAAGCTAAAGGTGTGGAAAAGGACAAGATTTCCCAAGGGAAAGATTGTAGAGAAAAGATGTACAAAAAAGAATCGTGGGGCATGCTCTGTTTAGGAGGTAAAAAGAGGCAAAGAAGGTATGGTCAGGGAGGTTGAGGAAAACCAGGATATGTGTTTCTGCATCAGAAAAGCCAGGGTAGGGTCTGCCTGTGTGGCTCAGTCGGTTAAGCGTCTGCCTTCAGTTCAGGTCATGATCCCAGGGTCCTGGGATCGAGCCCCATGTCAGGCTCCTTGCTCAGCAGGGAGCCTGCTTCTCCTCCTCCCTCCACCTGCCTCTCCCTCTGCCTTCCGCTCCCCCTGCTTGTGCATGCTCTCTCTCTCTGTCAAATACATAAAATCCTAAAAAGAAAGAAAGAAAAGCCAGGGTAGGAGTGGGAAGGGAGAGGTCAAGAAAGAGACAGCATTTAGGGAGTCTGGTAATCTCAGCAGTTTCTGTAGCCTGATGTAGGCAGAAGCTAGATGGTTCCAGCACGCTTCCCTGCTCCTTTCTGCCCGTTGAAGTTTTACTCATATTTCAAAGCCCAGCTTAAGTTAGCTTCCTTTATGAAGCCTTATCATCACAGATACAAGCTTTCTCCCCTCCTCTGACTGGTAGCTATTTGTTTGAACCTCTTTTATATTACTTACATTACCTAGTAGTAGCATTATTTCTGTTTCTCATCTCCTCTCTTCTTCCCCTACCAGCAAGTTTCAGAAGCACTGAAATGTATTGTGTGTCTTGTTTATCTTTCTGTCTTCCATAATGCCTAGCACTGGGCCTTCTATATGGTAGGTCCCTATAAATATACATTATATATAAATGTATATTGGAAAAATATGGGGAACTGGATTATGTCTAAACCTTTCCAAGTGATGCCCGACACATTATGTATGTACTGAACAAGTATTTGTTGAATGCATTTATCCTGTTTTTAAAGATTCACAGATACAACCTCATAAAATGACAGTTTTCATATGTCTTACATATAAATGTAGTTGTAAAGAATACTAATTCTCTTTTGGGGTGAATGTAAGCAGTTTGATTTGGATTTCTATTTTCCCCTTTCTTTTATTTATTTGACTTAAACATTTGGTATGTTAGTTATCTATTGCTAAATAACAAGCCATCCTCAAATTTAGTGGTGCTTAAAGCAACTATTTATATAAACCTAATTCTATGGGTTGGCAATTTGGGAAGGGCTTCGCTGGGATGGCTTTTCTTTCCTCCGTGTGGTAATACTGGGCTTACTCATGTGTTGGTGGTCAGTTGGTAAGTCAGCTGGGGGCTGGCTGGTCCCAGATGGCCTTACTCACCTTTCTGGTAGTTGGTTAGGATGTTTGAGGCAAGTGGGCCGTGTTCATCAAGCGGACTCTCCCCTGCTTCTTCACACGGCGGCTGGATTCCACAAGACGAGAGGGCAAGGTTCAGTGCACAAGCACTTTCCAAGCCTCTCCTTGTGTCACTTTACTAATATCTCAGTGGCCGTAGAGAGTCACATTGCCAAGCCCAGAGTCAGTCTGATAGGCCACTACACAGGGGTGTAGATTCATTGGGAGTTCTTACTATAATGATCTGTCACATTTGGGTAGTAAGGTGTACTTCTTGGGGTTAGAGATATTCAGATAATATTGAAAGAATGCCTTGAATATTCATAATAACCGCAAGAAATAACATTAATAATAAATTACTGTTTACTAGGGACTTATTATGGCCAGACATTGAACGATGCAATTTAAAAACATTATCTCTAGACTTTATAGCAACTCATAGGTAAGAATTAAAATTCCTGATTAATCAGTGAGAAAAGAGAGGTTCATATATGTTAAGTAAATTTGCCCAGTGTCACACAGCTAAAACGTGGCATAAATTTGTCATGTAATTCATAGGTGGATTACTCTGGGGCCCTGTTTCCAGAGTACGTAGATCAGAAGGCCCCACCACACCTACTAGGTGCAGGCACTGACGTAGCAGTGAACGAGACAGACGGGGTTTCCACTTGATGGCCCTATAACATGGACTACTGTTATTTATTAAGAGGGTTTACCTACTACACTTCTGTAGTTTAACTCGCAATATCCTCTGTAATCCTTTCTACCTTTATTTCCTATTGTAATCCCAAGAATATTCATTACTTTAATTAGGCCTGCTTAAATTAGGCCTGCTTAGACTTAAATTTACTGACCAACAGATGTGTATATTTTGATTTCTGATTCATTACTCATACCCTTTCTTCCTCCTACCAGTCGGTATTTGTCTTCCAATTTTCTCTATGGCATCTTTCCTTGTTGTTTCCTCCCTCAGAGGATTTACTCTGAACTCATAAAGCCCCGTTGATCCAACTCACCCAATTTAGCACCTAACTTATATATGATCTTCTATTGTTACTATTATCATTATGCATCTTATCTCATGTCTTGATTATAATTACCTAGAAAGCAAGATCTATCTGGTTTTTCCTGCCCAATCTCCCAAAACAGAGTAGATTCTTATTACGTACTTACAAATTTTATATATGATACATAATGTGGAGAAAGTTTTCAGTTATATATCTGGGAATTGGAACCTACCAAGAAAGGAATTTTACCATTGAGTTTATTTCCTTTTGGCAACTTTGCTGGAGATTTCATTTTAGTTTGAGTCCAAGCATTACATGGCCCTAATAATCTGTTTTGATATGGGTAAACCTTTTCTGTTAGCAGAAAAGTACATACATACACACAGATAAGGTTTTCATACTTGGACTTGTTGCTTCTCTTGTCTTAAATAATAGATAAAAAGCCAGAAGCCATTGTCAACCATTCCAACTCTGAAAGCAAGAGTATTATCACGGAACAGATACCACCACCGGCTCAGAATACCTTCTCTGCCTCTTCAGCTAGGAGAGTGAGTATTTTGGAACTAATTTGAATATTATATTTCTCCTACTATGGTTACATACAGTTTGAAAGGCCTTAAAGATACATTCTTGCAAGATAATACAGATACATCTTGCCTGTCCTAGTCAGCTTAGGCTGCCATAACAAAATACCACCAACCAGGTGGCTTTAAACAACAGAAATTTATTTCTCCCAATTCCGGAGGCTGGGCTATCCAAGATCACGGGACTAACTGTGTCACACGGGGCTAGCTGAGTCAGTTCCTAGTGAGGAATCTCTTCCTAGTTTGCAGACAGCCACCTTACCGCCAAATATTATAGTCACAATGGGGATTAGAACTTCAAGGTATGGATGGGGGCGGGGGTGTGCACAAACATTGCTTTTATAACATTGCCTGCAAAAGCTATAAATCCATCACCAAACAAATTTGGGTACAATGTGTTTAGATAACATGGGATATAGTGATCTGGGACCAAAGAATTTTGTCCATTGCTTATTTTCTTTGTATCTACGGCTAAGTAGGTAAGTATATATAAAGCTCAGACTGGGTTAGGAAGATAGCTAGCATTCAGTATTTTTTTTTTTTTAAGATTTTATTTATTTATTTGACAGAGAGAGAGAAAGCGAGAGAGGGAACACCAACAGGGGGAATGGGAGAGGGAGAAGCAGGCTTCCCGCAGAGCAGGGAGCCCAATGGGGGGCTCGATCCCAGGACCTTGGGATCATGACCTGAGCTGAAGGCAGACACTTAACGACTGAGCCACCCAGGCGCCCCTAGCATTCAGTATTAATTGATTTGATGACTTATGTCCTTTTTTTTTTACATCTTGTTTAAAATTTTACTTTTATAAGTAAAGTCTTGGTAGTACTCATAATGAGTAGAGAGCAGAGGTAGAAAGAACTTGCTGAGGTACCAGAGACACCTCCTCCTGCAGTTTGGCCCAGGCTTCTAGTCAGTGAGACAGAGTTGAATAATGACCTTGCTCTACAAAGGATACAATTAGTTTTGAGATTAAGAATTGATAATGAGTTCTTGGGAAGAAAGCTGTTGAAAAAACTCCATGGTTTTATAGATACTAACTTACTGATCTTCTTAGTGCTTCATGAATTAAAAAGACAGGATTATGGTATCATTGTGGAGATGAGGAAACAAAGCCCTGGCTGCTTATTTATTCCTATGAGCATCACTTTGAATCTGTAGAGATGTCTCAGATAGGACACAGACCTCACTCCTCACTCCGGCATTTAGCTGTACCTCACATACTCCCACTGCTTCTAGGTGTGACTGGACTTCTTGCTTTCTTTTAATTTATTTTATTTTATTTTTTTGTTTTATTTTTGAAAGAGAGAGAGAGTGTGTGTGTGACTCTCAGAGTCAGGGTGGCTTATAAAGAGCTGACATGATTGAGCCTCTACAGCTGGAAGGAGTACATAAATATATATATTCAGATGACTAATTAAAAGAGAAAATCTGAGTGTGAGCTGGAGACGAGTGATTGAGTGTTTATTGCATTTTCACTATACCAGGCAGTAAAGGTGGCCTGATACCTGGAGTAAGACCAAAGCCGTCTTGCAGAGGTCCCCCAGATCCCAGGAATGGACTGTTGACTGCAGTTCTAAAGACCAGTTACTTCAGACTGGTGTTTGTTGGTTAACACTAGTCTATGAGGTTTTCTGTGGTTTATGGCAGTTATGTAAGTTATGTAAGCTTTCCAGAAAGCTTTCTTTTCTGAGGTTAAAATGTTTTTCTTTTTTTAATGAAATGATAGTGATGAAAATGGTAAGCAAGTTTTTGAAAGATGTTCTCCTGGCAAAATCTAAAAGATGGCAACTCTATGACTTCTACCATTTTTCTTCTTTTTTAATTTTGCTGCTCGGTGAAATCTGAAACACTTGGACCTGCTGCTCAAGATCAAATAAACTATTTTCTTGAAATAAGCAATTAGAATTTGAGTGGAGTGAGTTTTAGTATTTTTATTAGTATTAACTTAAGTCAGCTTACCACAGTCTTACCACAGTACCTTAAAACATACTTATACATTGGCTCATTGTGTTTTCTAGTCTCCACATATTATAAGGAGGAATTAAGCTCATTATCACCATTTTACAGGTGAGCATGTTGAGACCTAGAGAAGTAAAATGTCCCATTTTCAGTTACACAGTGAGTCAAGCAAGAGAAGATATTTTCACTAGAACGTGGATCTCCTGGTGTTCTAGGTCAGTACTCATTGCTAAGAGAGCAAATAGTGTTTAATTTCTCAGAGAGCAACTCTGTCAGTAGGAGCACTGTTAAGAATCTGAGACTATTTCTGGCTCAGGGAGAAAGGCAGTCTTGAGCGGTTATTAGCATCTGCCAGGTGAGGAAGGGAACATTGGCAGAAAGCCTGCCATGTATTTGTTCTTGTACTGCCTTATGTTGCCTCACTGAGCTTAGTCAGTGTGGGAAAAGGCAAATAGGCTGAAAAGAATCATCAGGACCTTTTTTTTTTTTCCCCTTTTCTTTTCTTTTCTTTGCTTCTTCCCTCATAGTTCTCCTCCAGCCTTTTTAATAAGCCAGAAGAGCCCAAAGATGAATCTCCTTCTTCGTGGAGACTGGGACTCAGAAAAACTGGCAGCCAGAACATGCTGAGTGAGGTGGCCAATTCTAGGGAAGCTCTAAGGGACCGAGGCTCTTCCATCTACCGGTCATCATCAAGCCCTCGGATTTCTGCTCTGCTGGACAACAAAGATAAGGTGCAGTTTAGGCGGGGTACGGGGGAGTTCCTGGGCAGTTCCCGTCTGTGAAAATTCAGTCTCAGGAGCAAATGAAAGTGTGTCTAGTCCCTGATTTGATTCTGGAAGTACAAAGTCTTTAAAGGGAGATGGCACATTGATAGTTTAATCAGTTAGCTATTTGCTTGCTATTATTACTTGGCCAAAAAAGAAAAACCTTTTATCTTTTGGCATATCTTATGTTCATTCTTCCTTACCCTCCTTACGTAGGGCAAATAAATAATAAAATAAAATAAAATAAATTTAGTCAGAAACATGAAAATTTGGACATGGCCTAAGGTTCCCTTGAACCAATACCAGTAATTTATTGTTTCAGTGTTTGGAAGCAAAGTTCCTTAGCCGGACTTTCGATCCTAATGAAGCTCAGGCAAATTAGCACTTAGAAAAAAATGTTTAAATGCCTTATTTTTTTCGTTACTAGATGTATAACAGCTCATCCATATAATCATCCAAGATCAGTGCATTTTTATTTCTTAACTTTTGGTTCCAGATTTTCTAGGGCTTACCTGATGCTCTTCTCTGGGGTCAGGTGTGCCCTGTAACCGTAGTCCCCTGCTCAATATTGTTTCTGGAGACTCCTCAAGGAGATGAGTCATATTGGTTGGATGAATTCTGCAGCATATTTGTTGTGCATGAAGCTGCATTTCAAAGAGAAGATAGGCTGGGGAAGAAATAAGGCTTATTTCATTAAGAACTTTAGAGTGGAGCTTTCTGTTTGTGGCTTTTCAAAGGCTCCATCTCTCTTGGCAGGGCTGTTGGCTTTGTGTAATTTGTGCTGCTGTTTTCCTTTTTTGATCGTTTTGGCCTTTCCCATGAGAATTATCTCCCGGTATATTGGTCTTTTCATGGAGGAGAGGTAGGAATTAGCCTTTGAAAGGTAACCTTTTGTAATACCACTCAAACCAGAATTGGTATTGGATCTAGAAATAAGATGATATAGGTGTATTGATCTCTGCTTTTTTACCCAGAATGTTACACCATGTCAGTATTGTACCTTCTCTGTGTTTTACTTGTTTTGATTTTACAGGAGAGAGAAAACAAAAGCTATTTTAGTTCACTAGCGCCCCGGAAGCTCAGCAGCACAAGTGATATTGAAGAAAAGGAGAACAGGTAATCCTAATGCAGTCCAAAAGATGGTCCTCTGTAACTTTCCTAGGCATAGTGATGCCTTGGCCATCGCTCTGCAGCCATCTCTCCGCAGGTGCCCTTAGCACATTATGAATTGTTTATTCCTTCTGCTTAGAGCTCCTCCCAGCCCTTGCTCTCTTGCTTTGCCCTTCGCCCCTCAGGCTCTCACTTCAGCTTGGGTCTTACTGTCTTTAGGAAGTCTTCCCCGGCCCTTCCAAGGGTGAATTTGTTTTAGTACACCAGCAGGCTCTGTAAAGGTAGGGTCTATGTCTGGTTTCTCAGGGACCCCTAGTGCCTAGCACACGACCTATTCCATGGTAAACACTAAAGGTATTGTTATTTAATTAGTGATCAACTTCTAATGTGTATGTACATAAAATTTCAAGTCTTCCTCATCAGTTAAAATGAATGTGAGGATTTTGAGGTATTGCTGCATCTCAGAACAGAACCTGATCGAGAACCTTGCTTTTTAAGGTGTGGTCTTCCCAACCAGCAGCATTGGTTTCACCTGGAAGCATGTTAACAATGCAGAATCTCAGGCCCCACCTCAGACCGGCTGAATTAGAACTTGGATTTTAACAAAAATTCTCTAGGTCATTCAAATGCACATTGAAGTTTGAGAAGGACTGCTCTGGAGAGCTGCAGCTTTGGTCGCAAAGGCCCTGAGTGAACAGTTGTGAATTAGAAATCCTACTACAGCCCTTTCCTGGACGACTTTTATTTATAACACTAAGTAGACTTCTAGCAGGTTCTTCTCTTTTCCTCCTCTGTGCTAGTTACCTCTTTCCCTTGTGACAGACTTCCTCATCTTCCCCATCATCCTCTTCTCTGCTTACTTATGAACAACCTGTTGGCTTTGTAAAGCCCTTTAAAGGAGAAACAAAAGTGAGTTCTCATTACCAAAGAATTGGAGACCTTTGATATAAGGATTTGGTACCTGTTGAAGTTAGTTGGCTTTGAGGTTGATAAAAGAAAGCAGGCAGTAGTAATACTTGACCCATTCTCTATGTATACAGAAAACAGGTTTATATAAAACCAAGTATCACTTGAAAAGTGTGTCTATTTCTTTAGCCATCATATTACAGTTTCTGTCCCTGGCTCTTCTCTCCCAACCCCCCCCCCCCCCCGCACCGAGGGAGAAGCAGACTCCCCGCTGAGCAGGGAGCCTGATGTGGGGCTTGATTCTAGGACCCTGAGATCATGATCTGAGCCAAAGGCAGATGCTTAACCAACTGAGCCTCCCAGGCACCCCTCCCAGTTTGCATTGTATCGTGGACAAAACTGGTGGTAGGAATCAGTGCTTTGTTTTATTTTTCTTTCATGCCTCTACAGAGAATCAGCTGTTAATCTAGTGAGGAGTGGTTCGTATACACGGCAGCTGTGGAGGGATGAAGCAAAGGGAAGTGAAACTCCACAGACAGTTGCTCCTTCTACCTATGTATCAACCTACTTGAAAAGGTACCAGGTTCCATGGGGTGGGAGATGATTTTTCTTCACTCTGGTCATGGGTGTATGGGTAATAATTGCATGCTGTTTTATATCCAATTAGCACCACGAAAATGAATCAAAAAATGAATTACTTTTAGATTTCTTGGGAGTAACATCTTGACTAATTTTAAATTAACATTAATTTATTTTCCTAACTGAATTAAAGTAAGCTAATTCCAAATTCTCACCACAGACAGATCTGAATTTATACTCTCTCCTCTCAGTCCTATTAAAATCTTCAACTGGAAGTGACTTCTAGTAATCCCTGAGCAGGACTGAATTTAAATCACCTTTGTCCGGTAGCTAGCTCTCCTTTTTCTAAAACTAGAGTAGTTCCCATCTCAAGTACATTTTTATGGGGAGGAAGGGAGGGACCCTATAGGGTGGTGAGGGGGGTGGGTAACGGGGACAGTTTTGAATTGCATTAAAGAAGTTTCATATTGAAGCCTGTTAATTTAGGGACTTGAGTTGTTTTTTTTTTTTATGACTTTAATGGCCCTCAGATCCATCAAGATGTGAAACTCGCAAGTTTGGTGCAGAGAAGGTACATGGGTTTCCTTCCCCTTTTCTCATCTGTATTCTCTTTTCTGCAATTATTTTCTTTGCCATGTACCAGCCAGCAAGCAAAGCACCTTTGCCAGAGCCATTAAACTATAAGATATACTTAATTAGTACTTTAATTTGAACTTTGCTGCTGATGTCAAGAGTCTGATTCTCATTTCTTACTTTGAATTCTTTCTTCACTTTTATTTACTCAACCCCTCCAACTGCCTCTTCATGCCATGGGCTTCATCATTAGGTTTTATAGGATTGGTTGGCTGCCCGAGAAACAGCCTTTTGCCATAAACTATGTGTTTGGGTTCAAAACTTATTTCCACTTGATTAGAGGAATCTTCTCAACTAGTTAATATCAGAACATGGGAACTAGTAAGCTATAAAACAAACAGCCAATGTAGCCTTTTGATGGTCTTCAGTTCTGCAGAGATAATTCAGCATTCTCACTGAAGCTTCATTATATATACAAAGTCAGTGTTTTTGGCTTAATGAAGCTATCACTTATTTGTCTTCAGGACTAAGGTCTTAGTCTGTCTAGATACATCACTACTCCTTGTGGTTGCATTCAAGACCAAGAAAACTTTTCTAAGGAAATAACGTTCTAGTACTAGGAAAGAGAGAAAGCTGCATTTAATTTCCAAGCATGTTGTTACATTGTGGTGGGGTTGTTCTTTTTCGTGATCCAAATCATTAACAAATGGGTTGAGCGAGTAGCATCTGGAGAGATAGGTACAGTTGGCACAATTATGGTAAACAGAGGAGAAAGGGAATGCTTCTATTTAGGGTGGAAAGCTTGCTTAATTATGTGAGTGCTTTTTGAAAGAAGATCCACAGCTTGCTTCATGCTTTGGATTTCCAAACTTATGTCACCCTTAAAGCATTTTTTGATTATACAAAATCTCATTTTATGATCTTTTCCAAAGGGAATTGTATGCTATCACTATTTAAAAAAGAAAATGCGAGAAGACATTTGGCCCTCTTGGGCTCCACCGGGCCTCAGCATACTTTCCATTTTCTAGTTCATCTCTTGTCCTTAGGCAGAAATTCCTTTCCTGTGTCCCAGTAAAATGCATCTTAAAGTAAAAGGCTTCAAAGCTTGTTTTGGTCACCCCTGCTAGTGTCTCATTATTATTATAGTAAAAATGGTTTTTTTAAAATTCTAATCCAAGTAATTTTTTGCCTCAATTGAGATGGTTCTTACTTACCTTCATTTGAAACAAAGGAAAGTTGCTTTCTGCCGCCCATGCAATATTATTTTCTAGATTTAAAACTTTGAATCCTCCCAAGACTAGGCTAAATAACCACAGTTCTCAGACATTTTTTTTTTTCCACAGAGCTTTTTTATTCTTCTCCACTCTTTAATTTTAAATTTCTACTCCAAAACCTCCAAATTCTTGGTCTTACTTTAGCTTCTGCAGTGCTACTTCTGTATCAGGTAGACATTTGGGGTTGCATGATTTTTTTGCCTTGGGGTTTGTTGGGAATTACTTTTTCTAATAAAATTATTCTATTTGCTAATATTTCTTAGCCCCTATTCTGTTCCTATATACTATTCTTCTGCTTTCTCTTATTGCATATCATCTCTCCTCCATGTTCCTTCACTCTTTCGGATGATTGACAGATGCCTGCTTGCTGCCGGTGACCCAGCTCTAGCTGGAGTTGATCACTCACTCCACTTCCCAGCTGCCATACCCTCTCTTTGGTCTACATTCCTTTTAAATGCACAATCTGGGGGGGAAGGCGGTGCTGGGAAATGGTGGGTGAGCAGCATGTCCTGAAGAAAGTGACTGTGTGCTGTTTTGCAGTGCTTCCTTTGGTAGAAGTAGTGACCCCACAAGTCCCTACATTTCAGCCAATCGCAATTCATCTGCTACCTCACCCATTACCATTGGTTCATCTACCTCTCGGGGCAACAAGTGGCAACCTGCCTCTTCTTGCCCTGCACCAATCAGTGCAAACACTACTGCATCTGCACACCATGGCAGGTAAGGCTTCTTGGGGCCATTTGAGTTACAGTCATCAAAACTCATGCCTCTGGATGCACATATGAGATTCAAACCAAAGAAACTTTGGCACTGGGGAAGCAAGTTTGAATTCTTGTGAAAATGTCCATGATTTAACGAGGAGGTTTTGTTTGGACTTGTATTAGCCACTCCGCAGTTGCTCATTGAAAAATCATGGGGTATATATCTTGGTACTTGGTGTTTAGGCATCAACTTAAAATGACCGCTTTTGTGTGATTACTATGTAAGGGTCTCATCCTATTATGGGAAAGCACATATTAAAAATATCCCCACACTTCACTTACATTAATTTCCCAGTGAGTAGGAATCTCTTCTACTTACTCTTTTTTTCAGAGGATGGCATACAAACCCAAATCAGAAGAAAAGCTAGCTCTTGTTCCAAAAGCTTCCTATAGCTTTCTGAAAATTCCCAGCCAATGAGAGCATTTTGCTGGAAACACGCGGGAGGGAAGAGATTTATGTTTGCATAAATTTGTCTAGATTTGTGGTATTCTTGGGGCCGTGGTGTCCAGTCTGCCTGAGGGGTAGCATGGGGGTAGCCTGGCCGGGGCTTCATCGTGAAAGCACAATAGGACTTCAGCTGTGGTTTTGGCTATAGCTTTCAACCCTGTATGTGTGCGCAGAGACCCTTTTACTTTGGGGTATGACAAAGGGACTTCTTTTTGAGGGCTTGTTTCTAGAACTGACACAAAGAAAATGAAAAACATTAATGATGATAGTGTTGCTTGTTGCTGCAAGAACACTGTTGATGGTAGTACTTGATTGAGTTTTGTCCATTTATTAGATTTCTTTCCTTAAAATAAGTGGTGATCATTTGTTCCAGGAGGGATTATTAATAATAATACTGATAATTATGTAGAAATTTATTAGGTCCTCATAATAATTCATCTGCACAGACATAGTAAATATTATACCATAGATGAAGAAACTGAAACACAGGTTACTTGCTTAAGTATTAAGAGCTGAGACTAGGGAAAAATAGTAACGGCTGCCATTTGTTGAACCCTATCACGTGCCAAGCATTGGCTTAGATACTTACAAAAATTACATGAGCAATTGGTTTACTCACATGTAACAGTAAAGCTAAATAATTGAGGCTAAAATATGATAAAGGTTTATTTTTTTTTTTCCTCTCACTTAAGAAAGTCCAGAAATAGGCAGGGCTGGCACCACAGCTTCAAAGTCCTTAAAGAATCCTGGATCCTTCTGTCTTTCTGCCTCACAATCCTTAGATCATGCTTCCATTTCCACAGGTTGCCTCATGACAGAAAATAGCTGCTGAAGCTCTAGCTGACATGACTGCATTCTAGGCAGGAAGAAGAAAGAAAGGGGGAAATGCAAAAAGAGAGAAGGCCTCTGAACTGAGGTTTTCCCCCAAAGCACTAATTTTCTACTTATGCCTCACTGGCTACCTCTAGCAGCCAGGGAGACTTTGGAAAATGTGAATTTTTAACTAGGTGCAATGCTGCCCTCAATAATTTACGGGTTCTGTTAGGAAGAAAAGGAAAATGAATATAGGTTGGGCAACTCGCTATCTCAGGCACACATATGTTGTTTATAAAGAGGCCTCCAGTGTATGAAGTACCATTTTTATTTTATGGATGTAGAAACTGAGACCCAAAACTTAATCATCTGCCCAAGGTCACATATCTAGTAAGGAACTGAGGCAGGGTTTGAACCTAGATTTGTCCATGTCAGAGATCCTATTTCACTGTTTTGTTTCCACTGAGCTTGTGTTTTATTCTGAGCTCAATACTAATGTTCTTCATACATTATTTTATTTAGTTATCACAAGACCCCTGCATTTTAAGGTATCATTATTCCCGTTTTACAGATGAAGAGACTAGAGAGGTTAACTTGGCTGAAAGGTTAACATGGTTCCAGAGCCTCTGACTCCTGCTCTGCAGCTTTTCCTATTTTTTTTTTTAAGATTTTATTTATTTATTAGAGAGAGAGAGAGTGAGAGAGAGAGCATAAGCAGGGGGAGCAGAGGCAGAGGGAGAAGCAGACTTCCCCCTGAGCAGGGAGCCCGATGTGGGACTCGATCCCAGGACCCTGGGATCATAACCTGAGCTGAAGGCAGACGCTTAACCAGCTGAGCCACCCAGGCGTCCCTTCCTATTCTGCTCTTAACATTCTACTTATAAAATTATACCACATATCAAAATAATAGTACAAGTTCTATTCTGTAATTCAATAAAATAAAAACCCTTGGCATTTCCACAGCAGAAAAAATCTCAGGGAGAACAAAACATGTTATTAACCTAAAAAGAATGTCAGGTAAGGTTTTTTTGTTGTTGTTTTTTTATGTTATGTCAATCACCATACATTACATCATTAGTTTTTGATGTAGTGTTCCGTAATTCATTGTTTGCGTATAACACCCAGTGCTCCATGCAGTACGTGCCCATCCCCCCACCCCCTTCCCCTCTAGAACCCTCAGTTTGTTTCTCAGAGTCCATAGTCTCTCATGGTTCATCTCCCCCTCTGATTTCCCCCCCTTCATTCTTCCCCTCCTTCTATCTTCTTCTTCTTTTTTTTTTTTTTTTAACATATAATGTGGGGCGCCTGGCTGGCTCAGTCGTTAAGCGTCTGCCTTCGGCTCAGGTCATGATCCCAGGGTCCTGGGATCGAGCCCCGCATCGGGCTCCCTGCTCCGTGGGAAGCCTGCTTCTCCCTCTCCCACTCCCCCTGCTTGTGTTCCCTTTCTCACTGTGTCTCTCTCTCTGTCAAATAAAGAAATAAAATCTTTAAAAAAAAAAAAAACATATAATGTATTATTTGTTTCAGAGGTACAGGTCTGTGATTCAACAGTCTTACACAATTCACAGCGCTCACCATAGCACATACCCTCCCCAATGTCTGTCACCCAGCCACCAATTTTTTATAGTTTGGTTCTGGCTAATTTTATTCGTGTGTCCTATAGACTCATACATTTTATAAGTCTGAGGAATTTAATTTCACCTTTTTTCTGAGTCATTAATTGCTTCTGGAGAAGTGGCTTGTGTTTTTTAGATACCACTTCAAAACTGTTCTATATTTATAATTGCATCTAGGTACCATATTTAGATTTTTTACAATCTGATTATTGCTTTCAAGCTTATTCTAATGATGTGATTATTTGAAAATGAGCTTATAGCTACTTATAAGCATTTCTGGTAATTGTGAGTAGGTGAAAAAAAACAAACAGATTTTTAGCATTCCTTATCTTCATTGCTTTTCCCATCTCTGTGAATATCAATTTTGGATCTCTGTTACCCCAGCAACAAGCTGTGACATCACAAATGATAGCTTTTTGGGTGGAGAGCCAATGGTTGCTCTCAACTCTTTGTTAAGAAACAAAGATCTTGTTTTCATGTAAATGAGCTTAATTATACAGCTTGCTGTTGGAAAGTCTGCAGTTAAGGTTACATATAGAATCTTACTAGTTTTTGTTTCTGTTCCTCATGTATGCACTTAAGAATACAGGCTATCAGGCATTTGGTTAAATAGAAAGAGAGCAGTTGCTGAGCTAGGTGGGAAAGAAGTAAACATATGAGGTTGTATTTATCAAATATCTCTGGAATCCAAGAAGATGGTCATCTAATCCAGGCTGAGGACTACCAAAGACTCTCACTGCCAAGAATTAAGGGGCAGGTGGAGAATAATATCGTAAGTGACTTTAGCGTTGTTTTCATGTGTGTGGAGAGGCCCTGCCTCTGTGTGTGTGTGTGGAGACCAGATGGTGCTCAGGAGTCATTTAAAGCATTCTTGCATATGTTACTATCTTCCTTGTGCCATAGCTCATTTTTAAAAAAATTTTTAATCTCAAGCAAAAAAAATTTTTTTCATGAAATATAACTCTTTGGGCAGAGGATATCAAACTAAATGTATAATCATACTGTTGTAAGAATTAAGAGCTCAGAATTTAAAAAACCAGTCAACCAGCCAACAAAATTGGAGCAAGAAGATTCTCTAGTTAAACTTACCTCGAACCCTCTGTCTCTGTGTGCTAGTGCTTTGTTGTGTAGCATGCTTAACCATTCTCTTTCTGCTTGTGCTTTTGTGTGTCTGTATTTTTTATTTCAGGACTCCTTACAAATCCCAGGCTGACTCAACAGCAGAGAAAACAGCAGACAATGTCTCTTCTAGCACCCCGCTCTGTGTGATCACTAATCGCCCTCCACCTAACACTGCCAATGGGGTTACAACTGCCACTCTGCTCTCCACTCCTGGAACAGACTCCTCTGTGGAAGCCAGGGACAGGAGGAGGTATGTTCTATACTGATTTCATTTGCGGGGTTCTGCTTTGAGGTAGGAGATAAAGGAGTGGGTGTGAAGTCTTTCCCCCAATCCCAGATACATTTATGAAAGTAGATCTTTATATTAGAGTTTGGGTTTTCTATTTTGCCTCTGGGAGATTTTTTTTTTTTTTTAAAGATTTTTTTATTTATTTGAGAGAGAGAATGAGAGAGAGAGAGCACATGAGAGGGGGGAGGGTCAGAGGGAGAAGCAGACTCCCCGCCGAGCGGGGAGGGTCAGAGGGAGAAGCAGACTCCCCGCCGAGCAGAGAGCCCGATGCGGGACTCGATCCCGGGACTCCAGGATCATGACCTGAGCCGAAGGCAGTCGCTTAACCAACTGAGCCACCCAGGCGCCGCCCTCTGGGAGATTTTTGACAGAGATCTTAATTATTTCTGATAATATTTAACATAGATACTTATTCTGTTATGAATATAGGCATATCTTTTTTCTTTTTGTCTTATAAAAGAAATCAGTATCAGGCATTATTTCCCCATTTTGTGATGGAGAACCTGAAGCACAGAGAAGGATCTTTTCTTTTGTTCTGAGGAGTCCGTGAAGATTTCTCTGGCAGGAAAGAAAAGCAGTATCATGAAAAAGGCTCAGAGAAATAAAGCTAGGATATCATTTTAATTAATTTAAGAATACCGGAAAAAGAACTGAATAGTATATGATGATATGGTAGAAGGATAGTGACTAGTTACTGTACAGTTTCTTTAGAGAAAAATTATGAGAGAGCAGTCATGAATTGGCACAGGAGAGATTTAAGGTAGAAGCTAAGAAGAACTTTTTGATTGTCATTATTAGGAGATGTTCCAAGATGTGACCAAGAAGAATGGGACATTTTCTCCCACTTGAAAAAGTGTAAAAAATAGAATGCACTCCATTTGGCTGTTTCAGATCTACTTAAAAACTGAAGCCATACTTATCCCTTTTTTAAGACTATAAAAGGAAATGAAATCTTATCAAAATTTAGATTTCAGTTTGGCTTCATTTTCTTTTGACTATCCAAAGGAAGAAGATTTTATGTTTGTGAGTGTGTATGTATGTGTAATAAGTCAAGAAGTCTTATCATCTACAAGATACAACGAGTTGAACTTTTTAGATGTTTATTATAAAGACAGTTCTAAAATTAAAATTTTGAGAAGTGGAAGGGAGATGTTAAGTGAGTTGAAAAATTGTGGTTTTTTCTTCCTTTCTTTTTTCATTTCTTTGTATAAAAATAGAAGAAAGTCACTTTTCTGGCTAACAGGTTGCAGAGCATCATCTTTTCATTGGTTTCCAGCCAAGGAAATTTTAATAAATTGATCTTGAATATTTAATGTTTATATATTTAATAGCTCAGATGGAATTTAGGTATTATTAGTTTCATCTAGGAACTAAATGCAAAAGTAATATTTTCTGAATATTGGCTGAAAAAAACTCCCTTTAAAAAATTCCTTCTGGGCAGAGACAAGTAAAATGAGTTAAATTCATTATTAAGATTATGATCCCTGTAAGGATGTGTAAATCAGGCTTTTTATCAAACTGCATTATTAAATATTTAATTGCATGCACCATTATTTAGAGAAACCTAGAGAGACAGTTACTGTCTTCTGGGATTTTTATAACCTATGAACAATAAGATAGCACCTGCTACAGATTTTAATTTTGTTTTAGAAGTTTTACTTAAGCCACAAATAGTTATTGATTATATACTGTGTACCATGTATTCTCACTAGGACATAATTCCTCAAGAAGCAGCAAATATAAGAAGAATTAAATCAAAATATCACTGAATTATGTGAATTTGGTGTATCAAGATAAGTGAATTTTTAGGATGGCACAAGATAATAAACGGGGATATTAGATATTTATTAGATAATAAATAATCTTAGACAAGTTAAATAGGGTAATGGCACAAGATAAATAAATAAGAAGGTATTACATAAAGAGCTGTTGGACTCAGTCACTAGCATTCATTCTTTTCAAAATATTTGAACATTTGCCATTGCAAAGTACTATGATGAACCCAGGTAATACAGCAGTGAACAAGGAAAACAATCTCAGCCCTCGGGGAATGTATGTGATAGTGAAGAAAAACAAACACTAAATAATTGTGATATATACTATGAAGAAGTAGTGTGAGTTGTTATGACAGAAGATCTGCCTACAGAAGACTTCCCTTCTCCAGCAGAAGGTTATCTTAAGGGTATGATCCTCTTGTGGACAAATAATAGCTAGGAAAAGGGGATAAGCATTCCTGGCAGAAAATACGGCTGTTGAAAAGCCACTAAGGTGGGAAGGTGCTTGATCCTTTGGAGAATTTGAGAGAAGATGTTGTGGCTCTGGGGTAGAGAGTTAGGGAAAGAGCAGTCTAAGGTGAGGCTTGAGGAATAAATAGGAGCTATATCATACAAAGTCTTACAGCTGAAGACAAAGATTTTGGATATATATGTTAAGAACCATGATGAGCTACTGGAAGCATTTTTTTTTTGAACAGCTTTATAAAGATATAATTTATATATACCATATAATTTAAGGTGTACAGTTCAGTCATTTTTTGGTATATTCACAGATATGTGCAATGATTACCACAGTCAATTTTAGGACATTTTAATCATCTTAAAAAGAAATCCCATACCTTTAATTATTGTCCCCCCTACTCCCACCCCATCTTCCCATTCCCTAGACCTCAGCAACTACTGATCTATTTTCTCTTTCTGTAGAGTTGCCTATTCTGGACATTTCATGTAAATGGAATCAATATGTGGTCTTTTGTGACTGACTTCTTTCACTTAGAATAATGTTTTCAAGGTTCATCCATGTTGTAGCATGTATCAGCACTTTATTCTTTTTAATGGCCAAACACTATTCCATTGTGTGGATATACTGCATTTTGTTTGCCACTCCTAAGTTGGTGGACGTTTGGGTTCTTTCCACCTTTTGGCTATTTTGAATAATGTTACTATAAACATTCATGTACAAGTTTTTGTGTGGACATATGTTTTTCTTTCTTTTGGATATATATGTAGGAGTAGAATTGCTGGGTCATACAGAAAATATGCAAAAAGCAAAAGGATAACATGATCTGGTTTACATTTTTTAGAATCCTGGCTTTTAAACTCTGGGTACAATATTCCATATGAATTGGACAGGGGAAGGGTGGACAGGAATAGATGTGAGATGACCAGTAAGGACACCATTGCAAAAGAAGGGTGCATGAGAGAGAACATTGGCTTGCACAGAGGTAGTAGTAAAAGAGATGGAGAAAAGTGAATGGACTCAAAATTTATTTAGGAAAAGGTTCTAGCAACATGGTAGATGGATTTATAAGGACCCCTTTCCCATTATAAACGTAGGAAAATGTAGTTGAGTTCAGAAAAGTGAAAGGGAACTGCTAGGTGACAAAAATGAAGAGAATCCAAAGGCCAGAATGGTTTAAGTGGCCCAGGGTTGGTATAGGACGTCTAGAGTAGATGTTAGCGTCTGGAGGCTCAGATTTTAATGCCATGCCTGGGTGTAGGAAGCATGGCTTTGGACCTGACTAGGCTAGGATCTGTAAGTAAGAACCTGTATAAAGCTGGAGTTCTCAAAAGACTACCCAGTTCATGAAAAGGGTACTTTGTCTATGGCCCCCAAAAATGTCAAGGATGGTGCCTATTCAAGGGTCTGAGCAGGGACAGAAAAATCTTCTGTGGGAAATTTTTACTACACATATAGTGTGGAAATCCCAAGCCAAGAATTTTTTTTTTTTTTAAGATTTATTTATTTAGGGGCGCCTGGGTGGCTCAGTCGTGAAGCGTCTGCCTTCGGCTCCGCTCATGATCTCAGGGTCCTGGGATCGAGCCCCTCATCGGGCTCCCTGCTCAGCAGGAGGCCTGCGTCTCCCTCTCCCACTCCCCCTGCTTGTGTTCCCTTTCTCGCTGTCTCTCTGTCAAATTAAATAAAAATCTTTAAAAAAAAATTTATTTATTTATTTGAGAGAGAGAAAGAGCACGGTGGGAGGGACAGAAGGAAGGAGAGAGAATCTCAGGCAGACGCCATGCTGAGTGCGGAGCCTAATGCTGGCCTTGATCTCATGACCCTGAGATCATGACCTGAGCTGAAACCAAGGGTCGGATGCTTAACCCATTGTGCCACCCAGGCTCCGTGCCACCCAGGCTCCCCGCCCCCCGCCCCAGAAGCCAAGAATTTAACATAGAAACTAAGTCGGCACTCTTGAAACTCTGGGGCCATTGGCACAGGCAATTTAAAACCACCATGAAGAAACACATCGACACCCCAGGCTGCAAAGGATTTCTATAAAACAGTTGCCTACCAAAGACAAACTCCCATAGGAAATGAACCACTCTGAGAAAAAGTTAACAGATGCAGCTTCTTAAATACTTAGATACTTTTAGAAGTATTACATGCAGATCACTATGTAGTAGAATTTTTGGATGCAAAACAGAAGCCTCAAACTATTATTTAATTTGGTAACA
The DNA here is from genome assembly GCF_002201575.2 of Neomonachus schauinslandi. Lineage (NCBI taxonomy): Eukaryota > Metazoa > Chordata > Mammalia > Carnivora > Phocidae > Neomonachus > Neomonachus schauinslandi. The sequence continues at coordinate 27,496,355 of NC_058408.1, read as the reverse complement.
ATAATAAGAAGTGACCAGTTGTACTGAAGATAGACACATCTATAAAAATGGCAAATTAATCAGAAGTGGTTCCTAGAATAAAATATTTTGGAAATGTGTTGTTTCTATATAGAGTCCTATATATGGGAACCTGCATATATAAAGCATCTAACAACCATTTATTGAGAGACTGCCATGTGCCAGGCACAGTTATTAAAGATACAAGGTCAAAGAAAAACATCTTTCCTGCCCTTGAGAGCTTAAATTTATCTATTGTGGGAAGGCAAACAAGTAAATCAAATAATATAGTCAGTTGTTAAGTGCTCTGATAAAGATATGTATAGATTGCTATGGGGGCACAGAGGAGGGGAATCTAAATTAGCCTGAGTAGGGTGACAGAGAAGGTGTGCCAGAGGAGGTAACTGGAGTTGAATTTTGAAGGCAACTAGAAGTGAACTATAAGTAGTAATAGGAGGCTGGTATTTTAGAGGGAACACAAGAAATTCAAGAAACAAGTTTAATATGCCGGAAGCTGGGAGAAGGCAAGGCCAGTGTTGTATTTCTGAAAGTGTCTTTGTGAAATAGATTTAGATGAATTAAAAAAAAAAAAATAACAGCCTGTGGGCAAATGAGTTTGTGAAAGAATGGGTTAAAGGAAGTTAAACAGGATTACTCCAAAACCTTCTCGGGATCATTCCTCTCAGGGGGGTGGTTGTGGGGTGGGGGGGCGGGGGGGGGGAAGTTGGGTGTAGAGAGGGGAGTGTGGGTGTGGTTAGAATTTGCAGCATTTTCCAAATTTCTGTGTCCATCGAATAGTTTTGTTTTGTTTTTTTTCACAGAAACCCAAGACTGGTATTCCACTGGGTATACTTTGGAAATTGTGGAGCTAGAGAGGTAGGCAGGAACCAAATCATGGAGATTTTTGTTGTGCTATGCTAAGAAACTTGAACTTCTGTTTTCAAAGCTATGGAATACCACTGAAGTATTTTCAGCTGGGGAATGACTTGATCAAATAAAACCTATCATTTAAGCCTTTACAGAATTAAAACCATTTAGAATTTCTCCCTCTAGACAAACATAAGCTGAAAGAAAAAAAATATCACATGTTTTGAAAACAGCTAAATTTTCCTTCTGAAAGAGCATGCTGGGTGCTAATTCTTCTCTTGAAGCTGCAGCTTTCTCTGTAATCAGCTCATTGTGGAAGTATTTGGACTCCTGCTGGGAACCATGATGGCGGCCTGAAGCTCACATTCACAGGTCCAATTTGAAACAATTAGTGAGCACTGGGATAAATGGGGCTTTAAAATGGGCCACAGCGAGACCTACCCAGTGGAAAAGCCATCTCTCAGAAAGAATCTCCATTTGCAGTGTAATCAGAGCATGTGGACTGGGGAGTGGGTCTTACCATGAAAGCTGCACAGCTGGCTTTTCTTTTCTGAGAATGTTTGGTCCTAAGAAGGGTGTGTGCATACCGATTGGCTCATGATGAGTCTCAGCTTTACTCCCTGTGTGCTTTATTCAGTTCGTTAACTACAGATACGTTATTAAATGGACAGAGCTAGATACAAAAAAAAATAGATTATGATACCAAACAATAATAAACATGGAAATCTTAACACTAGATTTTTTGGAGGGGGGCGGATTATGGGTATTTTTTTATTTTCTTTTGGGTTTTTTTCTGTATATTCCAAAATTCCAGAGTGATAAAGTATTACCCTTATAAGCAAGGCAGGGGAAGGAGAGCTTGAAAAAAAAATTTAACTCTAGGAACAACAGTCTTTCTTATGATGTCAGTCTGTGAAAATGGCCATAGTCACTGAAGAGTAAACACAAGAGTCAAGAGATTCAAGGTTTGCAGGATTTTAGATAATTTATTATTTTGCTACATAAGCTCAGGGCAGGACTTCTGCAATAGTTTATTACTTTTAAGAAAGGCATGATCTTGAATTTACAAAGTTCCTTTTGTTTTCTTTCCTGAAAAGCTCAAGTATGCTCAAAGTATTCTCTTTACCTGATGGAAAGAATAGGAGTTAAACTCCCTGTCTTACAAATGGAAATGCTGAGGCCCTCAGAGCATGGAGTGACTTGCCTAATAGCACACCTTGAGTCAGAGGCACAGTGGAGATCGTCACCCAAGCCTCTTTTGCCCTTGTCATTGAACTCAATAACCATTTCTTCTTTTGGATTTGAGAAGAAAGGTTCTGATTCGGGGACCCGTCCGTCTTAGTCGGTAGCCCAGCATGCGGTGGTCTACCTTCATGGCACCATGATCACCGCCACCCAGTCTTTGGAGTGTCCCTGAGGCTTACAGAAACCAACAGGGTCATCTGATTGTACAGGGGTTGATTTGACTGGCGGACAGCAGGACAGAAATGGCAAGTGGCAGGCAGGTGGCAGATAGCCCTGCAAGGGCATCAGAGCCAAGCGGCAGCTGTCACAAGAGTGTCGTGGCTGGTTCGTTTTCCAAAGCGCCAAGTTTTCCTTAGCAACAAAATGTAAACAATTCCCTTGGCTAATATTAGAGTCTGATACTGTCTGCCTTTGATCCTCTTGCTCTGTTTCTCCTCTAGCTTTTTCCCTCTCAACCCAACCCTGAATTTTACATCTTTCTTTCTTTAATGTATTCAACTTCAGTAAGAAATGAACTCTAGATTACAAAATATTACCACTTAATTCTGAATTTTACATCTCTTTTATTGGTGCCCTTTCTTTTCTTTATAGAAACGGCTAAAATAGTTTTTCTCCAAAAGAAGCTAAAATTATTTCTCTTTCCCAGATAGCCCACATGCGACTGTGCTTGGTCAGGATATGGTCAGTATTGGCTAATATATACCACACTTACCGACCTTCGGTCCTTATAAGCTAGCTAGTTATTCGTGCTAATGTGAAGCTGTCAGCAAATTAATTTGGCATCGTCTTTGGAATGTTAGAAATTTAAACCAAGTAATTAAACTCTGAGTCATGGTTTTTTGAAGTCATTTGACTCATCTCACTGTCTCCAAGCTAAAGACAGGAAGTTGTCAATTGGAAAAGGCACTCTAGAAAGGAGATTCCGCAGCGCCTCCACTCTCAATTTTGGTTCTAAAATAAGTATTTTCTGGGGTGCTTGGGTGGCTCAGTCATTAAGCGTCTGCCTTAGGCTCAGGTCATGATCCCAGGGTCCTGGGATCGAGCCCCGCATTGGGCTCCCTGCTCAGCAGGGAGCCTCCTTCTCCCTCTCCCACTCCCCCTGCTTGTGTTCCCTCTCTCGCTATATCACTCTCTGTCAAACAAATAAATAAATTCTTTAAAAAAAATAAGTGTTTTCTTTCCCTATCTAAAAGACTGCAAAAAAGCTGAACTTATTACTACATTTTTCTCTACTGAGAGAGATAGTTCTCTCTCTTCCTGTGACTATGGACCAGGAAGAGAGTGAAATGTACATAGCAGTAGATACATTTTCTGCCCCCATTCTGGGGGTTTCTGGGTTGCTTAGATGATGAGTTATTATGTTAGCTTATTAGCTTATATAGATTATGCTTGTGGGATTCCTTTCCTGCCTAGTTAGTGAGGTCAGTTTCTGTTGTTTTGTAACCAAGGACACTCCATACCGTGCATGCAATATTTGATACTGTTGATTCTAGAGTGAACATTTTTCACATTTCAATGTCTCTAAAGCCAGGATGTCTTACTGCTGGTGGTTGTTCTTGCACATGTGTGAATTTGGTCATAAGTGTTCTGTTACTGCCACTGAGATATGTGCATTGCTGGTACAAAATATGTCTAAATCTAAAAGATCCCTTTCAATAACTATTAAATCAAGTGCTGAAAAGGTGATGAAAAACGTGTGATTGGCACTGCTTTTTCTTTCTTGGTGGTAAAGTGGCAGTGTATCTTGCAGTGGATGATGGTTTAGATTTGATGCAATGTGGTCCCATTTAGCCAGTGGGAATGATGCTGTTGATCTATATTAAAAAACCTGAACTGGAAAGTGACTGCTAATGCATATGTGGTTTCTTTTTGGGGTGATGAAAATGTTTCAAAATTGATGATGGTGATAACTACGTAACTGTAAATGTACTAAAAACCACTGAATGGTACACTTAACTGGGGATGTGAATTGTATCTCAGTAAAGCTGTTTAAAAATAACACTAAGACCATTTAGGTCCACTGAACTGTTCTGGGAAAGAAGACCTGGATGGTGCCTGCTAAGAATTACTACAATAAGATTTAAGGGTCTTGAATTTACATGTCTGTCATCTTTTTCCTGTATTCCTATTGCTAAACACAGCTATTGAGACACAAACTCACTTCGTTTTCCAGAGACAATGGCATTTGTCACGTAATTCCTCAGTACACCAGTTAACAGTTCAGGAGTGGAGGTTTAAAACGTTTCCCCCACCCCTTCGGGACACATGCATTCCAAAGAAAGAACAAGAATCCATTCCCTGATGCAGCAGAGCCTCTGGTGGTTCTATGCCAATTCCCCAACCACTTCAGAGTAAAGTGAGAAGTCACCCAACACCTGCTACTCAAAGCCCTTATCAGCTATGTTTTTACAGTTAATCTCCTTCTGATAAAGTGGTTCTTTTTTCAGAGCTGTGAGTATTGGTGACATATGGGAGGGACCAAAATGTTATGCCCTCTCTCAAACCTCCCCTCCCCTTTCTCTCCTACCAGTTGATTTTCCCATGTCAGAAAAAGACGGTCACTTGTAACAATCTCATAAAATGAGCTCTGGTGTTTACTAGGTTACTAGGGAAGGACAGTCCGAGGAGTGGCCACCTGTTTGTTGAAAATTGGGCTTCTGGGAAGCTGTTGCACAGGTGTGTGGCAAGGTGTGTCTGAGGTAGCTTGACCTGCTCTCACCTAGAATGATTTGATCTGGCAGTGGAGTTCCTTACTGTTCCTGGTTTTATGGAAATCCAAGGCACAGGAAGTTGATCTTTGTGTTCTGGGGAATTGAATCAAGCCCCTGCCATAATTTACTAGCGCCTTCTGTGTTTGGGAGCTAACTCGGTGTGCTGAGTTGCGACATCAGGAACGGGCATGGAATAGCGGAAGCAGCAGGTAAAATTTCTTGCTTGATGGCTTTGATATCCTAGATGTGTGTTTCCACTCTCAGTCCTCTTCTCTTCCTGATGGTCCTTTGGGAAGCTGACTTGATTGCATACATTGTTTTGGTGGTGGTGTGTTTGAGAGAAGGGGGAGGGTGGATGTTTAAGAATAAGATGTACAGGCACGTTCTGCATGGAGCACTGGGTGTTATGCACAAACAATGAATCATGGAACACTTCATCTAAAACTAATGATGTAATGTATGGGGATTAACATAAGAAAAAAAAAAAATTTAAAAAAAAAAAATAAGATGTACAGTGTTCAGAACAACCGGTTTAGATCTTCTCTGGTGCTTCTTCATATTCCTAAAGAATTTAAACATGTGCACTGACTTAAGGATCCCACCCAAAAGGTTAGAGTGGCAGAGGACAATTAAGAAGTTCAAGGCAGGGCGCCTGGGTGGCTCAGTTGGTTAAGCAACTGCCTTCGGCTCAGGTCATGATCCTGGAGTCCCTGGATCGAGTCCCGCATCGGGCTCTCTGCTCGGCAGGGAGCCTGCTTCTCCCTCTGACCCTCCCCCCTCTCATGTGCTCTCTCTCTCTCTCTCTCTCGCATTCTGTCTCAAATAAATAAATAAAAATCTTTAAAAAAAAAAAAAAAAAAAAAAAAAAAAAAAAAAA
>NC_058408.1:27413581-27490558 GCF_002201575.2 Neomonachus schauinslandi | reverse complement strand
TTTTTTTTTTTAAGATATATTTATTTTAGAGAGGAGGGAGGGGTAGAGAGAGAGTCTTAAGCAGACTCCTCGCTGAGCGCTGAGCCTGACACGGGGCTCGATCCCACGACCCTAAGAGCATGGCCTGAGCTGAAACCAAGAGCTGGACACTTAACCAACTACGCCATCCAGGCGCCCCTGGTGGTGGTATTCTGTATATCTTTTTAAATCTTAAATATTATATATTTTAAGTAAATGAAACAAAGAAAAAATTGTTGGATATGTAGGGCAATTGCAGAGAGAAGCTGGTTTAGGTAAGTGAAAGGTTAGACTGCTCCTTGAATTGGCCTTTCAACAGGAAATTACAACATGGAGAGACTAGTTACATGCTACAAACTATACAGTCACATTGAATCTTCCTGGAAGTAAATGTTTTCCCATACCTACAAGAGAAGTTCCCTAAGTGATCTTTTATGTTCAGAGGACCAGTTTCTAGACAAAATTCGAAATCGTGCTGCGTCAGGCAGTGCAGAGGATTCTGTGGATGGGTAGTCATTTCAGTCCTGTAGAGACATCGCTCACTAGACTCTGAGCTCAGCTTGTCCAGAACTAAACTTCTACTCTTCTCATCTGTCCCTCTCTACTTTTCTTCTTGTGCTTTATGTCTTTGGCATCACATCCCTTTATGTACTCAGGTAGAAAACTCTGGCTATTTCCTAAACATGTTTTACTTTTATGACCCTCTTTGTCTGTGCTGCACCTTCTTTCTTGAATGGCCTTCTGTCACCTTCCCTGCTGAACAAAATTCTATTCATACTGTAAGAACTCCTGCAGGTGAAACCCCACCACTGGCTACCCTGCTTCCCCAGCTCCAGGCTGCCATCAGTATACTCTATCCTTAGTGTTCTTTGGTAGTACTTTTCTTAGGACTGGTTTAGTTAATTAAAGCAGGTGTTGTCCCTCCTCATTACTACATTGTGAGCTTCTTGAGAGTGCATTTTTTTATTAGGTTTTCTTCATACCGCAGAGCCTAATACATAGTAGGGGTTGGGTACATATGTATTGAAGAAAATTCTCAGTGAAAAATGAGCCCCCATGTAGTAATATACTCTGTCCAGAAGGTGGCAGCAGAAGAACGTCAGTCGATCTACTTCGCGTAAGGTGCCCAAAGACCCTATTTTGTGTTTGGGTCAGTTTGCAGACAAGCATATTTACCCCATTCCGTGTGAAGTGTTTTAACATATGGAGTGCAGGTGTTTTCTGGCCTGGGGAGGCCCTCTGTGGACATTGCTGGGGTGCTGCTTCACAACAGCGTGGCAGGCTCCCTGGTGGCAGGGCAGGAGACCCAGCGTACTCTTCAGCTGAACACACAGCGTATGCCCTCTCAAGCAAGCCATTTAACTTCTTTAGTCTCAGTGTCTTCACTGGTTAATCAGTGGAGATAGGAGATTTGTAGGTAGTATTGGATTCTAAAATCACTGGATTCTAAGCCTTTGATGACCATCTGACCATTTCTGTGCTCAGTATTGTGCTGAGTATAGTAAGAAAGGGATATGTCCTAGGTGGTGCCCTGAAGATCAGGGACACCACATGTACACATAGTAAACCAAGAGTATACATTAAGGAACTGTATATCCTTGGGTGCAAAATTGTGTTCAGGTATATTAGGAGTTCAGAGAAGAAGATGAATGAATGATGTAGGATGGAGAGGTTAGAAAGGGCTTCATGAAGCCAGTGAAGATAGAATTTGAGTTGGCTTTTAAACATATGGAAGGTTTAAATGGGATAAGAGAATTCATATTTTTGGAAGCTTGTTATACACTGGTACTCTCCTAGATGCATTTAATCCTCACAGCTTTGTGAGATAAGTAATACTGTTTTCTTAAAAGATATAAGAAAATTAAGGCTCAGATAGATTATGGAACCCGCCCACAATCACAGAGCTAGTAAACAGCAAAACCAGGATTCAAAACCAGATCTTTTGTACTTTAAAGTCCATTCTTGCTGTACACCACTGAGCAGGTGTGTGCCAGGGCCCAAGTCTTAGTTGGACCGTTCTATACCATAAGCTAGCAATGAGCACAGTAGTTAAAATCTCTTGATTTTTTTTTGAAGGGAAGACAGAACTTCTAGGAAATGAGTATTTGTCTTGGGAGATACCACTTCTGAAAATAAAGCAAATCGAACACTTTCTATCCCATCTGAAATCGAAATAGGAAATAAGGGTTTTTGGGAAACAAATGAGAAGTTGTTTTGTAGGTCCACTGGCTTATTCAGTGTTTTGTGAGGATGCTAGATATGAGAAGTTTAGTTTTGGGAGAATTCCAGAGCCATGGGCAGGCTTATTTCTATTTCAAGAAATATTAAAAAATTGGGATTGGATGACAACAATTACCTGAATGATTGATTGTTTCTGGTTTGTCTTTAAACCATTTTTTCCCTTCTTCCCCAGAGTCTCTTAGCTAATCCTGGGTAGTATAATGACCCAGCTCTGTAAATTGTTTCCTCTGAATAAATCTTAGTCTTCTTTTTTTTTTTTTTAAGATTTTATTTATTTATTTGAGACAGAGAGAATGAGAGAGAGAGAGAGAGAGAGCACATGAGAGGGGGGAGGGTCAGAGGGAGAAGCAGGCTCTCTGCCGAGCAGGGAGCCCGATGCGGGACTCGATCCCGGGACTCCAGGATCATGACCTGAGCCGAAGGCAGTCGCTTAACCAACTGAGCCACCCAGGCGCCCAAATCTTAGTCTTCTAACCTGAAAAGGAAATTGAATGTGATTCTCAAATCTGGTGTCCTTGTGCTGAAAGTGGCTTGCTGCTCATTTGCCATGTAAATAAAATATAGTAATAGCTCAAGGATCCTTCAAGAACTATGTTCCTTTTTAATGAAGCTTAGACTGTTTAAAAGAAAGAACGTTTGGCACACAAAATTCGTAAGTAATGGGAACCAGAGCTGCAAGCTTAGCTATATCTATGACAAAAATACTTCCGCACAAAGATTTTGTTTGTCCTTGACAGGTGCTTGTCTCTCCTGTCTTAATAGACTTACCTTTGGTGCTGCACTGCCCTCTGGGGTCACCATGTCTCACTCTGTCTTCGCTGTTACTCTTGGAAAAGCCCTTATGTCATTTTATTTACTTCCTAGCCTCCTATTCTCTCCTCAGCCTATTAAAGTAGAAATTCTGCCCCACTTGCCTGTCCAGTGAAATTGCTCTAGCACAGGGCCCTGTGGTGTTCCTAATGATCAGATTCCTTAGTCACTTCACCTATTACCTTGAACTCCCAGCAGCACATTATGATGTTGACGGCTGCCTTCTTAAATTTTTGTTCTACCTTGACCCCTGAGATACCATTCTTCCTTGGCTCACTTCTGTCCTTTCTGACCGCTCTTTCTTTGTGTCCTTTTTAGCTTGTTTTCTTCTGCAAACACCTTACGTATTGTTCCTCAGGCTTTCTTCTTTTCTTTTCTCAGGACTCTCTAGTTGATCTTGTCTACTCCAGTCACCTCAGCTATCACTCTATATTTCTAGCCCCAACTTCTCTGCTGAGCTTCATGGTACTGCGTGGAAAGGACTTACGTAGAATAGTGCCTGACTTCCAGTAGCCACACCTAACGACAGCCATTTCTGGCCGTTGTTTTCCTTTCCCCGATATTCATAATTTTAAGTGTTATTACAAGTGCACATTTCTAAGGATTCTCCAGTCCTCCGTAGAAAGAGAGTATAAACAAACCAAACCATTTCCTTCCCTCTGACCCAGAAAGGCTGGAAAGAGAGAGAAAAGTCTGTTAGTTTTCACGTATTTCTTTAAGATTTATTTATTTATTTGAGAGAGAGAGAGATTGAACGTGAGTGGGTGGGGAGGGGCAGAGTGAGAGGGAGAGAGTCTCTAAGCAGACTCCCCGCTGAGCGAGGAGCCCTACACAGGGCTGGATCCCAGGACCCTGAGATCATGACCTGAGCCAAAATCAAGAGTCAGACACTTCAACCAGCCAAGCCACCCAGGCATGCCCCAGTTTTCATGTATTTTAAAAAGTCTTTGTTAATGGTCCTGCGTAAGTGTCACCCAGTTGAGAAACATAGAAATCAAACTAGAAGCCTTCTCTTTTACTTCCCACCGAGAAGTGATGTACTCCTCACCAAGTCCTGTCTTTCATTGTCAAGAATCCTTCAATTCTACTCTCTCCATCCGCACTGCCCTCTGTTAACTTGGGCCTTCCCAGCTGGACCCTTGGCCTTCTTCTCCCCTGCCCCATCCCACCAGTCCATCATCCTCTGCAGTGCAGGTCTGATTGGCTCACTCTCCTGCTTGAAATCCAAGAATAGTGCCATAAGCAATGTTGTCTCCGGTCTTGGTTTAGGAAGCCTCTTCCCAGTCTTTCTAGGTTCTGTTCACATCACCTCCTCTGTTTTTCTTTCTCACTCCTCAGGTAGTACTGGGTTTCCTATCCAGAGCACGATCTCTTTATGGCATGGCATTTCTTATCTTAAATTTAATTATCACTCCTTTATATGTACAACTTCCCCCCAAGGTCCTGCTGGAAATCAGGCCTTCTTTATTTTGAAATACAGTATCTGGAGTAGGTAAAAAAAAAGTGTAGGATGGGGCAATGGTTGGTTAAATGGAATGAAGAAAATGAATGAATGGATAAACACCCTGTTGATGAAACTTTTAAAATGGTAAATAAACAAACGAGTAGGTAATTGGGACCAATCCTAAGACAAAACTATAATAACTTGGATTCTAAATTTCCTCCATAACCTTAATTGAGTCTAGTAACCATGTTGGAGCACCTACTATAAGCTAGGCACAGTGCTAAATGTTAATGATGTAATGACAAAAAATAGCTCCCACCTTCCTAAAACTTAGAGAATGGTGGGTAGTGGTGCATAGAATATAAGGAATTTTATTTCACGAGATCGTAGGCTCATTTTTGTTACGATCTATGGGATAGTGGCTAACACCTAATTTAGTGGGCTAGGGCCGTTGATCTGTTACTTTTTATTTTATTTTATTTATTTATTTTTAAGGTTTTATTTATTTATCTGACAGAGAGAGCGAGAGAGCACAAGCAGGGGGAATAGTAGAGGTAGAGGGAGAAGCAGGCTCCCCGCCAAGCAGGGAACCCGATGCGGGGCTCGATCCCAGGACCCTGGGATCATGACCTGAGCCAAAGGCAGACGCTTAACCATCTGAGCCACCCAGGCGCCCCTGTCTATCACTTTTTAGTGTGATTGAAAAAGTCAATGCATTCCTTCAGTATTGAGTTTTAAAACTTTTGTGTAATTACAAAAAATTCCCCTTAGGCTGGGACTTGGCGAAGATTGACTACAAAGGGGCATGAGAATTTTGGGGGGTGATGGAACTGTTCTGTATCTTGATTTGTGGTGATGGTTATGGGATTATATATACATACTTGTCAAAACTTATCACTCATTGGCCTGTATACTTTTTAGGGCAAATTTTACTGTGTGTAAATTATATCTCAGGAAACCTGACTTTTAAAAAGTGCCACTGAGGCTTAATTAAAGGAATCTGAGTCATCTGAAAAGTGGGGTGATTAGATAGAGAAGATAATAGATCTGTTTTATAGGCCTTCTCTGAAGAGAAATCTGATTTAGGTCCTTGAAGGAGTTCTTCCGTTCTAGACCCTTCTCTTCTTAACCCAAGCTTCAGGAAAGTCTAGAAATCCCTGAAATTGTTAGCAAAATTTTGTTAGATGTAATTGCTTTTTTTTTTTTTTCTGGGAAGAGATGACAGCTTAAATCTGCTTGTCATAAGTAGGTTACTGTCAGTAGAGGTTAAAAAGCACATGTTTGGGTGCTTTCCTACTTTCCAGGTGCCCCCTTTTTCCTAAGGAAGACCATGCTAGTAATTACAGCAGCTGCAGACCAGTTTCTGGAGTGGGTGAGAGGAGTCTGTGAGTCCACTGACCTTAGGCCTTAGAGCCCACCTGGTGCTAACATAGGCCTTTCCTAATTTCCCTACTTACAGGGGTTAAGCCCCTATTTCTACCTTCTTAAACCTAAACTCTCACTGCTTCTTTGTCCTAAGGCTGACCAAAGGACATTTTTTTCCTGAAATATTTATATTACTTTAGTATATCCTAGAAAGTACCTGTGTTTTCTATGTCACTGCCAAATATGATAATAAAGGATTTTTCTAACTGTGGAATATAACTACATCCTATTCTTTGAAACAGTCTTTTGAATATCAATGATCAGGTTTTTTTTTGTTTTGTTTTTGTTTTATTTTAGATTTTATTTATTTATTTGACAGAGAGAGACACAGTGAGAGAGGGAACACAAGCAGGGGGAGAGGGAGAGGGAGAAGCAGGCTTCCTGTGGAGCAGGGAGCCCGATGCGGGGCTCGATCCCAGAACCCTGGGATCATGACCTGAGCCGAAGGCAGATGCTTAACGACTGAGCCACCCAGGCGCCCCTTATGATCAGTTTTTGAAGTTTGAAGCGCCTGGGTAGCTCAGCGTCCAACTCCTGATTTCGGCTCAGGTCAAGACCTTAGGGTGATGACATCGAGGCCCCCCCCCCCCATCGGGCTCTGCACTCAGCGCAGTCTGCTTGTCCCTCTCCCTCCCCCCTCCCCCTGCCGCCACTTGTGCGCACACTCTCTCTCTCTCTCAAATAAATAAATAAATAAAATCTTTAAAGGTTTTAAAGTTTATAAAGTTTTCCACAATGTGCATATTTTAAGCAGAAAATAATTATATTTCCATAATTTACCATTCAGCAATATCCCTGCTAACATCTTTATATGTTGTATTGATTTTGAGATTATACTATAGTTTTTTCTTATTTAAATATTATTATTAAATATTACAAATACCCAACATATCGATGTTCTGGCTCACTTAAGTCCTGGGTATATTAGCTTCAATATTTTTTAAATAAAATATTAAAAATATAGTTGAAGCCCCTATGTATGTCTCAGTCTCATCCCCTTGACTCCCTCCCTAGCTAGAGGTAGTCACTCTACTGAATTTGGTGTTTATCGTTTGCAAATTTTTATTATTATTCTGTTTTGTATACACATATTACTACTTTTACATGTTTTTATTCTTTATATAAATTGTTTCATTCTGCACACATCATTCTCAAACCTTCTGTTTTTACTTAGCATTCTTTTGTTCATTTTGAATGCTCATTTTAGTCCACTGTGTAGATATACCATAGTTTGGTTTTGGACATTTAGGTCATTTTCTCTCTCTCTCTCTTTTGCTAATACTAATTATTCTGCTGTGTTGCTGTGTACATTCTTGTTCATGTTTCCTTATCTAAATGTGTAACAGTTTCTCAAGGGTATTTATTTTCAAATGGAATTTCTGTATCTAAAGAGTGAGTTGAGATGCCACATTGCTCTCCTGTTTACACTCTCACCAGCAATGTATGAGACTTTCTACGTCTTTACAACTAATGTTATTCTTGATAACGTCAGTGGTTTTTGTTTTTGCGAATCTAAGGAAGATGAAGTGGTTTCTCCTTGCTTTAATTTGCATTTCATGATCAAGTGAAACTGAACATTTTCTCTTATGTTTATAGGCTTTTTGGGTTTCTTGTTTTGTAAATTCCCTGATTATATGCTTTGTTATTTTCTCTTGGGTTTTTGGTCCTTCTTTAAATTGGTATATGTTCTTTACATATTCAAAATACTAATATTTTGCAAGTTATGTATCGGTAGTAGTTTGTGGTTTGTCTTCTAATGTCTATATAGACTCTGTCATATGAATGTTCCATAATCTATTCAATTGTTCCCCCTGTTGTTTCATATTTAGATTATTTCCATGAATATTTTGTGTGTTGATTTTTTGTATTTTCTTCTTAAAAAAAAAAATTAAGTGGTGGTGCTGAATTTGACCTGGTCTATTTTGTAGTTAGTGATAAATGTTGGAGACAGTTGGCCAAGTCCAGTTGGTACAGCCTGTGGGTATGAAATAAAGCAGCACTTGTGCTTTTGGCGCCTGAATCTGCCATTCTTGGCATCCCTAACACCTGTTCTGACCGATGAACTAACTGTAGAGTGACCTAAATAAGTAAAACATTGTCATTTGTGAAAGTGGCTTTGGCACTTGAAGCTGGAGTGTTTTGAATGGAACAAATGTTCAGAGGTACAAGAATTCGAGGCAATATAGTACTTATCAAAGGTAGGTCACAGAAACACCAGACTCACATTGTTTGTAAAGCAAAAGGAGTTCTCTAAGCTGTCCTTTGGTGCCATATAACTTAAGAGGTTAGAGCAGGGATTGGCAGACTTTTTCTGTAAAGGGCCAGACAGTAAATGTTTTGGGCTTTATGGGCCACGTGGTCTCTGTTGCACCTGCTCAGCTCTGCCCCTGCAGCACAGCGAGCCGTGGGCACACAGCCTCGCCCATTCATTTCTGTATTGTCCGTGACTGCTTTGGCATTACAGTGGAGGTGTTCCGTAGCCTTGCAGACCCTGGAAGATATGCTGTCTGGCCCTTTACACAAAAAGTTCGCAAACTTGGCAGTATTGATGTTTGGGGCCAGCTAATTCTTTGTCGTTGCCCCCAGGGGGGGACAAAATTGTTCCCTGTTGAGAACTACTGATCTAGAATATTCAGGAAATGCTTCATTTAGCTGAGGGAAATCCTCCCTGCTTTTTAAATAATTATTCTGTGTAGTGGAGATGTAGCTCTGATTCCTTGCTTAAACTTTCGGTCTGATCTCAGTGTTGAGTTAGAGAGGAGTATATGTCAAATGAGCACTTGAATACAGTTGTCCCTAAACTATTAAGTCAGATCATATCCTGATATGTGACATAGATCCTATCTAGAAGTCTTTCTGATCTGTAGGTAGCTTATCAAATTGAGCAGTACTTACAGTCTCCCTGTATTTAGCTTTAACCCACTTATGCCAGATCTGAAATTTGTCCCTGCATTTGTCTGTCGTGTGTTCTTTTTTTGTCTCTCTCTTTACCATTGTTGACCTTGCCAGTTGGCTGGGCCTGAGCCTCTAGAGAGGCAGTATTTACAGCTCACTTGGATAGATGCAGCAACTAGGATAGCCCAAGGGCAGATGAAATAATATCCAGAATAAGAATACGGCATCTCTCTTGCTCTGTCGTCTTTCACACGAAGGAGAGTTCCTCCCCTCTCCCCTCTCTATGAAATGAGAAGTGGTATTGATTGGTTTGGTGCAGTGTATAAAATACGTATCTACTGGAGTGGTATTTTGGGCGCTATTAGCAGCATTGGCTCTGCCGAGCCCCAAGATTTTGCCTTCCTCGCCTTTTCTCCTCCCCTTCCTTTTCCTCCTCCTTCTTAGTAGCAGGTTCTTAGCAAATTGCAAGCTTTGCCTCTGGCTTGCTGTAGAGCAGTGGGAGTGCAAGCCTTTTCTAGTTTCCAAAGGAGACCGGGTGCTGAGACTGCAGTCTTGCCCAGCATTCACTTACCTCTCATGCCATTCGTCTCCACACATCTTTTGACCTTCATTCTGCTATGCAGGCCTGCGCAAGGAGGTAACAGTCTGTTTTCTTGGCGCTCTCTTTGTAAAGGGGGCAGAGGGAAAGTATGGTGGTACAGGTTAAGGCATATGGGGTTAGCAGAGAATAAATGCTGCCATTAGGAAAAAAGTATCTCTGAGGTGTGCTGTATCTGTGAGCTTATTCCTATTTGCTCTATCTATAAATATCTTAAAGAGAGGAGCCCCAGCACTAGGACTTAAAAGCACCACATGTAAAAACGCAAAATTAATGTAATAATGTCTCTGAGAGGCACAGGAGAAAAATGGGAAATTAATCTTTGGAAATCAAGTCAATTAATTGGTTTTAAACTTAGCTGGCTAACAAACTTCATTCTCTTAGGCTGATGTTTTATGAGCTGAATCTGGTTTTCAGGTTTAAGGAGAGAGCTTGGTGATAATGTCTCTTAATTGGATTCTCAGGACTTCTGGAGCTGTGCTTTCCAATATGGTAGCCAGTAGCCATGAGCGGCTATTTAAATTTAAGTTAACTAAAAATTAGATAAGACTAAAAATTCATTTTCTCTGTCACACTAGCACATTTTAGGTGCTCAGATGTCCCATGTGACCAGCAACTACCGTATTGGACCGTGCAGGTATACAACTTTTCCATTATCATACAAAGTTCTGTTGGACTATACTCAAGCAAGTGACCTATAGAATATAGGAAATTTAGTATTTGACCAGAACCAATGAATAGGCATTTTAGTGAGAAGACTTAGAGACTGTCCAGAATCAGCATAAATACGGATTCACTAGAGTTTAAAGCTACATGGGACCTTAAAACTATAGACTTACCCTTTATTTTGTAAGTGAAGAAACTAAGGTACCAAGAAATTACATGATTCTCTTAAGGTCAAACAAGTAGTTAATGGAAGAACTGAAACTAGAACCCAGGTACGTGTTCTTTCTGCCGCACCACAGTGTTAGCATCCCATACGCAATTAGAAATAACAAGGGAAACTTGAACTCAAGCTTACCTGCTGGGGCTCTGGCAACTGTAGAGTCAACTACATCCTCTGAAGGAGACTTTAGTCCTTCATATCACCTGTCACTTGTACTTTGTTCATGACAGTTTTATAGCATGTTGGTGGCAACCTCTGAAAATGTAAAAATCATTCTTTCCCAAGATGGAGTGTTGATACTGGCATACGTTTGGGAAACATCAGGGGAAGATAGGAAAAGTCTAACGCAAGACATCTTTATCCACTAATTCCTGATATTGCTAGATTGGGAAAAAGAAACGTCCTGCTCCATAAATCCACATAATTAGGGTACCATCCACAGTGCTGGGTGGAAGAAACAGTTTTCATTTCAGTGGTGTAATCTAAGGAAAGCTATACTCGAAGCAGGAGACCACGGTTATAGTCCCTTTAGGCCTGTGGCTGAACAACATTGTGAGCTTCGGCAAGTATGTTAATGTTTCCTTAGGCTTATATCCACTCATCTCTAAAACAGGAATTTGTCTTCTCTAGCTGAAGTCTTGGAATTAGATCAGATGACTCCTTGAAGTCATAAAGTCTTTAGCCATGGGTTTATGAGCCTGTTAATCCTCTAAGTTGTCCCCCTCCCCTATAGCTATCTGTATGTGCTTCCAGATTGATATTGAAGCGGTTCTTTTTGGCCTTTCTGGAATACCTTTGTCTCCATATCCTTATACACAGGATATAGTCCAAGGAATGGCAAGCTGTCTTATAAGACTGTTTAGATATTCTGTAATTAATGACCACGGCCTCATGAGTGCTATAAAAAAAACACATACTAAATGTGGTCATTCCCTATTTGAAGCTAACCAGGTAAGTACCCTCTCTTTTGAGTACAGATTTTAGATACAGGACTCTTTAAAGCTATTTCAAAAACCAATTTCCTATTGGTAGATTCCAGACAAAAATTTTACTCTCTCATCATTCTAGGGAAAACAGCTTTGTTCTTGCCTTGGAGATCATGAAAATTTCTCTTTCATTCTTCGACTTACAGTAGTTTCATTTTACTTAGATAGCCCTTTGAACCTTCCTAGGGCACATTTTCAAGGGAATCAAGACCTCTTCCAAGTGAATTATCCATTTCTGGTAAAAATAGTTAAGGGGAACTCTTTTATTAGATTAGATGGGTTGCCTGTTATGGTACACACAGCCTTTCTTTTCCAATGACCACAGCTGAGCTTTTGCTGTGGCGGTAAATAATGTAGTTGGCAGTGTGGTGGTGCTCTGCTGAGTACTTACTACGTACCAGCTCGTGGTCTAGGCACTTTATGTGTTTCTGTATTTAATCTTCACGAGAACCCGATCTACACCTGCTAATATCTAGCCCAGCTGTTAATATCTTCATCGTATAAGAAGGTTGGGTTTGGAGTACTTAAATATCTTATCCAAGATTATCATCTAGCAAGGACGTTGAAGAGCCAGGGTTCAAACCCAGGCAGTTTGATTCCCACACCAGGGTATTTTATCACTACACTGTCCTTGTCAGAAGATATTTTAGGTCTTCTATTTTTATTTATTGTGACTTTCTTCAGGTTCACTGGTGATTTGCTAGGCATTTTTCACAGCTTCTTAAGATAAAATTAGTCCATCTGTAGTATATAAAGGGGCACTATGAATTTTAGATGCAGAGAACAAATTATTTTTGTGAGGTCATGCTAATTATTTGTAATTATTTGAATTCCACTGATTATATGACCTCAATGTCATAGCAAACGCAAAGAAAAATGCTTCCTGCCCTCTAGGAAACATAGTAGACAAATACGGTAATCAAAGGACTTTCGCATTGCAATTCCTTTCTATACCACTGAATTGGGGGTGTTAGCCTACTTTTAGCTGGATGTCAGAAAGCCAGAGACAGATGTAAAGCCATGGCTTCTCTTATGTTTTCTATTGTACTATTTAGTGAACATAGACCCATCTTCTTTTCATAGCAATAAGGAATTGTGTAGTACTGAGATTTCATGGATGGCTCAAATGCTTCTCAGAAAGAGCAAGGTGTGTTGAGCATAGGTTTGGTGTAGGAGTCACAATTTTTTTCTGTAAAGGGCCAGGTAGTGAATATTTTAGGCTTTGCAGGCTACTTTGTCTCCATTGTAGATATTAAACTCTGTTGCTGTAGTTAGGTAAAACTTTATTTTATTTATAAAAATATGGCGGGCCAGATTTGGCTCAGGACCAGAGTTTGTTCACCACCTAGTCTAGATTTTAGAAAGTGCAAGGACCTGGACTCTACTTAAAACTTTGAACGTCCTCAAGGCAACCATAAGTTAGGTGCGTCACTTTTGTGAACCTTGGAATCCACATCTAGGTAAAGGAAAATGAATGAAAATGTTGCTTCCTTCCTCAAAATATTTACAAATTTAAGTACTGGAGTTTTCTGGGTTTTGTCTTTAGATTTTTTTTTTTACAGTTTAAATCATAAACATCTCATATATTGACACAGGTAACAAAATAATCGACATGATATTCACTAAAAAAATTGTATACTAAATACATAGATACGTACATAATAATCTAGACATAGATGTAGTAGAATGCAAATGGGTTATTTTCATATGGTGGAATTTTAGTTTATTTTTGTTTTTACATTTTTGTCTTCTAATTTTTCTCTGAAAAATTAGATGTATGATTTCAAATATTTAAGACTTCTTACCTACCAGGCCTGTTTTTACTATTTCTCTCATTCAGTAAAACTCTAGAGTATGAAGTGGGATAAGCCAGTTTGAAGCTCTTTTCTTTCACTATGGCTCCTATCTAGTATGCAAAGAAAGGTTTAACAATCAAGAATTAAGTATAAGAGTGATGCTCTCTATATTTTGCAGGTAGAAATGCACCTGTGTGTAGGCCGGTTGGTAACCCAGACAGAATTTCATGGGGAGTTAGTCCTCAAGGGTCACCAATTCCAGGGTTTGGTCCAGGGAGCTGGATGTGGGGCCCCATACATTCATCTGGGACCACTGAAGGGCTACATTCTAGAAGTGAGGGCTTACCAGAAATAGACCAGCCCTTGCAAAGACTGAAGGCTAGCTTCCATTCAGCTCAGTGTAGATTAAGGTCAAAGTAGAGAAAAACAATATCCTCTCATTAAAAATGTTTGACAGTTGGACCCTTGCTGGACGCCCAGTCTCTGTTAAATGTGATAAATACTGTATTTTGTATTGTTTAAATTGGATCTGTAATTGAAAGTGGTCCAGGAGAAGGCAGCTTCCCATATGCAGTGAGCTTTTTTTTTTTTCAAACAAGTTACAACTCCATTTAAGAAACAGTTATTTCTACTTTGAAGTCATATCAATGAGAAGATGTATATGCACTTACAGTTTTCCTAATAAAGACATTTATTCAATGTAAAAAAAAATGTGGGTTTTTTTCCCCCCAGAAATTAGCAGACATACCAAGAAATAAGACTGATTTACCAAAAGACTAAGAAAACAAATCAATAAGAACAGAGCCAGATATTGATGTTATCAAACTAAAACTAATTATGGTTAATATGTTCAAGAAAATAGAAGGTGGAGAATTTCAACAGAGAACTGCAGTCTATTTTAAAAAGAATCAAATGAAAATTCTAGAACCAAAACTTTAAATAACTGTAATTAGAAACTCAACTGGTGAGTTTATAGTAGACCAGCTGAAGAGAGGAATAGTGAACTAATTATATGGATAGTAGAAAATATCTAGAATGAAGTGCCCAGCTGGCCCAGTTGGAAGAGCGTGCAACTCTCGATCTCAGGGTTGTGAGTTCAAGCCTCACACTGAGTGTAGAGATTACTTAAATAAATAAAACTTAAAAAGGAAAGAAAAAGAAAATAATCCAGAATGAAACCCAGAGAGAGAAAAGGAAGGGGAAGTACAGAAAAAGCATAATAAATAAATAGAATATGACCAATAAGGTCTAATATAAGTAGAATTGAAATGCAGAGGAAGAAAAAAGAAGAATTAGCTGCGTTTTTCCTGGAACACCATTTTTACTTGAAAGAATGGGCAGACTATGGTCCTTTAGACTTGGGTATTTGGCAGACATTTTCTTGAAAATGAACAAAGTGAGCTTGTCACAAAGTATTTGTTGCCAATTATAAAATTTTAAATTTCAAACAAATTAGAATTTTGGAAAACTTGTATCTGCCATTATGAGTGGTTTTATTGACTGCTTCCCAATATTTAAAGACTGCCCTACGATCAAAGGTGATATTAAAGAATGTAATTTTTTTGTTTTATTTTTCTACTATTTTTTATTGAGATATAATAGACATATCATTGTATTAGTTTTAGGTGTACAACTTAGTGATTTAGTAAATATATTACAAAATGATTACTACAATAAGTTTAGTTAACATCCATCATCACACAGTTACAATTTTTTTCCCTCATGATAAGAACTTTTAAAATTACTCTCTTAGCAACTTTCAAGTATATAATACAGCATTGTTAATTATAGTCACCATACTGTACATTATATACCCAGAACTTACTAATCTTATAAATGATATTTTGTACCTTTTGAGCACCTTCACCTACTTTGCCCACCCTCTACTCCCTGCCTCCATTAACCACAAATCAGTTTGTGTTTTTTTAAGATTTCATATATAAGTGAGATCAGATTTTTTTTCCTATTATTTTGTATGAGTTCTTTATCTAGTTTGGATATTAACCCCTTACCAGATATATGATTTGCCAATATTTTCTTCCATTCTGTAGGTTGCCTTTTCATCTTGTTGATAGTTTACTTTGCAATGCAGAAGGTTTTTAGTTTGATACAGTCCCACTTATTTATTTTTGCTTTTGTTGCCTTTGCTTTTGGTGTCAAATCCAAAACAGTCATTACCAGGGCCATGTCAAGGAGCTTATGCCCTATGTTACAGAATGTGATTTATAAAATTATTAGTCTATAATGCGGTGTGTCAACATTTGGAAGATCTGCACCAGTGTTTTCCAAATGACCAATGTGTAATGACCCAAATTCTTTCATGGGTAAGAAGGTCCATTCAAAGTGCAAGATAGACCAATAGATTTCAATGTAACAGAATATGAACAGTCTATTAACATGGTTTCAGATTCCACTTGCTACTAACCTTTAAGAAACTACCACTTGTATTTTAGTATATAGTATCAAAGAAGAATATCCATAATTATCTTAAAAAGCTATTATAGGGGTGCCTGGGTGGCTCAGTCATTAAGCGGCTGCCTTTGGCTCAGGTCATGATCCCAGGGTCCTGGGATCGAGCCCCGCATCGGGCTCCCTACTCAGCAGGAAGCCTGCTTCTCCCTCTCCCACTCCCCCTGCTTGTTTTCCCTCTCTCGCTGTGTCTCTCTCTGTCAAATAAATAAATAAAATCATTTTTTTAAAGATTTTATTTATTCATTTGAGACACAGAGATACGGAGAGAGAGCATGAGCAGGGGGGAGACAGAGGGAGAGGGAGAAGCAGGCTCCCCGCTGAGCAGAAAGCCCGATGCGGGGCTCGATCCCAGGACCCTGGAATCATGACCCGAGCCGAAGGCAGACGCCTAACCATCTGAGCCACCCAGGCGCCCCAAATAAAATCTTTAAAAAAAAAAAAAAGCTATTATAATGCTACTGGCTTTTCTGACTATAAACCTATGAAAGACTGTATATTCTTTATATATTTTATTTAATTAATTTATTTTTTGCATTGCAATCACATGTTTAATACTTTGGAGGTAGATTAAAATACATCATACCTTTCAAATGCTCAATATAAAAGCACTTCCTTGTAAAAGTTACTAGAAGTGGTGCCTGGAGAGTTTCTTACCCATGTAGCTTAAAACCATATCCTTACACCCTAGTAAAGTAGAATTGGAAGTGTTTGGCTTAATATTCCTTTTTTTTTTTTTTCCCCCCTCTCTCTCTCTCTTCTTATAGAATAGAATATATACTAGTGAGACCCTAAATTTTAACATTTTAAAAATTTAGGTCTTGGGGCACCTGGGTGGCTCAGTCGTTGAGCGTCTGCCTTCGGCTCAGGTCATAATCTCAGGGTCCTGGGATCGAGCCCCACCTCGGGCTCCCTGCTCGGCGGGAAGCCTGCTTCTCCCTCTCCCACTCCCCCTGCTTGAGTTCCCTCTCTCGCTGTGCCCCTCTCTATCAAATAAATAAATTTAAAAAAAAAATTTAGGTCTTTATATATTTTAACTGAAACACTGTTATACAACATATTGAATAAAGTGTGTATGAAAATCTGGTTATCTTCTACTAAGCCAGTGTTAAAGAAAATTATAAAAATGTAATACAACACCCTTACTAAATTATTTTGTTTTAGATAATAGTTATTTTCATAAAAGATAAGTTATTGATGTAACTTTTTATAATAGGGCTCTTATTTTTAAATGCATTAGTGCATATTTTTTAAATTTCTCAGTTTTAATTTCTGCTAAGGTAAATATTAATAGATATACATAAACGAAAGCCCTTTGAGGGTCCTCAGTAATTTTTAAAAATGTAAGAGAGGGGCGCCTGGATGGCTCAGTAGGTTAAGCGTCTGCCTTTGGCTTAGGTCATGATCCCAGGGTCTTGGGATCAAGTCTCACATTGGGCTCCCTGCTCAGTGGGGAGTCTGCTTCTCCCTCTGCCCTTCACCCTGCTCTTGCTCACTCTCTCTCTCTCAAATAAATAAATAAAATCTTTTTTAAAAAAAATGTAGGGGCACCTGGGTGGCTTAGTTGGTTAAGCATCTGCCTTCAGCTCAGGTCATGATCTCAGGGTCCTGGGATCGAGCCCCACATAGTGCTCCCTGCTGAGTGGGGAGCCTGCTTCTTCCTCTGCCTGCCATCCCCCCTGCTTGTGCTCTCTCTCTGTCAAATAAATAAAATCTTAAATATGTATATATATAAAACATAAAGGGCCCTGAGGCCAAAAAATTGAGAATCATTGCTACAGATACTAAAATGACAATTAAAATATACAAGAGTAAAAAAATAAATAAAATAAAATATACAAGAGTATTATGAACAATTTTGTGCCACTAAATATAAGAATATTAAGTTCTTTGAAAAACAAATATTACCAAAACAGAAAATCTGACTAGGTTTAAATCAGTTAAAGAAATTGAACCCCTTATTTAAAACCTTCCCATAAAGAACACTTTAAATCCAGATGGCTTCATTGGTGCACTTTACTAATTATTTAAGAAGGAAACAAACTTAATCTTGTACAAATTCTTATAGAAAATAGACAAAGAGAAAACACTTCCCAACTTGTATGATCTTAATTCTAGACCTGACCAGGTTATTATAAGAAGGGAAAATTATAGGCCATTTTCTCAAATAAACGTGGATGGAGAAATCCTAAACTAAATAATACTGAATCTATATAAAAGTAAGTCTATACAGGGGTGCCTGGCTGGCTCAATCAGTAGAGCATGCAACTCTTGATCTCAGGGTTGTGAGTTCAAACCTCATGTTGGGTATAGAGCTTACTTAAAAATAATAATAAAATAATATTTCTTTAAAAAAAGTTGATACATCATAGCCAAGTCGAGCTTATCCTAAGAATCCAGTGTTATTTTATCATTCAAATATTATTCAATGTGATTCACCATATTAACAGAAAAAAGGACAATGATAATATGGGGAAGAAAAGCATGTGGTAAGTTCGACACACACTAATGATTAAAAAAACAGAACCAATAACAACAAAATCCTCTTAGCCTACTTCCTACTGGAATGGAAAGGAATTGATTGAACTTGAGAAGCAGCGTCTACAGAAATCTTGCAGTAGACATCACAGTGATAAAATGCTGAATGCTTTGTCTCTGAAGGCAGGAACAAAGCATGAAAACTTGCTATCATCACTCCTTTTCAACATGTCCTAGAGGTTCTAGCCAGAGCATTACAGCAAGAAAAGAAAGAAATAAAAATTTTAAGGATGTGGAAAGAAGAAATGAAAGTCTCATTTTACAGATGACATGATTCTGTATGAACAGTAATAAATTTATAAGTAATGTCTTGGATTATGCAATTTTCACTGATAGCATATCTATCATTTTGATTCTGCCTAAGTTCATTCTTAGAGTGTAGAAATCACTGCAGTGTGTGGAAGTACCTTGTCATTCCTCAAGTACATGCAGCAAAGGTCTCTTACTTCTGGTATTACTTTTTTTCTCTACAGGTCGTATCTGACTCCTGTACGGGATGAGGAAGCAGAGTCTTTACGGAAAGCACGCTCCAGACAAGCTCGGCAGACTCGAAGGTCTACTCAAGTGAGTGTGACCTTCTTTTTTATGTCATTTTGTCTATCTTCCTTTCTGTTGGAGGTACAATTAAAAAATCGTTAAGATCAGTTCCTTACTCCAGCCACTGTTGTAAAAGTTTTCACCTGTGTTAAATCTTATACTACATAGTATCAGATGAATTTATAGCTACATCTGCCCACTCTCACTTTTATTTCTCCAGGCTCAGAGCAGGTTTATCTCCTTTCCTTCACAAGACTAATCATTCCATTTGTGTTTAAGAGGCCACATCTTAAGAATCCCTAAAGGAGAAGAGTTTGGCAGTTCCCCAAAATATTATATATACAGTTACCATATGACCTAGCAATTCTACTCTTAGGTATATAGTCAAGAGAAATGAAAAGATATGTCCACACAAAAACTTGTACATAGATGTTTATAACAGCATTATCCACAATAGCCCACATCCCAAATTCAGTGTCATTTCTGAACTCTGGCCAGAGTTTACTTGCTATATAGACCATATTTATGTGTGGAGTTGGCAAGCTTGCTGTAGAGTTGAGTCCTGGGCTCCCGGCGGCAGCAAGGTTTAGCATTGTGTGGCTGGGCGTGCCTCAGCTATCCTCTGCAGCTGTAGGAGTCATGGGCACAGGCTGAGCCATCAAGCAGACCAAATAAATTAAGCAGTTAGCATAACTGGGGAAAAAGAAAACAAATATCCATTAACAAAGGAATGGATAAATAAATATTATATAGCCATACAATAGAATATTATTTGGCAATAAAGAGATACATGCTAATGCTACAATGTGCAGGAAACTTAAGAAAACATTATGTTAAGTGAAAGAAACCAGACATGATTCCATTTATATGAAAATACCCAGAATAGGCGAAGCCAGAGAAATAGAAAATAGATTAGTGGAGCACCTGGTGGCTCAGTCAGTTGTGTCGAACTCTTGATTTCGGCTCAGGTCATGATCTCAGGGTCGTGCGTCAGGCTCTGTGCTGGGCATGGAGCCTGCTTAAGATTCTCTCCCTCTCCCACTGGTCCTCCCCACCTCACTCTCTCTCTGTCTCTCTAAAAAAAAAGAAAGAGAGAGAGAAACGAAAAGAAAGAAAGAAAATAGATTGGTGGTTGCCAGGGGTGGGAGAGAGGAAGGAATGGGAGTGACTGCTGATGGATATCGAGTTTCTTTTTGGGGTGATGAAATGTTCTGAAATGAGATGGTGATGATGGTTGCAGAACTCTGTGAATATGCTAAAACCACTGAATTGTATACAGGCATACCTCATTTTATTAAGTAGGCTCCCTGCCCAGTGTAGAGCCCAACATGGGGCTTGAACTCACAACCCTGAAATCAAGCCTGAGCTGAGATCAAGAGTCGGAGGCTATGGAGTGCCTGGGTGACTCAGTCGCACTCTTGCTCTCTCTCCCTCTAAAAAAAAAAAAAAAAAGAGACGCTTAACCAACTGAGCCACCCAGGCACCCCAATCTGTATAATATTGCAAAAATCACTGTGCAGAGAATTGATGGGAGTGGTCGGCAAAAATATGTTTATAAAAGCGGGAAACAAGAAGACGTGTTAGGAAGCTGTCACAGCAGTCCAAGCTGGAAGTAACAAGACCATGAACTCAGTCAGGATGTACTGGCAAGGAGAAGGGAGAGAAAGCTGTGACTTGGCATTAAGGAGGCAGAGGACGATGAGCTGATGAAGCACAATGAAAAGGAGCAGCCAGAGAGATGAAAGGTAAACCAGGAAATAGGAGCGGCATAGAAGTAAATGAAAAGTCAGTTGAAGGTAACAGTTGTAAATTCTACAGAGGTCAGGCAGGAAAGCTGAGGACTGAAGAAAGGGCCTTTTTTTTTTTTTAAGATTTTATTTATGGGGCGCCTGGGTGGCTCAGTCGTTAAGCGTCTGCCTTGGGCTCAGGTCATGATCCCGGGGTCCTGGGATCGAGCCCCACATCAGGCTCCCTGCTCCGTGGGGAGCCTGCTTCTCCCTCTCCCTCTGCCTGCCACTCCCCCTGTTTGTACTCTCTCTCTCACTGTCAAATAAATAAATAAATAAATCTTGAAAGAAAGAAAGAAAGAGCGAGTGAGAGAGAGAGAGGGAGGAAGGAAGGAAGGAAGGAAGGAAGAAAAGGGCTGTGCTTTCTCTTTGTAAAAAAAAAAGACCAAGACTTACCTATAGTTTTTTTTGTTTTAGTTTGGTTTATTGTGGTAAAAAATACATAACATGCAGTTTATCACTTTAACCATTTTTTTAAGTGTCATTAAGTTCATTCACATTATTTTGTAACTATTACCACCATCCATCTCCAGAACATTTTTGATCTTTCCAAACTGAAACTCTGTATATATTCAACAATAATTCCCTCTCCCCGCTCCTCTAGCTTCTGACAACCACCATTCTACTTCTTGTCTCTATGAATTTGATCACTCTAAGTACTTCACACAAGCAGAATCATACATTATTTGTCCTTTTGGTGCCTGGCTTATTTCACTTAGCATAAGGTACTTCAAGGTTCATCTGCATTATAGCCTGCGTCCGTACTTCATTCTTTTTTAGGGATGAATGATATTACACTATATGGTTAGATCGCATTTTTTTTATTCATTTACCTGCTAATAGACACCTTTTGTCTATTGTGAATAATACTGCTGTGAGCATGGGTATACAAATGATCTCTTTGAGACCCTGCTTTCAGTTCTTTTGGGTAAATACTCAGAAGTGGAATTTGCTGGATCATATGTTTCTGTCTTAATTATTTACATTCTATCATACTCAAGGTTTTCTTATGTCTTTTCCATTAGATTAAAAGGTTCTTCAGTGCAGGAATCATTTGATTTGTCTTTGTAGTGCCAGTGCTTAAAGATACTTAATAATTTATTAAGAGAATGAGTGAATAAATTCAGGAATAGTTAAAAAAAAAAAAAAACAGGTTATAGTACTTGCTTAACTCCCTCTAGCTTTAGAACTTCCTTCTCATGAGGACTTGAGCACATAACTGCTTGAGTTAGAATCAGCTCACTCTAGTCCTAACTCTCTTTCTCACTTCTTCTTGCAGATGATTCCTACTTGTTTTTCTTCTGTACTGCTGCTCCTGAGAGCCTGGGGGAAATATCAATTGTTGGATTGTCTCTGTATGACATTCCTAGAGTCACTTAGGAAATCATCTTAGAATAAAGCTAGTTTAGGTGGTGTCGTTTTTTTGGTTTTTTGTTTTTTTTTTTTTTTTATTTGAGAGAGAGAGAGAGAGAGAGAGCACAAGAGGGGGGAGCGGGAGAGGGAGAAGCAGACTCCCTGCCGAGCAGGGAGCCCGATGCGGGACTCGATCCAGGGACTCCAGGATCATGACCTGAGCCGAAGGCAGTCGCTTAACCAACTGAGCCACCCAGGCGCCCCTAGGTGGTGTCGTTTTTGTTGGTTGGTTTTTGTTGTTGTTCTAGCCTGGCTCTGAATTTTCACCTTTTTGAGCCTGGTTTTTCTTTCTATAAGTAAAATCAAGTTTTTCTTATTATCCACTATTCAGAGAATTTCTCTTGGTAACCATTTGCTCTTGGGAGGTATGGAGCTTTCAAATAAAGGTACTGAGAACTAAGAGTATGAGAGAAGTACATCTACAACAGGCAGCCATCAATGTTGCCCTATTTTCTGGAACTCAAACTGGAAAAGCTAAAGTATTACATTTGAAATATACCTGGGCTCAGGCTGGGGCTCTTTGCACACTGAGGTGTTTATTTTAAGTATATCTTGCTTGTAATGGCCTCATACATTTTGAGAGCTTCATTTGGAATTTGATACTATTAGATCTTTAAGGCAGTCTCCCTGCTTATTTATCAACAGTTATTCCATGGTTAGGGTGAAACTTCCTGACCTTGTGTCATTTTCCCAGGGCGTGACACTAACAGACCTTCAGGAAGCAGAAAGGACTTTCAGCCGGTCGAGAGCAGAACGGCAAGCTCAGGAGCAGCCTAGCCAGAAGTCCACAGGCACTGAAGGGCTTGAAGGAAGCTCGGAGAAGCATGAGCCCTCAGCGGTCCAAGCAAAGGAAGCTGGCGAGGGCCGTCAACCCTGGGGTGGGAGTCTGGATGAAGAAGTAAGTCACTGACATGTACTGTGCTAAAAGCAGGTCATTAATGTGGGGAATCCCTCCTCACTGATAACTCAAGCACGGTGCTACTTTGCAGTAGACAACTCATAGAAAACACTGGTAACGTCCGTCTGTCATTGGCAAACCTGTATGACTGAAAGAACTCAGAGGATGTCCGTCCTTCAGTCATCATTTTGTGCTCAGATTTAACTAATGCTTATTTTTTTATCCAGTTTTATTGAGATGTTGAGATATAACATTGAATTGACATACAACATTTTATTAACTTTAGACTGTACAATATGGTGATTTGATATATGTATATATTGTGAAATGATTACCACAATAAGTTCCATTAACTAAATTTATTCTTTAACTAAAGATGTTTTTCTATTCTAAAGAGAGAGGTTATAGTATAGTAAAAATACAAATAGAAATGTGAGGATTTATTGAGTGTCTACTTTATACCAGGCATTATTTCAACTATTTCGTATGTATTAATTCGTTTAATCCTCTGAGGTAGATATTATTTGTATTGTAAATGTAAGGAAATCAGGTCACAAAGAGGTTAAGTAGCTTGCCCAGCATTTCACACAGATGAGAAGTGGTTAAGCAAGAACTTGACATAGGCAGCTGCGCTCCACAGAGCACTCTCTCAACCATGATTATATTGTTCTCTAAACCCCTGCAAACCTAGGAGTTTACAGAGCATCCCTTAATCACATGCCACAAGATGTCATTATTGAGGTGGACATTTTTAACTTATGTTTCCTTTCTCAAGTGAAGTTGGTAGTCAAAGGCATAGGATTCTATTTAGGGTGAACATAACTCCTAGTTTAAATTAGGAGTTCAAATTACACCTGTTATCTTAGTGTAATTATTGATACCATTCATCTTCACTCTCAGAAGTGTCTCAATTGGGATGATAAATTTTCCCATCACCATAGTTAGAGGAGAAAGGAATCTCCTTGCTCCAACTCTGGCTAGGTTACATAAACTAACTGAAGTTCTTTTGTTTCTTTTGTTCTATCAGCTACTGTTTATTGATTATTTACTACTAGCTACTGTTCCAAGCATCTACCATACATTCTCTTGTATAAACCTCACAACCCTCTCTGAGGAAGCTGTTATCCCTACTTTACATAGGAGAAAGCAGAGGCTCAGAGAAGTTAAGTAACTTATTGAAGGCCACACAGCTAGTAAGTGCTGAAGCTAGAATTTGAACCAAGTTCTGTCTGATTCCAAAGCTTACTATATTTTATTGCCACTGTCTTTATAAACAAAAAAGTATACAATCTCTACATGTATTAAGAATTTATCTGTGCATCTTCAAAAACCCAAGTTAAGGCTTATTGTCAGTCTCTTTCTCCTTGGGGAAAAATTTCAAAGTGGAAAATGGGAAGTTTTTTTAAGTTTCAGTAAGCCTGGTTATGGCAGGTTGGTAGAATATTCAGAAATTGGTTGATTGCTCAGATTTGGCCTCTGTTCTCAGATAACTCTGTATTGTTTCTTCATATTCCCAAGCTTTTTATTTTTCTATGTAAATCTTGCCTTTCAGTGTTCCATCTTAAAAGGCCATCACCCTTCTTATTTTCATTCCAAAATCAAAGGAATTTTTATTAACAAGGTTAGTGCTACCTAGTGCCCTTTGGTCAATTTAGGAAAAATTTTCCTGGGCTGCTGTCAACCTGATGGTATTATCAGAATAGGAATCCAGAAGCTGTTTCCTTTCTGGCTAATTAACTAACTAACTTTAGTTCAGCTCAGTAGCTATTTATTGAGCATCAACTATTAATAAGCCTCTTGGTATAGGAAAAGCCCATTTTTAATAAGCCTGCTATCCTTATCCTTTGGTTGGACTTGACCTCTAACATCTCACCCTATGGATTATTTCCAGCCTGTCTATCGTCGCCTGAGGTATCCAGTTCAGCCAGACAAACCCACAACGCCAGTGTCTCCTTCTGCATCAAGATCCTCTCTCTACACCAGTTCCCATCTGCTACGGACAAGCAGATCTTCAGTCCCTGACTCTGAGAGTCCAGAGACCACCACAAACGCCGCAGTTGCAAAGGAAATGGACAAGAATGGTATGTAGAGCTTCAGAATAGGTGGCGTCCCCCCGTCGTGTACATGCCCCCATTTCCTAAGATCACACTTTGTTTTCTCTCTGGCCAGAGAGTGAAGAAGCAGATGTGGATGATCAGTCCTCTACTAGACTGTCCATCCGTGAGAGGAGGCGGCCCAAGGAACGACGACGAGGCACGGGCATCAATTTCTGGACAAAGGATGTAAGTGGATTGGTCCGTGCTGGGACATATCACATCACCCATGGCTGCCGTCCTTTCTGCTGAGTTCAGAAAAAAGAAAGGGTCCCACCTGGTCTGCTGAATCTTGCAGATTATCAAGAAATATTACTGAGGAAAGAGAAGATGACCTACCTAGTGTGGGACTCCTTTGGTATATCCTTGGCCAGACGCCCAGTACCTAGAACAGTGCCAGGCATGTAGTAGGCACTCAATTCTCCCTAATATTCCCAGAAAGTCATGTAGTTAGTCAATGGTATTATCACATATAAGCAGAGATTCTAACGAAATATTTTAGGAGTGTTACAAGAATTTCAAGGAACCTAAAATCTCAGTGATGTAAGTTCATCTGACTCAACTTTACTCTTTTAGAGGAAAAAAGAAAAAAAAAAAAAACAGATTAACTTTGGCTTTAAGATAAAGACAGGTGCACTAGGGCTTACTAAGTGCAAGCACACATTCAGTACTTTAATTCACCCTCCGGTTCTATACCGCTGTCACTCAACTTTTGTCGTTGGCATTTTAAAAATCAAGTGACCAAGAATCAAGAGGTCCCTGGTTACCAGTGACTCATCTGCAAACTGGATGAACCATTCAGTGAGACAAGGAATGAAACAGTAATAGTCATCTATTAGAAACTATTCTTTAAGATAAAAGTATCTCATTTTTATAGGACCAAATAGACTATTGACAGACAATAACTGTTGACAGAGGTGGAATAAAGTCTGTCCTTTCTAAAGATACCCCTTTTCCTGCTATGGTTTATTTGACGTTTTTGATGACAGGCAGTGTTTCTGAGCCGTCTGCCTATGGTGGCTGTTAAAAGGCAGTAACAGAGCATCACTTGGCAGTCAGTTCTCACTGCCTATGTTTGAAATGCCAAGATGCATAATTGATGGGAGCTGACCTTGTTGCTTTCAAGGATGTCTGTGACTATGGTCCTCTTGTTTTTCTTCTTCCTTTTCAGGAAGATGAAACTGACGTCTCTGAAGAGGTAAAAGCAGCACTGGTAAGTGGCGAGCCAGTGAGGTATGTCCCTCTTGGTTCAGCCTTTCTCGTGTGCATACAATTTCAATAGAAAAGAGCAGGCCCTATGTAGATTTGAGTTGAGGGAGAGTTTGGAGATAGACATTGCTCTGAGAGATGTGGCAGGTGTTAGTTGGTGGTACGTTGTCTTCAGATGCTCTTGAGCAAGTTTCCTGCACTTCTCTATGCCTTCTGCTGATCCCTAACACAGTTCTAGGATCTGTCTATCTGCTTTTTCTCTCTTGTGAGTACGTTATTGGACTGTAGAAAGTACTTTGAAATCTTTGGAAGAAAAGTGAAGAGTGATACTATTTCTTTTATGGGTCTATACTTATATAGAGAAAGGAACATAAATGTGAAGAATGTAAACATCACACAATCCAAAAGTCACATATTTGACTTTGAAATAAGGTTAAACCCTTGACTCTTACACAACTCAGGCCTGGCATCAACTTTTCTCTGCAGTGGATGACCTGGGCCCAGCTTTCCTGACACCCCAGGTTCCTGAAAGCCACTCAAACATGACAGAAAGTTAGTGGTTTCCTTATCAGTACTATTTTTCAGGAAGGAAGGAATTTGGTTTTGACTACATGAATTGAGACTACATGTACATCTCTACTGGAAATTATGTACAAAAGATGGACTTTTTGTATCCTGCAGTTAGTTGAAAGTAGGTTTTCAGAATATATTTGAGAGGCGCCTGGGTGGCTCCGTTGGTTAAGCCTCCGACTCTTTTTTTTTTTTTTTTTAAGAGGTAGGGGCAGGGCAGAACCACAAGGGAGAGAGAATCTTAACTGGGCTTCACACCCAGCGTGGTGCCTACTTAAAAAAAAAAGAGTGTATTTGATAACCATACTGAAAATCAACAACTAACTTGTTCTTAGCAGAGGAAATAGAAATACTCTATTATGTCATTGACCTGCCTGTATTTTAGTCAAGATCCAAAGCAATCAGTAGGGCCTTCCAAAAAGCAATGCAAAGAAGACTAGTGGTGACATAGGTGAGAACTGCCTACCGTTGGTTGAAGCTAGGTGACTTCACAAAGATGAGCCATGTCAAGTGGAAATACCACAAAGAGGTTCATGCACGTGCATAAATAACAGCAACTCTTCCGTTCTTCAGTGGGCTGGGAAAGGCTTTTGGAGACAAAGAGTGAATGTAGGAAGGTTGCTTTGGGGAATTATAAGATATCTAAAGAGAGAATCTGAATAATAGATACAGAGCACTGAAATGGACTACAATCCCTAGAGAGTTATAGAGGCCATTAAATCTGTAAAGGGAATGACAACAAGGATGGCTTTGTCATGACAGAATGTCTTTTGTTGGTGAAAATCTGTGTCTCCACCTTTCCAAACCACTTGCCATGGGAAAATCCTAACATAGGGCACCAGGTAAGGAAAGCTAAGATGTTCCTGATGCAGTGCGTCCCAGAGAATTTCATCTTAGGACTTGAATGAAATGGAATGAAAATTACAGAAAAGATTTTCTGATTCTTTTCTGGTGAGGAAGAGCAGAGATTCAATAGGTTTGACGAGAAAGTCATTTGCCAGACTGAAAAACATTTCACTCATCCAACTGCTTGAGGCATCTGTTAGTGTCTACCATGTGTCAAGCAGACTCCAACGTGAATCTTAATAGAAGAATGAACAGTCTGTTATCTCTAGAAGGTAGTTTAACTGAAGAGAGAAAACAAAAAGCCAAAAACACTTACCTGTTTTTCTCCCAAGTACTGTCTTCTAACACTAGCAGGCATGATGCCGTTATCATCATATGGACCTACAGAGCAACATGCCTGGCCATGTAAGCTGCAGTTCTACTTCAGGACAATCAGTAATCTCTTAGGACCAGTCTTTCTCCCCCACCTCCATGTCCTTCCATCAGGCGGCAGAATTGGGCCAGCCAGAGGAGGGGGCATTCCGTTGAATTGGCACTGTTAGCTAATGAGCATGGATACTGCTGAGAAGCCAGGGCAGTTTTCTTTTCTTGGTTTTTGGTTCAGTAAGACTATATATGCTATTGAGGTCATGACAGTTCCCTTCTCTTTCTGAGCCTGTTCTTAAAGAGTAGTGGTGGTATTTTTAAAGTTAACTCTTCCCAAGACTCTGGCATATATATTTTTTTGAGATAAAATTTACAATCAACAAACTGCACGGATCTTAAGTATATTATCTGATGAGTTTTGACAACTGTATACACCAGTGTAAACACCACTCAAAATACAAAATTTTTCCATCACCTTGAAAAGTTCCCTCATGCCCCGTTCCCTGTCCCAAGAGACAACCACTCTTCTGATTTCTGTCACTATGGATTAATATTGCCTGTTCTTGAACTTCATATATATGAAGCATACAGTCATATTTCATTTTAAGAGCAGAAAGGAAACTTCAGTGGTTATTATTCCTATCTTATGTCCCAGTTAAGGTTAGAATTAAAATGACTCCAAATAAGTACAGATTTTGTTTCCTCCTCTTAAAAGATTTCAAAAGAAGATTCTTTAACCTCTTGCCCTTATATCAGTAACAACAGCGTGGTTAAGAAGACCTCTCTATTGTTTAACTTAAATCTCTGTTTGGTATCACTGAAATCCATTTCTTCTTTTTGTGCACCTGTGTTAGAAAAATGTTATCAGCATTTATATACAGATATGATTTATTGCCAGGAAAGGCCCTGATGTTTGTTTTCAATTATGTGATAGGAGAAAGACCAGTTGTGCATTTCTATGGTGGTGACACCAAGGAATGATACTTAGAAGGCTGGGGACTTTGCTTAAGCCCAACATACTACATGATTTTAGTCAGAACCCATTCCCATTGGTAAATCCATGAACAGGTGAGACTGGCAATGAATATATAATTTGTTGTCTTAGCACCTCCTTGACAGGTGCATTCAAAGCACATCTGTTAATTATCCACATTAGGTATGTAATAGATATTTTCCAGAAGTCTTAATATATCTTTTATCTTGCTAAGTGAAAAAGAAACTGTATCTAGATCTTAATATGAGAAAGAAAAGTTCCAGTCATACCCGAAAAAACTTTTATATTCAGGAGCATGTTTGTTTTCTTTACTAGTTAGTGGTAATTACTAGAGGTAATTTCTTTACAGTGTTCTGGAAGGCGCAGTCATAGGCACACTGCAGAAAGTGATGGCCATTTGGTTTCTTTCCATCTTTTTTTTACCTACATCTTTGGCCTGCCTACATCTTTGTCCTGCCTCTTTTGCTTTACATTGATTTTATGTACTGCGTTTTTGCTGTTTGCCCCATTTACTCCTCTGGAACAGACTGTTTCCCTAGCCAATTCTGTTGTATAATTAAGTTTATCACTAGAGGGCACGAGTGGTCAACAGAAAAGTTGCTGGTAGTGCCCTAAAGAATTTGAACAGAAGACAGATTCTTTAGTTTTAAAGGAATTGTTAAAGAACCCAGTTAAGTGTAATGAAGTTACTTGCCTCCCAACTTTTGGGAAGTTAGAGATAACTTGGGTCAGGGACTTCAATTTACAGTTAAGAAAACTGAGGCCCAAAGAAGTTAAGAAGTATTCAGGGATATGAAAGCTCTGCTAGTTGATCAACCTGTGCCCGCATCAGGGAACCTTTTTATTTGACTTTAGTGAAACAGACCTGAAATCAGGGCTTATATCCTCTGCATTCCCTATTTACCCATTTGGTTTTTTACTCAACAGATTTTATGTTCAAATTGACTTGCTAGTAGCATCTCAGTTCCTTAAGTCAAGGAATGTCTTCTCGAAGGACAACTGAAAAGCCTACTCTGAGTATCAAGATTCAGTCAGTGGGTAGAATATCAGCATTCTTCTGTTGTCCTTGACATAGGTACGTACTTATGTCTTTCAGGAAGTAAGAATTTCCATACAAAATGCTTCCCTCCCATCCCCACCCTCCCTCCATCCCTGTTGCTTTTAGGCAAATCGGGTAGCACTTAGTCTGAACAAAATCACTGAAACCTCACTCTCAAACTTAGCAATGTCATTTTCCCAGTACAGAATGGAACCAGTAGATCTGGATTGCTAATCACCCCTCAAAATGCATTGGTAAAGGAGATATTGTTAAGGAATTACTAATTCACGGGCATTAAGGTATCTGTCTTAGATAAATGATGGCCTGCTAGTGGAGAGATGTGTTGGTAAAGTGCTCCAAAAGAAGTAAGCCATTAAACGTAATATTTTCAAATTACATAAAAGAGAACCATACAGAGAATTGCTGGCAAAGTTTGGTTTTGAACTAAGCTTTAATAGAAAATAAAACTTGCCTTGGGAGCCACTTGGCCCCAGAAATGTCTCTACTACCTAAAGTCACTAAACGCATTTCCCATTTTGTCCTGCCTTCTCCTTTATAACCTTCTTCTCATTTATTCACTGAACAACTACTTTTAAGTAACCTACTATAATCAGGCAATTTTTTAGATACTGGAGATGCAACAATGAATAAAAAGCCCTGCTTTTATGGAATTTATATTCTAGTGGAGGAGATGGACAATAAATAAAATAAATGTGTGAAGGAAATAGTTTGTGAAAAGGTGATAAGTGTTTTTGGAAAACCCATGTAGAGTGGGATAGGAAGGAATCAGAAATGCCTGAGTGGGATAGGAAGTTGACATTAGAATTATAAGTAGGGTGGTTAGGATAGACCTTGCAGAGAAAGCATCATCTGAGCCTAGACTTAAAGGAAGTAAGATGGGGAGCTATGTGGACATATGGGAGTAGAGAGTTTAGGCAGGGGGAACAGCACCTGCAAAGATTCTGAGGCAGAAATGTGCCTGACGTGCTTGAGGACAGGTGAAAAGACCAGTGTGATAGAGCCGAATGAGCAAAAGGCCCCAATGGCATGGACTGGTAAGTCATCTTAAGGGCTCTGGCTTTTGATCTGAATGAGCAGGTAGCCATTGTAGAGGTTTGAGCAGAAGAGTGACATGATTATACTTATATTTTAAGGAGTTACTCTGCCTGCTATTTTGAGGATATACTCTAACGGGATTTGGGTGGAAGCAGGGACGTCAGTTAGGAGGCTGCTTATAATTATCCAGGGAAAAACTGATAGTGGTTTGGACCAAAGTGATCATGGGTAGTAAAGATACTGAGAAGTTTTCAGATTCAGGATATAGTTTGAAATTGGAACCAATAAATTTTGCTGCTAGGTTAGATATAGGGTGAAAAAAAGTCCGGGGGGGGGGGGGGGGGGGTGGCACTTGATCAAGGTTGACACTGACGCTTTTAACTAAGGCAACTGAAAGTATGGAGTTTTCATTAACTGAGATATAGAAGACTGTGGAAGGAATGAATTTAGTGGGGGGCGAGCAGGCATGTAGTTTTGTTTTTGTTTTTTGTTTTTTTTTAAAGATTTTATTTATTTATTTGACAGAGAGAGAGAGACAGTGAGAGAGGGAACACAAGCAGGGGGAACAGCAGAGGGCGAGGGAGAAGCAGGATCCTCACTGAGCAGGGAGCCCGATGCGGGACTCGATCCCAGGACCCTGGGATCATGACCTGAGCCGAAGGCAGACGCTTATCGACTGAGCCACCCAGGCGCCCCTGTAGTTTTGGTTTTAGGAGTGTTAAATTTAATATGTCTGATTGACATCCACCTGGAAATGTCAAGAGAAGACTTAGCAGTAGGAGTCTGGAGTTCAAGTGAGTGGTCCAGACTGGACATACGAACTTGAATGTCAGCAAATGTATAGATTGTATTTAAAACCATGAGATTGAATGAGATCACCAAGAGAATGAAAGTAGACAGAGAAGAAATCCAAAGATAGAGCCCTGGGGCACTCCAAAATTCAAAGTGAAAAGGGGAAGAACCACAAAGGAAACTGATGAATCCTAGCACTTAGCTCTGAGAATATGGATATGACTCTTTTTGGTTAAATCAGAAGAATTCTCTTGATTAACCATATTTGCAGGTGATCTTTTAAGTTGACTCAGCTTTTGGTCCCCTTTGCTTTGCCTATTCTCCCTTAGCTTTATTACATCTTTGAATAACTAGCACTTCCATTCCACTTAAGAATAAGAAGGCTTCTTTGAAAACCTTATTTCTGAGGGTTGTCATATGCTAAACTCTGAGTTAGCTCCGTGATGGCTAGAATGGCAATTATAGACTGAATTTTAGAACTGAAAGAGACTTAAACTTCTAGTTAACTAGTTAAACTTCTCATTTTAAAGATAAAAGCTGAAGCCCAGAGAGATTAAGTAACTTGCCAGGATCACATAGCTGAGTTCCTAGTCCATGGCTATTGTACTACCTTCAGGAGAATCTTTCTATCTATTATGTATCGCATAGTCGTTAAGAGTGCAGACCCAGGAGCTAGATGGACTCCCTGGGCCACTTAGCTATTTTGGATAAGTTGAAACTGATAAGCTTCAGTTTCCTCATCTGTACAGTAGAGATAATCATAGTAGCTACCTCTTAAAGTTGTAAAGTGAAAATGAAGAAATACATTTAAATAGTTAGAGATAATTGAGATTCATTCATGCTGTCTTCCAAACTGTAGGTTCCGAAGTCTGCATGAGTGTAAGGCTTTTGGAATACTTTCGTTGACCTTAGAATCATGTGATCTTGAAGTTATTTATTCATTTATCCATAAAGAATGGATTCTTTGGAGAGTCAGAGAAGTAGCCCGGGCTCCTCTCTAACTCCAGTATATGTCTGTGTTCTGAAAATGTACCTGATGAATTTTGAGAAATAAGTTTTAAAGGGGGTTGCTGAAGCAGGAGAAACGAGTAATGAGTAGAAAGGGAAGAAACAAGAATTCAATGTTTCCAATTTTGCTGGGAACTCTTTGAGCACCTGGTCAAATCAAGTCCCTGCAGATTTCTCTGTCAATCAAGAAGACTTTCATTTCTATGCTTCAGTTACCCCTCCCATTTATCTTTCTCTGCCAGTGTTTCCAATAGTTAGTTCCTACTTTTATAGATCTTTAATCTCCCCCACACTCCACCCCCCAACACACACACACACTCTTTTCTTTGAGTAAATAATAGCACCTTTGCCTATTTGCTCTAATTTTTTCACAGCTTTGCTTCTGGCTATTTGCTGGATCTTTTCCTCTCTCTCAAGCAGTATTTTTTAATCTTGTTACTTAATCTTGTGAAGCCCCTTAATCTGCTGGAAGGCATCCAGCGATTTTCTGTCTGCTCTCCGCCACTGGGCAGTATCCTTGCCATTCTCCTTTTAGGTAAAATCCTAGGACTGTTTTGCTTTCTCCTCTCTCTGGGGCTTGATTGCCTAATATGGTAAGGTATGTCCCAGACAAGACTGCACTGTTGAGATAGAACAACAGTTTGACTAAGTTTAAAGACACCGTAGGTGAGCTGTCAGAGCTATCAGGATTAGTTATTTATGTAGTAAAGTAATATTTTTCACAGTATACCATATAACAACCCCAATCTTGTGTTTTGGTTTTTTTTTTTTTTAAGTAAGCCTCTCTTCCTTTTAATCAAGTGAAAGGATAAGAAAATATAGATTTTCCTCCCTCAGCCTCTTTATCTTTAGCCAGATAAGAAAAAAAAAAAAAAAAAGATGACGAGAATGGGGTAGTTTGTCCCCAAATTGAGAGG
This sequence comes from Neomonachus schauinslandi, assembly GCF_002201575.2. Taxonomy (NCBI): domain Eukaryota; kingdom Metazoa; phylum Chordata; class Mammalia; order Carnivora; family Phocidae; genus Neomonachus; species Neomonachus schauinslandi. The sequence continues at coordinate 27,456,927 of NC_058408.1, read as the reverse complement.
GTTTTGAGAAGTCTGAGAAATTTGGTTATATAAAAATGCTTATAAGGATATTAAAAATAAAGATAGATTTAATAAGTGATGGCTGTTATAAACAGTCTTGTCGTAGCCAGCCTGTGGGAGTTGGCAAGCATTCACATGAAGAAAAGCAGGCTGTCCTGGATTTGTACAATTAATGACAATAGGCAGTCCCAAGGAAGGAGATGGAGATTGAGACATGGCAGCCAACAAGCTCTGTGTGTGGGAAGCTGCCTTCTATCCAGTGTGCACTAAAGAATCTTCTCTAGTGGTTGACTCCATATTAGCCTGGAAGGATCTTTCCTTTCACTATACATTTGCTCTTGCTTTGCAACTGTAGTTTCTTAAAATACTGCAGATGCTATGATTTTCTATATATGGGTCATACTGTGCCTTGCTTTTAGCTCAAGCTATATAAATCAACAAAGTTTCTTTTGGCATCTTCCTTTTAAGGACTCTATTAATTTTAGGTCGTGCTGTTGCCAAGGAAATCTCAGTAACCAAAGCTCACATGTATTCCTTTGAGACCCTGTAATTTTTGGACCCACTGTCCCATTACATCAGTGAATTCTGCTGTAGTCAGAAATCTTTTTCAAGACAGAATAAATTGCCCTTCAAGGTATCTGTTTGGGCTTTGCTCAAACTTCTTATCCAAAGATGTGGAAGGTTTATCAACTAGTAAGGATAGTACAGTTAACCCCTTGACCTTTTACTTTCTTCCAATTTCTTCTGCCTCAGATTGCCTTCAAGGTATTAGTTTGTGTTAGTGACCTGTGACCTTCTGTCTCTTTGTTGAGCTTGAAACTCTGCTGGAACTTTTTTTATGATTATAAAGGTAACATATGTCATTATAGAAAATATATGAAGTATAGAAAAGTGTAAAGCAGTGGTTCTTAAAAGCAGTGGGAGCATTTGTAGAGGTTACAAACATTCATAGAGGTATTTTTAAGGGTCACAGTGATGGGGGATGTTCTACATGCATTTAGTGGACAGGGGCCAGAGATGCTAGCTGTCCTAGTATGTCCCATGTAAAGCTTACTTGACTTTTGACTATCTTCCTGGACATTCATAGGTGAAAACTTATGCTCTGTTATCTGAGTCTAAAAGCAAACTTGATTTTGTGTATAAACTCACATTTTATGGCAGAGGGAATCTAAAAATTCAACCACCATGTAAACTGAGGAAAAACTGTAGTTTTAGTTTTATCATTCCTGATAGCACTCCCACTTGCATAAGTGGCATTGTTATAAAACACATTCTACAGATCTGCATCTGACTTCGATCTTCATGGTGATCTATAATGGGTCCAAGCCTCTGATTATTTCATTATACCTTCTAGTATTATTGGCCCAAGAGTTTATACTTTGAAATACATATTTCATTATAAATTTCTTTTGTTTTTCTTCATAGTTTTTAAAATAATTTAAGCTACGTTTTGTATCTATGAGTTTTATTTCAGAATAGTAAAGATTGGGGGGGTTGCTGTTAGAAAATATTTGTTATAAAAGGGGATTCTTTGTATTATAAAGAACAAGAAAATATTGTCCAAAGTTATATCACTCAGAGGAAATTACTGTTTAACATTCTGATGAATTTTCTGCTGGTATTTTCCCTAAGTTTTTTTTTTTTAAACATATTCAAGACTGACTAATGACATTTTTAAGAAAAGGATCATTTCCAACCTGAGCATTCCTGGGACCCCATCATTACCATGATGACAGTCTCATAACATTGTCTTCAAAGCAGTTGGGTCCAACTCTTTTATCAACGTAGTCAGTCCTGTGATGGCTTTGATTACAGAGAACTTCCAGGAATAATTCTCTTTCAGTTGGAATCTAAGGGTTACCTTAGTTATGAAAGTATTTATTTCTTCTGTTGATAGCATGGCTAGAGAGCTTTAACCATGGCTTAGGCTTAGCTAATGTCAGAGTTCTAGCCCCATGATTGAGGTAAAAAGCTTAGTGTGGGATTTGCATCTCGTTTTCAGCAAAGGGAGTGTTTATAGATTTGCCCCAGCAGGAATGTTGCCCTCAAGGCACTAACAAATGTTGCCTTTAAAGGTCTTATTCATGTAGGACCTAAAATGTAGGATAGTTGGGGTGAAAATGTAAAGATAAATGGTTACAATCTACCAGTCTTAATTTTCTGTATACTATCTCAGTTTTCGATGAAACAAGTTTAAGAATCAGCAGCCATTTAGTTGACATGAATTTCTTTCATAGAAAACCCATAGTTTTATATCCAAATATGATTTTTCAAGATAATGTTCATATAGGTGTGATTTACCAGTATGTGCTTTTGAAAATATTTGGCTTTTTTAATGCTTTAAAAATGTTTTCTTATACCCTGAACCTTAAACTATACCAATGTTTTGACTACTGAGAAGAAAGGAGGGACATTTTTAAGACCCATTGGCATAAGTCATGGGGACTTAATGAACAGTATGGCAACTGTAGTTTAAAATGCTGTGTTTCATGTTTGAAAGTTGCCAAGAGAATAAATCTTAAAAGTTTTCATTATAAGAAAAAAAACTCTGTAACTATGGTGAGGGATTTTAACTAGACTTATCATCATGGTGTTTATTTTGCACTATATACAAATACCTAATCATCATATTGTACATGTGAAACTAATATGTGTCATATACACCTCAATTTAAAAAACACTGGCAAGTTAATAGCTCAGACTAAAACTTACTTAGCTCTTGGGGGACTTTCAAAAGTGATATACAAAATTAGTGAGTCATGGGGCTGTCTATGGTTGCTGAATGCTTAGTGTCTCATTTCTCCCAGTGTCTAGTATAGCTGCTTGCTGGCTCTTGTCGAGGGTGAACACTGCCTTCCTGAGGTCCACGGGGAGGGCAGATGTCTCTGCCTGTTCTCCAGCAGTGTGTGGGGCAGGAAGGACAATGGCGGCAGGGCCAGCCTAGTTTTCATCTTTGGTACATTACAATCCCTAGGTCAGGGCTTAGCAAAGCTTTTATATAAAGGGCCTATTGTAAATATTTTCTACTTTGTGGTCCGTGTAGTCTGTTGCCACTACTCAACTCCTCTATTTTTTTTTTTTAAGATTTTATTTATTTATTTGATAGAGAGAGGCACAGCGAGAGAGGGAACACAAGCTGGGGGAGTGGGAGAGGGAGAAGCAGGCTTCCCGCCGAGCAGGGAACCCGATGCGGGGCTCGATCCCAGGACCCTGGGATCAAGACCAGAGCCGAAGGCAGACGCTTAACCACTGAGCCACCCAGGCACCCCACTCAACTCCTCTATTATAGTGGGAAAGTAACCATAGACAATATGTCAATACATGCAGTGTCTGTGTTCCAATAAAACTTTACTTATAAAAACAAGTTGGTGGGCTGGAGTTGGCTTACCGCCCAGGCCACAGTTTGCCAGCCTCTGGTCTTGGTTACAGACTCAGAAATGTTTGCTGATGTAAACATGGCTCCAAATGTCAATTTGTTCTCATCCAAGCGGTTTTCTGGTAATTCAGCATTTTTCCAATTCCTCTGATTCTTTAGTATCATTGACACTTTGTGGGGCAGGGGAAGTCATTTGGAGTGATACGTGTTGTTTGTCCTCACTCGGAAAAGCATCAGTTCTGGTCATGCTGCAGAAAAAAAGCTATAAAGATTCCTGAATGGAGGAGTAAAGGAGGGAGAATTTCTTCCATGTCATTTTAAATGTAGTTTCTCTGTTCCGTCTTAGTTCATTACCTTTTATCTTTCTTAAACATGTTTTTATCTTTTTCATGAAGTATAGTTGAACACAATGTTACATTACTTTCAGGTCTACAACATAGTGATTCAGCAAGTCTATAGGTTATGCTACGCTTACTACAGTATAGCTACCGTCTGGTCGTTCATTACATTTTGAAGAGAAAGTCTGAAATGGTTGATTCTCCTAATTAATGTCCCTATCTGCTTTTTTCATCGGATCCTATCCCTTCTTCCCTCCCACAGACCTGACTTTGAGGTTAGCTAAAATTACAGCTTGGGGAGATATAATCACTTGACACTTGAGAAATTCTGTTTTTTTTAGGCTGTGGCCATAAGTAAGTTCGCCTTTAAGGCTCACAGATTCTTGGAAGGGTACCTCTCATTCACTTTAATTGCTGGTTGTCATTGAATTCCTTAGTCAGGAGTAGGTTATGGAGTTTATTAGTTTTTTTGCCTTGTTAACTTTCAGTTTGCAGAATATATACAGGAAGAATTTGTGGGAGATTTACAGAGGGCGGTGACAGAAATCTTTAAAGCTTTGACCTAAGGGCGCCTGGGTGGCTCAGTCATTAAGTGTCTGCCTTCGGCTCAGGTCATGATCCCAGGATCCTGGGATCGAGCCCTGCATTGGGCATCGGACTCCCTGCTCAGCCAGAAGCCTGCTTCTCCCTCTCCCACTCCCCCTGCTTGTGTTCCCTCTCTAGCTGTCTCTCTCTCTCTGTGTCAAATAAATAATAAAATCTTTAAAAAATAAATAAATAAAGCTTTGACCTTGGGCTTACTTGAAATGATCATTAAGAGGAGTGGATTTTTGGAAAGAGAAACTAAAATTCTGGTTCTTGAACAGCTTTAAGGAAAAAAGTGATGAGAGCTGACAGTGATAGGTCACAGTAAAGACTCATATCACATATCGGAATCAATGATGTGTTGGCACAATTAATTTTGTGCCAAGTAAACAAAACCAGATCCTTTCTATAGAATAAAGGTCTGCCTAATGTATGACATGTTGTCTAAGAAGTCTCTCCAGTCACTGGTGACCTCTGGTTCTCGAATGAAATGAACTCATGAAATATTGTTTGGACAACTTATAAATCATTTCTGGGGTGTTCGACTTAGAGCTAAGGGCAAGTTTGGATACTGCTATCTGGCAAGCTGAGCCATTTTCAATAATTATGTAATAGGTGAAGCTTCTGTAGTAGTCTTCCTCAAACTTGTCAATAAGAATCATTGGGGTCATTTGTTTATAATACAGAATTTCAGGCCTCTCCCTGTTGAGATTCTGAATTAGGAAAGGATGTCGTGGTGGAGGGTGGAAAACCTGGGAATCTGTATTATAATAGAAGTCTCCTAGGTGATTCTTAACAGGCAGATTTGACAAACACTGTTCCTACAGGTATAATATTTAGGGATTGCTAATATCCCAGGTAGGTCATTATTAAAAAGTAGGATTAACTATGGCACACTGAGGGGACTTAGAGCCAATCTCTACTCCTTGCTCTACTCCAAAAATGCCCATTTAACCCATAGAGAATCAAATTCTTAAGGCCCCCTAGGACAGTCCGGTCCCATTCAGGAAGTCTTTGGCTCACATAGCAGCGTGCATTTATTCAATCAAGAAATAGTTATTGGTTACCTAGTATGTGTCACATATTATGCATTAAGGATACAGAAATGTATAAGGTAGACAATGTTCCTGCCCCTCATAATATTCACATTTTAATGGGGCAGGTGGTATTCCTAACAGACATATAAGTTGAGATATCACATAGGCAGTTGCACATAGGAATCTGGTGTTCGTGGGAGTTATTAGAGCTGGAGATAAAGATATTTGGGATTCATTGCCTTAGAGATGATACTCAGAGGTGGTGAACTGGGAGAGATCTCTCAGGAAAAGGTTGTAAAGAAAACAGGAGTCCATGACCACGCCCTAGATTACTCCAGGGCCGGCTCTAGACAGAAACAGGAATATTTCTTCCATTGGATCAGGAGAACATATATAAGTTGGTGGATCTCATATGGGGAAAATGAAGTAGTTCTGATCTGACTTTCTGCTACACACCACACACCACACACACACACACACACACACAGTTTTTTTTTTATACCTAAAGAACAATTAGAGTCTATTAGTGTCCAAATGAAAGATAATGAATGAGATTTCTAACGTTAAGTATGGTTTGAATGGAAGAAACTTAAGAAATATGAAAACTCAACAGGATTTGATATTTTACTGGATGTGGACAGTAAACATAAGGAAGAGTCTAGAGTGGTTGAGAAGATACATGGATTGGTAGAAACAGTATTGGCTTTGGAGCCAGAAAACCTAGGTCCAAAGCTAGTTCCATCTCTTACTAGCTGTATGGTCTTGGAAAAGTAATTTAACCTCTCTGATCTGAAAGTGCTTTAATTGACTGTAAAAATGAGATTGTTATTCCTATCTTGTAGGCCTGATGTAAGGACAGCAATAATAATGTATTTCACTTTAAATAGTGCCTAGCTTTAGCAAGTTTTTAATTAACAAAAGCTGCTAGTATAATAATACTAAATCAGTCTTTTCCCCCCGTATCTTTGAGCTTTCACACTTTATTCCCATTTCCTGGAATGCTTTTCCTCCTACTTTACTGCCTCTTTCTCTCCCCACTCCCTTTTTTAACACCCATTCATGATTTAGGTTAGGCCCCACCTAGGGCCTCCAAGATTGCTTCCTTTGACCCCTCCTCAGAGTAGACTAGGTTCTCCTCAGTATCTTGAATTAATCTTTAATACACAGTGATAATTATTACTGTGTGGTATTCGCCAGTTAAACTAAAATCCTTAAAAGCAGGTCTGTTTCTTGTTCATTATTTTAGCTCCCCCAGGATCTAGCAGAATATCTAGTATTTAGGATGTCTTCTATGAAGATTTGTAGAACAGTCCAATTAATGACATTCATGTTTCCAATTTTGATGACTGCATGGATAATATGCCATTAATGAGACTGGGAATTCAGAAGGAAGAACGTGTTTGCAATGAAGATCGTGTGTTTGCTTTTGGACTTGCTGACTTTGAGGTACCTATCAGACACATGAAATTACATATCCTACAGGCAATTAGATACGTAGGCCTGAAGTGTGGGGAAGGAAGGGGCCAGAAATAAAGAGTTAGAGGGTATCAGCCTGCTGGTAATAGTTTTGAACTATGAAAAGGATGATATTTTCCAAGAATAAGTTAGAGAGCAGTTGGTTCTCAACTTTTTTTCTTCCCCATTGTTGTGAGGGATGCACTTGTGGGAGTAACTGGTTTGGTATCACAATGATTCTAAAGCAGGGTGGGCAAAAGGAGTACATGCCCAAGGGGAGGCCTCTCAGAAGGTTTGGGGGGTGCTAAGGGGGACCACTGCTGTGAGAAAGGAGAAATAGACAGTTTAGAACAGAGGCCGGCCACACCAGTGCTTATGGGATAAGCCGAGGAGGAGAGGTGCTCATGAAAGAGACCAGGGAGGAAATGGTCAGAGAAGGAAAAGAGCCAGGAAAGAATTTGTTCCATCAAACAACGGAGTGAAAAGTTTCAAGGACTCGAGGTGACCAAAACTTCATATAGCTCAAGCAAAAGGCTTATGTAACTGGGAAATCTGTACATTGATCCAGGCTGGTGTCAGGCATAGCGAAATGCAGGAGGCTAAAACTTGGTCCTCAGAGTCCTGCCTCCTTCTCTGTGTAGACCACAGAGGAAAAATATCTTCTCTGTCTTAGTGTTCATCTATCCAGTTGACCCTGCCTGGGTCAGGTAAACTTCCCTGAACCAGTTTCTGTAGCCAGAGATTAGACGGTTAGAGGGGCAGTGAAGCATAGTGGTTAAGAGCCAGCACTTGGGGGCGCCTGGGTGGCTCAGTTGGTTAAGCGACTGCCTTCGGCTCAGGTCATGATCCCAGGGTCCTGGGATCGAGCCCCGCATCGGGCTCCCTGCTCGGCGGAGAGCCTGCTTCTCCCTCTACTTCTGTCTGCTGCTCTGCCTACTTGTGCTCTCTCTCTATCTCTGTTAAAAATAAATAAAAATCTTTAAAAAAAAAATTTATAAAAAAAATAAAAATAAAAGAGCCAGCACTTTGGAACCAAGGTATCGGAGTTCAGATCCCTGCTCTGCTACTTACTGTGCAACCTTGGTCAAAGTGCATACTCCTTCTGTGCCTGAGTTTCCTCAACTCTAACATGTAAGAAATAACAGTAGCTATCACTTGGGTCATTTCTTTAAATGAGATAATACAGATAAAGCTTAGAGTGCTGGACATGGTAAGTGTTCCATAAATGTTAGCTACCATGGTGATGGTAATGATGACAATGGTAGTGATGGTTGCTAATGAGGAGGCGGCAGCAGCTACCACTCGTTGCAGGGGTAGGGTTAGAGAAGGTCAGCCACATGGATGGCTCTCCACAGGATGTAAGGATCCTGTTACCAAAAGAAGAGAAAGGGATAAAGTGCTGGGAAAACAAACTGTAGCTACCACAGTCCTCTGTAATCATATCCAGTTTGATTCTGTAGTCCACAAAGAGTCTGAGAACCCCAAAGTACCCAGTGGATTTGGCAATACGGAGATCTTGCTGGCGTGTGAGAGCAGTTTGGTGGTCTGGGTGACAAAGCAGTGGTCCCTTCTCTCTGTGACTGTCTGCAATAATGATCTTGATGAGTTAATAGTATCTGGTTAGTAGCCATTTGCTCTGTGGGCAAAGCTCCAAGATGGTTTGCTGGGAGGGAGGGAGGGAAGGAAGGAAGGAAGGAAGGAAGGGGAAGAGAAAGGGGGGAAGGGGAAGGAAAGGAAAGGAGGAAAGAAAGAGGGAGGAAGGAAGGGAGAGAGAGGGAGAGAAAGAAAGAAAGTCTTCGTAAAACTTGGAAGAGTTCAAACACATCTAATTATCATTTCATTTGGCAGATTGTGGTGACTGTCTGATTCCATGCTTTACTCTGAATTGGTTCCTCCTAACCGTCCTTATTCCACATTTCTGCTTCCTCTCCTTGTTGAGAACAGATGGTAGATCAACATCCTTGCCTGCTCCTGCAAGCATATTTTGAAGGAACGAAAAGCAAATATTCCTCTACCCCAAAGGAGCATTTTCCATGTTATGCTAGCAATTATGAAAGGAGCTAGTTATTGGATTAGTTAGTGAGATGTGATTGTCAGTCATTGTCAGATTCTCATTACTGGTAATGTTGTCCAGACCTACCATGTTTTCTCTGACCATTTTTTTACCTTTCTTTATGTTTCACTTACTTGTTTACAGAGTGCCTTCAGAGAGAAAGCCTAATTCAGGATTGACAAAGTTCTGCTAAGCCATCCCAAGATTATCGTAACTAAAGAAGTTCAATAGAGTGCAGTTGTGGAAAACAGCCCTTAGAGGTTCTGGATTAATCTGGAATGGCTTCCTGAAAGAAAAATTCTGGAAGAATTATATGGGAACCTTTTCCTCCCAGCATTCCCCCTCCTAGGTTACATCATCACCCCAGAAAAATGACACAAATAAAACAGAGCTATATAACAAGTAAGTATTAGGGAAAAGTCAAGAACTGAGAGTTCTAGCTTCCAACTTGACCATTAATAAAAGGACATTGCAGTGTAATAATGAATAAGCTATGAATAAGCTGTTCCCAGCTATGCATTTAGCTTAGTCCCTTAAAGTTTCTTCCAGAATTTACTTCCTAAAAATGTTTTTTTACTGCAACCTACCACTGAGCTTCAAGGAATAAATTTAATTTAGATAGTCATGATTATTAGAAAACTATTTCAAGACGGACAACTGGTTAACATCTATAAGGGAAAGTATATAACCTCACTAGTATTCAAAACTATAAATTAGTATTGTAAGTAGGGCTTTTTTTTTTTTTCACCGACCAAAATAGGCAAAGATTTTGAAAAGATAATGCCCTATTTAGGTGAGAGTCTAGTGAAATGGGCCTCTTCGTATTTTACTGTTGAGAATGCAAGTTAATACTTCCTTTTCGGAAAGCAAATTGTTAAACTATGAAAAGCCCCAAATTGATACAGAATTTCCACTTATGAAATCTTTCTCTAAGAAACAGTCCTAAATATAAGAGGGTCGGGGAAGCTTTATATACAGAGATTTTCATCACAGGGTATGTTATTGTATGTAGCTCTGTAAACATTTATTCATTCAGTAAATACTTGAGTACCTATTATATGAAAAGCTGTTTGCTAGGTACTATTGAACAAAACAGATTGAGTCCATTTAGCTGTTTGTAATAGTGGAAAAATTGGAAACAACCTAAATGTCCAGTATTCTGGCAGCAGTTAAGTAAACTATGATTCATCCATGCAATGGAATACTATGAATCATAGTTTGTTTTACTGTTCCCTGACTACTAGCCATTTAGGGGTGTTTCCTTGGAACAGATTAGAGTATGAGGCAGCCATTTAAAAATGAGTTACAAAGATAGTGTAATAACCTGGATAAATGCTTATGATAAAAAGATTACTGAATGAACTAGATGCACAGTTATGTACATAATAGGAATACAACTGTGAAGGGATAGAGGATACCCAGGCCCAGGGAAAAAGACCGGGGCGGGGGATGTCTCCAGAGTGTTACCAGTGATTGTGTTTCTAAGGTGCGACTAAATATGACTGGCTTTTTTCTATTTTTTTTCTATTTTTCCTCGTTTTCTTTAATGCTCCCCTGTTACTTGTATTTTTTTTTTTTCTTAAATGCTTTGGCCCCACAAACTTCCCAAAAGTGAAGGCTTGCCTGAGAGTGAAGACTGCTTGAACCAAGTGGGAATTTTGTCAGAGCACTTTTTCCCTCTCTGGTGATGGGTTGCGTGTTTCTGATAGAGTGGAGGTATTGGATAGTGGAGTCGAGAAGTCTGCTGGGCACCCACCCCATCCCTAATATCATCTGTGTCCACGTATACAGCAGTGTAGAACCAGTGTACTGTGCCTCACGTGTAGCAGTGTGGATGGTAAGGTGCCTTCCAATGAATGTTGGCTTGTGTTTTTGTTTTTAAAAAATGTCTTTAGAATGTTATCTGAAGACTGCTTGGGAGTGGGGCTGGTTATATGCTAATTCTCCATCTTCACACCTATGAAGTTGGAATCTACTTGTCTTTTAGTGCAATGTGGTGAAATTAAGTAGTTCATATAAATTCCCACTGTGACCATAGTCAAAGCGCTGAGAAGCTCTAAGATTTATTGAGTATTCCTTGCCACCTTAACCTAATTTTTTAATCCACTCTTTCTTCTTTCCAGTAGAACTCCCAACTTTACACTTCCCTTCTTCATTCTCTTCCCTACATTTCTATTCACATGAAATTTCTGGTTGTGCAGACTTTTCAATGTGCAGAGTCAGACCCCTCACGTCCTGTGACTGTGGCAGGCTGCTGACTTTTGCCCCTCTCTGCACTTTGATGTGATCAGTGTGAGATTTATTTTCGTTTTCTTCTCAACTATCAGTGACAGACATGTTTGTAGAAAAGACCTGTTTTCCTCTGTGGTGTCTGAGACTGTGTGTAGGGGTTTTGTTTTGGTCTGGCTTGGTTTGCTTTTCTCTATTTAAAACTTGGATTGTGTCTATACCCACACAGAAACTTCATCCAGTCACCAGGGACCAGTAGGCTGTTCCTTTGCAGAGTGGTAATCAGAAAAAGCCATACCTCTGGTGATTGTGTTTCAGTTTGAAGACTGATTTCAGGAATGCACGGTTTTCTTCCTTTACCTGCCAAGTTATTTACTCAGCAAACTGAAGAGTGGAAGACTCGGCATACTTATGAAGTACCAAACTGTTGAGATCACAGAAAATTATTTCTGGAAGGTACTTTAGAAGCTATTCTAGCCCAACTCCCTTATTTTACAGATAAAACACCTGGGGCCCCAAAAGGGATCATGGCTTAACCTATGCTGTACAATAGCTTAGTGGCAGAGAATGAACTAGAACAGTTCTGAATTCCCAGATCAGCATTCTTTCCACTGTGCTGATGGCTGTCTTCCAGGTGCAGGAGTGCAGGTGGTGCTTATTACAAAGACTCTGCTGGCTGCAATGCTGTGCCTAGGGCTGTGGAAAGCACCCTCTTCTTTTGCTCAGTCCAATTCCATTTATGGTAGAGTTTATACACCAAGGTCTACAATAAAGTCCGCTGCTGTCCCAAGTTTCGTACCTTTTTAAAATCATCTTCCCTCCATTTCTGATTTTTCAGTCTGTTATGTATTTCAATCCAAACTACTTCCAAGTAACCAGAATATTCCTCCACTACAGTTGATTTTGATTTCAAACCTTGGATATATTTGCTAATGTTTATAGACTGGTGTGGTTAGGAGAATTGAACTGTTATTATTTCAAAAATAAAAGCTACTCCTAGGACTTCCAGGTCAGGATGGCAAAGTAAGGACACTGAATCCTTTTCCTCTCATTACAAAGTTAAGAAGTAATGGGTATATATTTTTTAAAGATTTTTAAAAATACACAATCATACTTAAAAACAAGAAAGTAAGTCTCTTTAGAGGGCCAATAATGGAGAGAAAAGCCACTGTGGTAGGGGAGCTATAAATGGATATAGGCAATTGGGTCAGGGTTTTTTGTAAGGATTCTGCCTCCTCAGAGCATGAACCAGGAACACACTATGCTGTCTGCAGATGTGGGCTGGGTTAGTTCAGCTCATCCCAGTAGCATCACAGAAATACACCGCTCGCACCTGACCAGAAATCAGGAAGGACAGCCAGAGGCAGCAAGCACAAGGACCCACTGAAGATAGAACCCAGAGCTGTCAACTTAAGATCAGGTTCAAGGCCAGCATCTTACCAGGTCTAAGCTGAGGCAACTTGAAACCACCCTGTAGAGACAGGTACCCATATTTTAACACTGTCATAGAAATTGAGTCCTCAAAATACTACAAAGAATTCATAAAATTTAAGACCATGAAAAGCAGTCAGGAGACCCAACAAATGAGAGGATTGATACCTGAGAGAAAAAGATAATAGAACAATCTAAAGAGGGTTTTAAAATAAGTTAAAATTCTCAACAAACAGGTTAGATCCCACAAAATAAGAGTAACGGGTAATGAAACAAGAACAGAAAGGTGTGAGAAAGAACCACTTAGAAGTCTTGGAAGTGAAAATGTAACATTGAAATGAAAACAATATCTAATGTTGAAGTGACAGAAGAGAGAGACTGCACAGCGTACTGCTTCCAGCTTCAGAGAAAAACCAGTGAACTGGAAATAGGGCAAAGAAGACGTCTCAGTGCAGTGTCAAGATGGAGGTAGGAGACATGGAGAATTGGGACACAGAACAGGGCCTGAGGAGCTCAAGCAAAGGTCTGCCAGGAGGCACAAAAGGGCGGAGAAAGGGAATGAATAAAGAGGGGATAATAATAATGAAGATTGCAGTTGAGTATTAATCCATGAAGGCAGGAGTCCTTAGAATAGAAAAACCTCACCCTTAAAGCACGATAAATAAACCTATAGCTACTAATCCTATCCATAATGAATCCATTGTAGGATATTAATGATGAGGAGAAAAAATTTTTTTAAAGATCTTATTTATTTATTTGAGAGAGAGAGAGAGAGTGAGCATGAGCTGGAGGAGGGGCAGAGGGGAAGGGAGAGAAAGAATCCAAAGCAGGCTCTGTGTTTGGAGCCTGACATGGGGCTCGATCCCATGACCCTGAGATCACAACCTGAGCTGAAACCAAGAGTCAGACACCCAACTGACTGAGCCACCCAGGTGCTCTGAGAAAAATTTTAAATGCAAAGAAAAGATACAGATAATGTTTCTACAAAATGGTAGTCAAATCGGCATTAGGCTCTGGCAGCAGTAGGTAACAATATCTTCAAAGTGCTGTGGAAAAACAATTATAAACCTACAATTCTAGGCAGTGATTTCTGTATACTAGAGTGAAATAAAGGCATTTGCAGGTACACAAGGGCTAACTTCTCAACCCCCAAACTCTTGCTGATGAAAGAACCAAAGAATGTTCTTCAGCAAAAAGAAAAGTACATGCAGAAAACAGTGGAATACTAGAAGCCGAAGTATTAAAATATGGTGATAAAGCTATTTTTTTTCTTTTATGTGTAAAAAAAATCTAAAATTCTAGCAACAACAATGTGTTAAAGATATAAAAGTATGGTAAGGTCCTTATTTTGAGTAGAGAGGATACTGATTAAGTTTATAAACTTGTAGGGGCGCCTGGGTGGCTCAGTTGGTTAAGCGACTGCCTTCGGCTCAGGTCATGATCCTGGAGTCCCTGGATCGAGTCCCGCATCGGGCTCCCTGCTCAGCAAGGAACCTGCTTCTCCCTCTGACCCTCCCCCCTCTCATGTGCTCTCTCTCTCGTTCTCTCTGTCTCAAATAAATAAAAAATAAAAAAAAAAAGTTAAAAAAAAAAAAAAAGTTTATAAACTTGTAAAGAAAAAATATATTTAAATAATGGTGTGTTCAATGTAGGAATAACCACTAAAGTAATAGGAATATAAAAATAGAAGGTACAACTCCTAAATCAGTAGTGGAAAAATTGGTAATTTTAAAAAAATTTTTTAAAGTTTATTTATTTACTTATTTAAATAATCTCTCTACCCAGCGTGGGGCTCGAACTCATGACCTTGAGATCAGGAGTCACATACTCTTTCAATTGAGCCAGCCAGGCACCCCTGGAAAAATAGGTAATTTAAAAAATTTATTTACTCAATTCAATAGAAGGCAAGAAAGGAGATAAAAAGAAGCAAAGGGAAAACATAGTAAATAGGAAATATAAAATAAAATATGTAAGCAATCATAATAAATATAAATTCATCTACAAAGCCAGAGAGGCACTCAGATTATTCTACTTACTTTATGCTGTCTTCAAAATGATACTGAAGGAGATAAAAAAATATGGGGGAAAATATATGCAGATACTCATGAAGAAAAAAACTGATATGGCGACATTAATATCCATCAAAAGATAATTTCCTGCCACCTGCTCAATGCCAACTCAACACACCTTCACCTCAGATTGACAGGGACTCAAACTGACACTCTTCCCCTCAGATTCCAGCCCCTGTGCTCAAGTTTGTGCACAAAAGTGGGCATAATTATAACAGCAGAATGAAGGATCCCAAATAGTGACACTAATTCTGTGGAATATATAATGGATAAAAGGAGTGTGCTAGGCTGAGAACATCGCCAGCAAGCACATCAAAGAACAATACAGCATGATTCTGGTTACTATAAGAAACAAACCCAGAAAAAATGAAACACAATGAAAACGGAGAGGGAGACAAACCATAAGAGACCCTTAACTATAGGAAACAGACTGAGGGTTGCTGGAGGGGAGGGGTATAGGGGGATGGGGTAACTGGGTGATGGACATTAAGGAGGGCACATGATGGAATGAGCCCTGGGTGTTATATGCAACTGATGAATCACTGACCTGTACCTCTGAAACTAATAATACACTATATGTTAGTTAATTGAATTTATATTAAAAAAAGAACCCCCCCAAAAAAAGATAATTTCAAGCAAAAAGCATCAAATTATAGGAAGATATTTCTTGTAAAAAAGGAACAATCCACAAACAAGATATAAAATAATGGAAATTTTAAAACAAAAGCTGACAGAGTAGCAAGGAAATAGTATATCGACATTAAGAGTTGCAGATTTTAACACACCTCTATCAGAAACTAATGTCAAACAGACAAAAATACATAAGGACATAAAGGATTTGAACAACACAATCAACCCGCTTGATCCAATAGATATAAAGCATACATGGAATGTGTATACCATGAGGGTCACACTAAATTTAAAATCAACATTCACTCATTCATTCATCAAATATTTACCGAGCGCCTGGTATTTGCCGTACATTGCTCTAGGCACTTGCAATACTTATTAGTCAGCAAGACAGATCCTGGCCTCATGAAACTTAACATTCTAGCAGGCAGGAGGAGGAGGCAGACAGTGAGCAATAAACATAATAAAGTGTATAGCATGTTAGACAGTGATAGACGCAGTTTGAAATAAAAAGAGTTGGTATAAGGAGGATTGGTGGAAAGAGGACAGCTTGCAGTATCCGGTAGGTTGCCTGAGTAAACCTTGTTGACAGACTGAGATTTGAACAAAGATTTGAAGAAGCTGAGGGAGTTAACCACAAAGATATCTGGAGGAAGGGTGTTCCCGGCAGGGGAAACAGCTAGAGCAAAGGCCATAGGGTGGGCAAGTTCTGGCACATATAAGAAATTATAGAGGTGAATAGTAGGGAAGAGAATCAGATCATGTAGGTATAGGGTGTTGTAAACCTTTGTGTTTTACCCTGAGTAAAATGAAGAGCCATTGCAGGATTTTGAGTAGAGGAGTGCCATGATCTGACTTAAGTTGTTTTTTTTGTTTTTTGTTTTTTGTTTTTTCTGACTTAAGTTTTAAAAGAACCATTCTAGCTGCTACATTGAGATTAGACTTGAGACAAGAGTAGAAACTGGGGGACTATTACAGTAATCCATTGCAAGAGATAATGGGAACTTGGATCATGTGGCAGCAGTAGAGGTGTTGAGGGTTGATAGATTCTGGATATGTGGGATGTGAGGGAAAGTGGAGGCTTGGATGACTTCAGGGTCTATTGGCCTGAGCAATTGGAAAGATAGAGTTGCTGTCAAATGACTTTGTGAAGTCTCCAGATGTTGAAGGTTGGGGAGGAAAATCAGGAATCCAGCTTTAGATATATTAAGTTTAAGATATCTATTAGATATCCAGCTGGAAAAATGACAGCTCTGTTGCATCTTTGGAGCATTTAGATGTTATTTAAAGCCATGAGACTATATGACATGATGGAAAGACAATATAGAAAGAGGACTAAGGACCAGAACAATAAGGATATTTGACTAATTAAAATGGATTAAAAATCTAAATGTGAGATCTGAAACCATAAAAATTGTAGAACACAGGCAGTAATTTCTCTGACATTGGCCATAATAACATTTTTCTAGATTTGTCTCCTAAGGCAAGGTAAACAAAAGTAAAAATAATCAATTGGGACTACATCAAAATAAAAAGCTTTTGCACCTCAAAGGAAACCCACTGAGTGGGAGATGTTTGCAAATGATATCTCCAAAAAGGGCTTAATATCCAAAATATCTAAAGAACTTATACAACTCAACACACATACAAACACACAAAAATCAGATTAAAAAATGGTCAGAGGACCTGAACAGACATTTTTCCAAGAAGACATACGATGGCCAAAGACACAGGAAAAGATGTTCAGCATTACTAATCATGAGGAAAATGCAAATCAAAACCATAGTGAGATATCACCTTATACCTGTTAGAATGGCTTAAGTCAAAAATACAAGAAATAACAAGTGTTGGCAAGGATATAGAGAAAAAGGAGCCCTGTACACTGTTGATGAGAATGTTAGTTGGTATAGCTACTATGGAAAATAGTATGGAAGTTCCTCAAAAAATTAAAAATAGAAATACCATATGATTCAGTAATTCTACTATTGGGTATTTACCCAAAGAAAACAAAAATACTAATTTGAAAAGATGTATGCACCTCTATGTTCATTGCAGCGTTATTTGCAATAGCCAAGGTGTGGAAGCAGCCTAAGTGTCCATCGATAGATGGACAGGTAAGGAAGATGTGGGGGGGGGGGTGTGTGTGTATACAATGGAATATTATGCAACCATAAGAAAGGATGAGATTGTGCCATTTGAAACAACATGGATGAACTGCACCTAGAGGGTATTATGCTAAGTGAAGTAAGTCAGACTGAGATGAAAGACAAATACCATATGGTTTCACTGGTTAGTAGAATCTAAAAACAAAACAAAACAAAACACCCAAATGAATAAAAAAACAAAAAGCAGAATCAGATCCATAAACACTAAGAACAAATTGATGGTTGCCAGAGGGGAAAGGGGTAGAAGATACAGGCTCTCAGTTATGAAACAACTGTGCCATGGGAATAAAAGGCACAGCATAAAGAATATAGTCTATGATATTGTAATAGTGACGTGTCAGGATAGATGGGGGCTACACTTGTGAACATAGCATAATGTATGAACTTGTCAAATCACTATGTTATATACTTGAAACTGTTGTAACATTGTGTATCAACTGTATCAAAATATTTAAAATTTAACAAAAAAAAGACATTTGACTAATTATACCTAGGTAGTATAAGTTTCTCTGGTTGGAACATCAGACTTTGTGATCATCCTTCTGAGTGGTTAAAAAGAGATTCACTTTCGGGGCACCTGGGTGGCACAGTCAGGAGTCTGACTCTTGGTTTTGGCTCAGGTCGTGGTCTCAGGGTCGTGAGGTCGAGCCCTGCGTTGGGCTCTGTGCTCCGCACGGAGTCTGCTTAAGAATCTCTGCCTCTGGGGCACCTGGGTGGCTCAGTCGTTGGGCGTCTGCCTTCGGCTCAGGTCATAGTCCCAGGGTCTTGGGATCAAGCCCCGCATTGGGCTCCCTGCTCTGTGGGAAGCCTGCTTCTCCCTCTCCCACTCCCCCTGCTTGTGTTCCCTCTCTCACGGTGTCTCTCTCTGTCAAATAAATAAATAAAATCTTAAAAAAAAGGAAAAAAAAAAGTCTCTGCCTCTGCCCCTCCCCCCACTTGCCCTCTCTTTCTCTCTCTCTCTTTAGAATAAACAAAATTTTTTAAAAACAGATTTGCTTTGCTCTTGGAGTTTTGATTCCAGCTTTAATGATAGGTTTTGTATACTGTCACTCAGTCTGTATTAGGACCAGTAGTGTATATTTGTAAGATAGCTAGGTCACCAGTAGTCTGTGGTATGGAAAAGGTATTTTATTTTTTGGTTTGTTTAAATATGTGTTTACTAGGGACGCTTGGGTGGCACAATCGGTGAAGCGTCTGCCTTCAGCTCAGGCCGTGATCCTGGGGTCCTGGGATTGAGCCCCACATTGGCCTTCTTGCTCAGCAGGGAGCCTGCTTCTCCCTCTGCCTGCCCCTCCCCTTGCTTGTGCTCTCTCTCTCCTCTCTCTCTGACAAATAAATAAGTAAGTAAGTAAGTAAGTGTTAATTAAACATACAGAGACTATGACCTTAACTCCCATAAAGCATTGTTATCACCCCCCCAAATTGACTCGCCCAGATAGTAACATTACATGCAGCATCTTGCAAACTGATTAGAACAGTGCCCAGGGTACTCAGATTAGTTATTATATGCCCTTTGTGCTCAAACAAAGCAATATGTGGTTCTATGTATGTCAGTCAGTCGGTCATCGTGGAGCTTAGTTCTTTCTGGAATTGCATGCTAAGCAACAGACTCCAGGAATCTAATTAATTTGATCCCCACTTTGGTCCTGTTTGCCACAAACATTACCATGCCTCATGAGCCTCACAAGCTGTGTTTCTTAGAGAAATGCCTATGTAGCTCTTACACTCTGCAACAGTGTTTGCCTCCGTATAATTGTGTTTATGTGGAATTACACTGGCATTGCAATGTGGGAATGACAGGGTTGACATGACCATTAACTTGAGTACCCTGGGAATTGTTCACCCCCTCCCCCATGGCTGACTGAAAGAGCTGTGTTTCTGAATTCTATTATGGTGTGGGAGTTTGAAATGGATTTCTGGGGCGCCTGGGTGGCTCAGTTGGTTAAGCGACTGCCTTCGGCTCAGGTCATGATCCTGGAGTCCTGGGATCGAGTCCCACATCGGGCTCCCGGCTCAGCAGGGAGTCTGCTTCTCCCTCTGACCCTCCTCCCTCTCATATGCTCTCTCTCTCTCTCATTCTCACTCTCTCAAATGAATAAATAAAATCTTAAAAAAAAAAAAAAAGAAATGGATTTCTTATTAAACGTACGTAGACTGTTCTTTACCTGCCATGGGCAAAAATAATTTGGACAGGAAATAGTACTCTCCCTATGAAATGTTTTGTCTTTCAACTTTTTCTCTGTATGAATGGCCTTTTTTTAAATCTCTTGTATCTTTTAGGTATAGGGAGAAACTTTTATGTTATCTTCAGAGTTGTAGGTGTACTTTTTAGCCAGAACCAAAGCTCAGACTTCCTCTGGCAGATCCCTAGTGAAAGGGCAAACTTATGTCCAGTGGAAATTGGAAAGACAGAAAAAGGAAAAATTGGATATTAAGAGATTCACTTGGCACAGAAGAAAATAATTTGAGCATAAGAGAAATGAGAGCATTAGAAACTAAACCTAGCAGTGCAGTGGCATCTTCCATTTTCAGCTGTTTTGAAGTATTTTTAACTGAGAGCATGGACATAGAGCATACACAGCACAGAGACAACTCATAAAGCATACGGACAAACTGACGCTATGTATGTCAACAGTATCTGCAAAGCAGAAAGGGTGCATGCCAGTTCATTGTAGCCTGGGAAGGTTCTTTCATGACTTTTCCAGGATCTGTACTATTACAAGAAAATTAAGTGTTGAGTTTCTAACTACATTTTTAATGCTAAGGAGGTAGTATTCTTAATAAACCTAGATGAATGGAGCAGATTTTATATCTGGACCAACTATAAATTCATAATTATGAAAGATTCAAAATTTCTACATGAACCATACATAGATTGCTTTTCTTAGTAATGGCCCTTTGCCTTAAAAGTCTGCAATTACTAATAATGGGAAATATTGTTCTTTTTCTTACCACCTAATGGAGCATTCAGCCAAATTTATAGACTTTAAAGAAAATTACCAAAATACTACAAAAAATAATAAATCAGGTTGATGACAGTTAAAAAACTTGAACTTAAAGTAGAATTTCTGAACCTTTGTGTTTATAATTTATTTTTATAGATTTCTATTACTCATAGCTTATGATGATTCTCTGATTTTATACTTTTAAGTGGTAGGTTACATTGTCAAGAAGCTCATTATTACCAAATACTGAGCCTAAGTTTAAGGCATGTTACCACCAGATGGTAGTACATTTTGCCTGATATACAGATTATAAGCACAACATAAATATCGAACATATCTTTATGCACTAAACAAATTTATTTTAAAGGCTACTCTAAAGTATAATTAAGTATTTTAAGGTATTATAAAAAAAAAAAACGTGGTAGTGTTCAGCATCTTTTTCCTTGACTTTTTTTTTAAGATTTTATCCATTTATTTGAGGGAGAGCACACATGAGCGGGGGGCAGGGGCAGAGGGAGAGAGAGAAGCAGACTCCCCGCTGAGCAGGGAGCACAATGCAGGGCTCTATCCTAGGAGCCCGGGATCATGACCTGAGCCGAAGGCAGACACTTAACCGACTAAGCCACCCAGGCCCCCATCTCCTTGACTTTTTAAAGCAACTTTATTAAGATAAACAACTTTTTAAAACAACTCTTGGGTTGCCTGGGTGGCTCAGTCAATTAAGTGGCTGGCTCTTGATTGTGGCTCAGGTCATGATTTCAGGATCATGGGATCGAGCCCCAAGTTGGGCTCCGCACTGGGCGTGGAGCCTGCTTAAGATTCTCTCTCTTCCTCTCTCTGTTCCCTCCCCCGCCACTGGTGTGCATGTTCTCTCTTTCTCTAAAAAAATAAAAAATAAAAATAAAACAACTCTTTACTGAGTATTTATACTTGTAACAAAAGTTTTAGATAAGTCATACTGTTTTAAGCACTTATTCAGTGTTTAACCAGCCATATAACCTATAGAGACAGCCCTTTGGGCTACTTTTAAGCTAATCGAAAAAGATTTAATTTGCTCTGTTAGTGCTTCTGATCAGTTGAAGCATTTTGACTCATCAAGGTGTTGTGAGCATTTTGACAGAGTAATTATTCCTTCCTCATGTGGCTCTGTCTGGAGCAGAGTAGGACACATTTAGCATCCCTGACCCTGTTCTACTAAATTGTGATAGCACTCTGCGGTCACTGTGAGAACCAGTGTCCCCACATGTTTGCACATGCCCCTGAGGGGGTATTGCCCCCACTGCCACCTCTACCCTTGGAAAAAACCTCTGCTAAGGTTCTGAGTTGCCCCTTCTAACTTTACTTACTACTGTTGTTATCAGATATGGCCTACAAAGAAAGTGTGAGTAGAGGAAAAACTGCGTTAAGTTATTCACATAATAAAAGGAGGTAGCTTCTCACTTCTGTTTGTCTTTTTTAGCTGTTACTCAGTTTAAATTTAATTGCAAAACACTAAACCTGTACACTAATTCTGGGACAGGTTTCTTAAAGGACCTCTAATAATCCCTTACCCTTAAGTGCGTTTCTGAGAGTTAAACTTTTATAACACTGCAACATTATTTAAGTATATGAGAGCAAGATGGGAAACATTCTGCAGACTAATAAAAATTGGTAAACTCCATGCTAGGCAACTTGTAGGTCTTAGCTTACTTTGTTTCTGTGTTACTGCCTTGTACCTCAAAATCGCGCTATCTCCTGTCCCCGCCCCCCCCGCAACGCACCAGAATGTACACAAGCCTTTTAGTGGGTGTGTTTTGTTGGTCTGATTTTTAGCTTTTATTGCCTTTTCATAAAGAACACATGTCAAAAGCCCTGTACTAAATGGAAAGAATTGCATGACTTCCTTCTGCTCTTTATTTCCTTATTATTGGAATGAAGGCCGACTCTTCACTCTGCAATGATTCACTTCAAATGAGAAGTTGAGGGTTAAGAGAGTCATTTTGTGGTAAAATCCCTAACATGTCCACCTCACTCAGGCGCATCTCCGCGGGAAAAATCATTAAACATGAGTTAACATCATTGATCTTCCCCATCCTCAAAGAAGGGGGAAGATACTCATATCACATAAATTAAAAATGAGGATTAAGATGGGAAAATGGAAGGACAAAGGAGTTAAGTGACAAAGAACTTCTGTTCTCTTCAGAACTTCTCATATATCCCCTTTCCCCCAAGTAATGCTTGTGGCCCCTCTAGGTGCCCAGTAATAAAAACAACAGTATAAATAAATACATGGAATAGTAAATGCCGCTCTTATTCACTCTGTCTGCTCTCCTCACTTGGCTGTGTGCTATTGATGGTCTCCTTTAAAAACAGCTTATTTGGGGCGCCTGGGTGGCTCAGTTGGTTAAGCGACTGCCTTCGGCTCAGGTCATGATCCTGGAGTCCCGGGATCGAGTCCCGCGTCAGGCTCCCTGCTCGGCGGGGAGTCTGCTTCTCCCTCTGACCCTTCTCCCCCCCATGCTCTCTTTCTCCCTTTCTCCCCCCCCAAAAAAAAAAAAAAAAATTTTAAAAAAAAAAAAAAAAAAAAAAAAAACAGCTTATTTGTTTAGTGTGAAATTAGAAATTACATAAGAACATATGGAAGAGTAGGGCTTGATGGGGTTTTTTGATTTTCGTTTTTTATGTTTACAATTTTTTTTTTTTAAGATTTATTTATTTTGTGAGTGCAAGATCGAGGGAGGGGCAGAGGGAGAAGGAGAGAGAGAGAAGCAGACTCTTCGGAGTGCAGAGCCTGATGCAGGGCTCAATCTTAAGACCCTGAGATCATGACCTGAGGTGAAACCAAGAGTGGGTTACTTAACCGACTGAGCCACCCAGGTGCCCCTACAGTTTTTTTTTTTTTTAAATTGAAGTATAGTTGACATACAATGTTATATTAGTTTTAGTTGTACAGCATAGTGATTTGACAATTCTATTCATTATGCCATTCTACAGTAAGTATAGTGACCATCTGTCACCATACCGAGTTATTATGGTATTATTAACTATACTCCCTATGCTGTACTTTTCATCTCTGTGACTTGTTATTTTATAACAAGTTTGTACCTCTTAATCCGTTTCACCTATTTTGCCTACCCCTCCAACCCCCTCTCTTCTGGCAACCGCCATTTTGTTCTCTGTATTTATGAATCTGTTTCTGTTTTGTTTGTTGTGTTTTTTAGATTCCACATGTAAGTGAAATCGTACAGTATTTGTCTTTCACTGTCTGACTTATTTCACTTAGCATAATACCCTCTGGGTATGTCCATGTTATCACAAATGGCAAGAGTTCATTCTTTTTTATGGATGAGTAATATTCCATTGTATATACATACACCACATCTTCTTTATCCATTCATCTATTGATGGACACTTAGGTTGCCTCCATATCTTGGCTATTGTATGTAATGTTGCAATGAACATAGTGATACACATATCTTTTCAAACTAGTGTTTTCATTTTCTTTGGGTAAATACGCAGCAGTGGAATTACTGGATCGTATGGTATTTTTATTTTTAAGTTTCTGAGGAACCTCTATACTGTTTTTCATAGTAGCTATACCAATTTACATTCCCACCAACAGACGTGAGGGTTCCCTTTTCTTCACATTCTCACCAACACTTGTTATTTCTTGTCTTTTCTATAATAGCCATTCTGACTGGTATGAGGTGATATCTCATTGTGGTGCTAATTGTTAATTTTAGCAGTATGGAGCCCTCACTTTGCAGTTATGTAAATCTTGAGATTTCCTATCATCTCTTTGAAGACAATAATCATGTCTTAAAGAACTTTATGTAACTCTAATAGTACCTTGCATGGAGTAAGGACTTAATAGTGTTAGATGGATTGGTGGAAGAAAAGTATCAGTTGATGATTAAAAATAAAAATATTTTCAGGACACCTGGGTAGCTTGGTTAAGTGTCTGCGTTCAGCTCAGGTCATGATCCCAGGGTTGGGTCCTGGGATCGAGTCCTGCATCAGGCTCCTTGCTCAGTGGGGAGCCTGCTTCTCCCTCTGCTTGGCGTTCCCCCTGCTTGTGCTCTCTCTCTCTCTGACAAACAAATAAAATCTTTAAAAAATAAGTAAGTAAATAAATAAATAAATAAATTTTCTTTTGTCCTTATATTCATAAATGGGGCTGAAAATGATTACTCTATTTCAAATTCTTCGTTTCTATAGATAGTTTTTTTTTTTTTAAGATTTTTTATTTTATTTATTTATTTGAGACAGAGAGAATGAGAGAGAGAGAACACATGAGAGGGGGGAGGGTCAGAGGCAGAAGCAGGCTCCCTGCCGAGCAGGGAGCCCGATGCGGGACTCGATCCAGGGACTCCAGGATCATGACCTGAGCCGAAGGCAGTTGCTTAACCAACTGAGCCACCCAGGCGCCCCTGATTACTCTATTTCAAACACTTAGTTCCAAAAGGAGGAACAGGGATCTTAAACTATTTATAGTTCTTAATTGTTAATATTTGACTCATTACCTTTTTCCTTAAATCTAAACTAAAATACTGTATATTGTGCCTACTCAGAAGTTTATAAACTAAGCTACCAAAAAAAATTGATTTGCAGGAAGCAGCATAAAAATTTTTGAAAGACGGGGCACCTGGGTTGCTCAGATGGTTAAGCATCTGCCTTCAGCTCAGGTCATGATCCCCAGGTCCTGGGATCAAGCCCCGCATTGGGCTCCCTGATCAACGGGGAGTCTGCTTCTTCCTCTCCCACTGCTGTTCCCCCTGCTTGTGCTCTCTCTCTCTCTCTGTCAAATAAATAAAATCTTAAAAAAAAAATTTTTTTTTTGAAAGACTAGATAATGTCTGCCAATTTAACAGTGTCCTTTAGGCTTTGAAGACCTTGTGGTTTAGAAGCCATGCTTACCTTCCAAGAGGAACTTTCCTATGCTTTTTTTTTTTTTTTAAGATTTTATTTATTTATTTGACAGAGAGAGACAGTGAGAGAGGGAACACAAGCAGGGGGAGTAGGAGAGGGAGAAGCAGGCTTCCCCGCGGTGCAGGGACCCCAATGTGGGGCTCGATCCCAGGACCCTGGGATCACGACCTGAGCCAAAGGCAGATGCTTAACGACTGAGCCACCCAGGCGCCCCTATGCTTTTTTTTTTAAGAGAGCACAAGCAGGGGGAGGGGCAGAGGAGAGAGAGAAGCAGACCCCTTGCAGAGCGGGGAGCCCTCCATGGGGCTCTATCCCAGGACCCTGGTATCATGACCCCTGCCGAAGGCAGACGCTTAACTGACTAAACCACCTAGGCACCCCTACTTTTGCTATATCTGATGAAATGGATGATGGGAAAGGATTCTTTTGGCCCTATGCCAAAAATACAATTTTAGAGATTACAGTTCTAGATGATTGAGTTTCAGGTTTGGGGCCCCATCAGTAAAGTGTAGGCCTAATGTTTCTGTCTGTAGTTATACAGCATTTATATATTGACTTAAACATCTCATAGTTTAGGCTCAATTCTGACTTTCACAAGTGCTAATAGAGAGGGTCTTTCTGATCCCCTTAGCCAAAAGCACTTCAGAACTTAATTCTGTTATTGTATTTCCTTTTTTGTAACAAAAGAACTTGAAAGGTATAGATAGGGACCATTTGAGATTGTGAAACCCCTCTGAGATCATTTTAATTTTAAAAGTAACTAATTCCAAGAGATTAGATTTTCTGTGATTTATAGAATGATAAAATAAAGCTTCTATGGGTTTTACAATCTAATAGAATTATGAGGTTTATTTTTAGTAGTTGTTCATAGTTGATATATCATTTTGCAGGTATATCCACCCCCTTCCTATGCACACACATCCATTTATATTTGTATACTCTGCCCTCAGGAATTTTGAAAAATTAGTTTGGCTTTGAACCAAAGAGCGAATTATGTTCTTTCACCTGTGTCTTCACATCCTGTCTGTCCTTCTATACTCTTAATCCTTGCCCTATTCAGAATCTTTACCAGATGAAGTTTTTAAGAAAATATTTTTAATCTATCTGGATAAATATCAGGACCCCTTCTGCAGGCTCCTAGTCTATATGGAATAGCAAATACAGAAGCAGAGTATCTAAAATGTTGTTTTCTGTGAACTTAATAATACCATGTTTGATACCCAAAATGTAATATGCTTACAAATTCTAACTACAGTTTCCCTCTTCATATGGTAATGAACACTGTTGATCTTGAAGTATTGGTTTATTGGGGGAAAGGGGGAACTGTGTTCTTCAACTAGGGAAAAAAAAAAAAAGTTGCAATTCCAAACTTGCCTTTTTGAGATGACAGTCAGTGGTATACTGGTTCCTCTAGTTAAAGCCCTTCAGTGACATTCAAGGAATCTCCATTCATGCCTTAGACCAACAAAGGATTTGCAGGGTGCATTCGGGTAGTGTGTTTGTATGGTGAAACTCTGACAGTTGGACACTAGAGATGATTCTGGGAATTTTATCAACCATAATAAAATCATTCTTTGGTGTTTGTCCACCAAAAAAGAAAATTTTGCTTAGTAAGTAGTGACTTTTTGTAGTATTTTCAGATTTTACTGATCAAGCAATATAATATTGGGTCAGATTTAGTTGAGAGCACATATCTTTTGCCAGTTTGATAACTCAGGGATGAGAAGACTATCCTCCTCTCATGCCAGGTAGAAACTGCTCTTTCTCTTCTCCCCAGAGAAGGACTTGTACTAGCTCTTTGTTCCTTGCTTTCGAACTTTTTTGACCATGACTCACAGTAAGAAATGCATTTTACACTGTGACCCCGTATATAGATGTGTTCTAACAGAAACAACGGTTCCATGAAAGCATACCCTTACTCTCTGTGTAATGTACTCTGAAATTTGCTATTCTGTTTCACTTTTTATTGACCTGGTTGTGAACCACTAAATTGATTTATGACCACCTAATGAATCTTACTTAGTTCATTGTGTCCTTTAGCCCAAGTGATTGCTTACTGCCATTAAAAAACCCAATTCTTTGGTGAACACAAAATCTTTTTTTTTTTTAAAGATTTTATTTATTTATTTGAGAGAGAGAGAATGAGAGACAGAGAGCACGAGAGGGAGGAGGGTCAGAGGGAGAAGCAGACTCCCTGCCGAGCAGGGAGCCCGATGCAGGACTCGATCCCGGGACTCCAGGATCATGACCTGAGCCGAAGGCAATCGCTTAACCGACTGAGCCACCCAGGCGCCCGGTGAACACAAAATCTTAATTATATCTGTAATGAGAGACTATCTTTTGAAAGTTCTTTGGGGTTAAAAGAAGTTACCTCATTTGCCCCCATTTCCCACCCTCGTAATATGAAAGAACTGGGTGGGTTTTTAAAATTTTTTATTTTGAAACAATTTCAAACTTACAGAAATATTTTAAGAATAGTACAGGGGCGCCTGGTTGGCTCGGTCGATTAAGCGTCTGCCTTCAGCTCAGGTCATGATCCCAGGGTCCTGGGATGGAGCCCTGTGTTGGGCTCCCTGCTCAGCCGGGAGTCTGCTTGTCCCTCTGCCTCTGCCTGCCACTCCCCCTGCTTGTGCTCTCTCTCTCTCTCAAATAAATAAATAAAATCTAAATAAAAAAGAATAGTACAAAGACCCAGAGGCCACATTCAAATTTCACCAGTTGTCCCAATAATGTTCTTTGTAGCAGAAGAATCCAGTACAGGATCACACATTAAACCTGATTCTCATGTCTCTCTAGTTTGGTCTTTCCTTGCCTTTTGTGACCTTGGGTTGTTTGTTTTTGTTTTGTTTTGTTTTCTTTTAATATTTTGTTTATTTATTTGACAGAGAAAGTGCACAAGCAGGGGGAGAGGGAGAAGCAGGCTCCCTGCTTAGTGGGGAACGTGATGCAGGGGCTCGATCCCAGGGCCCTGGGATCATGACCTGAGCTGAAGGAAGAGGCTTAACTGACTGAGCCACCCAGGTGCCCTGACCTTGGTATTTTTTAAGATAACAGGCCTGTCATGTATGTCCCTCAGTTTGGGCCCAGTGTTTCCTCATAAGTATACCCAATTTATGCATTTCTTACAGTGTCAAAAAAGTGATCCTTTGCTCTTCTCTTTGTGCCTTAACAATTTGTCCCACTACTTTGCAGTACTTTGATCACTTTGTAAATCAAGATAGTGTCTGCTAGGTTTCTCCACAGTAAAGCTGCCTTTTCCTCCTTTAAGTATTTTATGAGGCAATACTTTGAGATTATGTAAAATCCAGTTCCTCATCCTATTTTTATCTACTAGCTTTGGTATCCACTAATGTTCCTTTCTTGGATTGATTTTATGTTGATGTTTGCCAAGTAGTCATTTTTCTAATTTCATTCCTCCTTCTACATTTATTAGTAGGCATTCTATTGTAAGGAAGAACTTTCTCTCGTTTCTTTTTTTCATTCGTTTATTTATATTAATGTGTGCTCATGGGTTCCTGTTTTGTTCAGTGGGTTGTAACTTTTCACTATCATTATTTGTTTTGATGCTCAGATTGTTTCAGATTTGGCTTTTTAACCTCTCCGTGTCCTTTTGTCATGTTCCCATTATTGTTAAAGTGCTTCCTTACTTTCTGACACAAGAGACCGAGGCTTATTTTCTATCCCTGCCCCAACTCTGGAATTAGTCATTTGTCCAGGGAGCCCTGTTCCTTTTAATGGAGAGTGGCACATAGAAACAATGATCTGGGCACTAGGTGTGTGAAATGCTGCTGGAGTGTTGCTCTTCCCACGTCTCTCAGTGCACAGAGCTAGGAAATACATACATAGATGCATTTACTTAGACACACGTGCACACACACATTCTTACATCTTTAGTTATTTATGTCTGTATATATTGAAAATCACTAGTTCACACCAATACCTTCGATCCTGCGTATCACAAGGTTTATCCTAGGTTTCCCTTTTTTCTTACTTATACCTGCCTTCTCCAGCATTGAGAAACCTCGCTCCCATTAGCCTCAATATGTTTGTTTATTTGTTCAACCCCCCTGTATAAAGCCAATCCCCTAATTAGACTAGGTTACTGCCTCTTGGTATTGAGAGGATCAGATGAGATAATGTATGTTAAAACACTTTTTTTCCTAAGATTTTATTTATTTATTTGAGAGACAGAGTGAGCAAGAGAGCACGAGTGGGGGGTGGGGGGCTGAGGCGGAGGGAGAAGCAGACTCTCTACTGAGCAGGGAGCCCAGTGCGGGGCTCAATCCCTGGACTCTGGGATCATAACCTAAGCCGAAGGCAGATGCCCAACCGACTGAGCCACCCAGGTGCCCCAAAACACTTTAAAATATAAAAAAGTTTACCACTGCCTAGAAGTAGATATAAAAAAGAAGTAAAAAGAGACAAGAATAATAGTTGGGAGTAGTAGGCTTTTACATTTCCTCTTCAATTGCCAGTGAGTAATGAAATCGCTGTATAAATCTTACAGAAACAGGTCAGGGAACCGACTGATCATACTTGTTCTTGCCATGTCTTTGAGGAATAATGTAACCTGGTGACTTTCATTCTGGAGAGTGAAAAAGTATCCCTCCTAATCCTTCCCTAGACAATCGTGCTTGCTATGAGAATGTTACTATTTAGGTTTACGTCAATATTTCTTTTCTAAGTGAAAAGATCTAATAAAGAAAAACTCACTCTTACCAGATGAGATTAACTATATAAGTAGGATCTAAAACGTAAGATTCATAAATCCTAATTCCCAAAATAATTGGCCTTTCAGACACAGTATAGTTCTGGTTTGTGGTGGAATTGATCGGTCTTCTTAAGTTTTTTAGATTGGGAATGAAGTAAGACCTTTTTTTTTTTTTCTTTTTTAAAGATTTTATTTATTTATTTGAGAGAGAGAGAGAATGAGAGAGAGCACATGAGAGGGGGGAGAGTCAGAGGGAGAAGCAGACCCCCTGCCGAGCAGGGAGCCCGATGCGGGACTCGATCCCGGGACTCCAGGATCATGACCTGAGCCGAAGGCAGTCGCTTAACCAACTGAGCCACCCAGGCGCCCAAGTAAGACCTCTTTTAATAAACCCTTGTCAACCAGTTTCCTCAGACCAACCCCCAAGAAGCTGATCACTTCCCTTCATTTAATTTCACAAAATTGGTTATAAGAATAAAGAAGATGTCAAGATAATTAGAGGAAAAAAGAGTGGCATGCTGGGAAGGTTTGAAGGAAAAAATATAAATTTTGTGTAGGAAAAGGAAGGGCAGGATAGAGTTTCCAAGAGCCCAGAGAGAAGTGAGTTGTTACTTTGGGGCTAAACTCATTGGCTTAGAAAGCATTTGGCCTAGAAATGTTGGATAGGGTAGTGATGACAACAGAGTGCAAAAGATTAAATTTGAGATGTTTCAAGGCCAAATCCAAAAACCTTCAACACTAATAAGCAAATAAATTCCTTTCTTCTTAACTCTTAATTGTCCCTGTGGGTAATTCAGTCCTGTAGTCTTGCATTTCCGCTCCTGTCTCTGCTTTCTTTCTTCATTTCTGACCCTTTTCCCCTTACCTGTACCCCTTTCCCATCTTGTTCTTCCCTGATTATGGTGTTTTGGAAAACTCCGTTAAGCTGTATACTCAGAGACTCAGCCATTAAAGTCTGTAATGTACAGAGAGTTTCCTTTGCAGTGGGCCAAAGTTTCAATTTGCTGGGCTTCCTTGTGGTGCGGCAGGAATGACCTGTCATTCAAGTGGAACATAAAGGGCCTGAAGGTGCTTTGACTGATGTGTCTGTCAGGGCTTTGTTACTTAATAGATCCAGAAGTTGAAAAGTCCCCATTCTCATATTTAGCGAACTGTTCAGAGAAATCAGCTGTTGAAACTGCTGCTTATTACTCTAATTGAAGCAGTGGATACCAGAAAGTTTGGTGGGTTTCACCCCTGAGCATGTTCCCAAAGAGCCTCCCTTTATTCCTAGAAGCTGGCAGGCTTTCTTTTCCTCCTGCAAGTGGCAACCCGAATTCTGAGTTGAAAGTGAATCTTTGCCCTTGGCTCTTCTCCAGCATTCCTCGCTGAGCGAATAGGGATTTGGAATGTCAGAAAATAGAAGAGGGGAGGGGAAAAGATGTGTGTATGACTGTGAGTGTTAGTATGTAAAAGCAGCTTCGTCTGGGAGGACTTAGGGAAACTTGACTTCCTCAGATGGCTTCCTTCTCATAAACTCTGGGTTCCTTATTTGTATTTTTTTTTGTTTTTGTTTTTTGTTTTTTTAAGTTGTTTAACCTGAATTTATCACAGCAGTTCTAAACCCCTTCCAGCCCAGTGGAGTCAAGCTAAGGAAAAACAGCATGATTTCCAGAGGATTTCTGTTTCTTCCCTCTGGATAAAGTGACGGTAGTTCATCCCAGGCTCGTCTCCGGCAGGATCCAAAGTCGTCTTTCCTCTGGGATTTAATCCAGTGTCATCAGGAAACTAGACTCAGGTTTTATTGGGGAGCAAGTCTCACTAAGAAGTGTCCTTTTGGGAGAATCAAGGACTCGATCTAGGCATAAAAGGTGTGGCTCAGCACAATACCCTCCATCGTAAGCTACCAGTCCCGAGCACTTGTGGTTGAAGCTGGACTGAAAATATTGATGGAACACGCCTCTCAGATTCTGTTTAACTGTGGACTGGTTCAGAGCGCAAGACTATAATTTACAGGGTGGCTTTTATCCTTTATTTAGTTCTCTCCAAAGTCTTCTTGCATCAAGTCAAAAGGAGAGGTTCTGTGAGGGTAAACCTGCAGGGACGGTTTCCCAGCTTTGCGTGAAGAATCCAGTGGTTGAATGTCTTTCTACATCCTGAGGAACCATGTCCTCTGTATATACCCGAAGTAAAGAATTCACTCGGAATAGGAAATCTCAGTCTGATTCTCCCCCAGCATCTCCCTCCCCGACTGCCAAGACACTCCGAGTAAGCAGCATTTTATTTACGTATGTTCATAGTTGTGTCAAAGGTGGAGAATGTATATGTAACTTGGGGAGTTAGGTTTAGAGCAAAGGCATTTCAGAGCATATGGGAATTGGTAGAGGAAAAAAGAAAATTTGAAAGTAAAGACCCTGTTAGCTTTTCTGCAGGAGGTTATGGTTCATAATACTTACTGTAGTCTTAAGTAAAAGCAGACTTAAATATGTCAGACTACAATTTCTGTCTTAGCTTTTAACTGTCAGTTGTAAGCTGCCTGACAGTAAGATTTTAGAGTCCTTGTCTCTATATCTTACAGGCGTTTCTTAATTTCTGTGGCTATTTTTAGTTGTTCCCTTTCTTGTTTTTTTTTGTGGGTCAATACTATGTTTCTAGAGAAAAAGCTCCCAAATGGCCATGAAACTATATACATTAAACTTAGTTATGTGTAAGTTCCTTATGAACGTTTGTGTAGGCATGTATGTGAGAGAGAGTATGCCCTTGCCTGTTTTATGTGTCCATTGAGTGATAGCGAGAAAAAACAAAACGAGCAATAGTTATGGACACTTGGAGTCTTTCTTACTCCTCAGTCCTAAGCAGATCCACTTGAGTTTTTTTCTCGAGCGTATGTTTCTGTAGAAGCGATTTGCATCTGATTTAGTGTCTTCCTCTGTAAGAAACTGACAAAAGCAAGGACTGCTACCAATAGCAACCGATGAGAAGCCCCGATGGGCATATTAGGTAGTAGGCAAGGTAGCAGTTCCTTCTTAGGGAACAAGATTGTGCTCTACTGTATATACAGAATAACAAATATCATGGTCATAGCTTCCTTATTTGGGGAGCTGTGGGGGGGGAAATCTGCAAGAAACCTGAAGTGACTTCTGCATTTCTGAGTTATTTTATATTCATTTTCAGTGTCTTTCTCATGGGATAAATTATCATGGAGTGGCATTTGCTATGTGACATGTTGGTCTAGGACATCAACTAGGGATGTTTAGTTACCAGAATACCAAAAGGATTTTGTTATAAAGCTGTTTCATTCACGACTTCTTTTGGTGAAAGGACTGAGAGGCTCAGTGTATATGTCACCATTGTTGAGTTCCAGGAGAGTTTCATAGGCTGCTGCCTTTCTTTTCTAAGGAGCCATAGAGTGTGGGGCACCAGGGTGGCTCAGTCAGTTGAGTGTCCAACTTTTGGTTTCAGCTCAGGTCAAGATCTCAGGGTCGTGGGATCGAGCCCTGCGTTGGGCTCCGTACTGAGCATGGAGCCTGCTTGGGATTCTCTCTCCTTCTTCCTGTGCCCTGCCCTGCTCACACGTGCACACTCTCCCTCCCTCTCTCTGTTTCCCTCTCTCTCTCTCTCAATTAATTAATTATTAAAAATAAAAGGGACTGTAAACATATACTTATTAAAAAAAAAAAAAAAGCAGCCACAGAGTCCTTCCCCCTCAGCAGCTGTTGGGTACTTTTTGGTGGCTCCCAATTGAGGGCCACAAAATGGAGCACTTTTAGTTCAGTAGTGTTTCCCTTTGTTCCCGTCCCTCTTATCAAACTCAGCAGTATCTTTGCTGTAAAGAGCCCGTTGTTAACATTTGTTCACTACTGTAACCACAGTTCCTGGAGCAATGTGTGATACCTCGTGAGCATTCAACAAAATCTGTTTAATGACACACACGCCTTTTCCCTTTCTGTTTGAACCCATTTCTTCTTTACAGTTAAGTACTACTTTCTTCTTGTCGCAGTCCTAACGGCTGTCATCCACCCCTTCCACCCTCATTCCATCATCCCCGCATCCCTGACTTTTTAGACAGAGGTCATTGTGGGAGAGAATTTGAAAATTTGGATTACAGGAAACCAGCACATGGATGGCCTTAATAAGAGACTGCATCCCAATTTTAGTGGTCAGTGGCTGTGGATTCCCATAATAGCATCCACTTACTGTAACCCAACTTCCAGGTCCGCATAGCCTTAGGCTCTACTATAAAGAGTGTTGATGTGTGTGTATCATTCATGTTCTGTTATGGTGCTTGTGCCTTTACTGTCTGAGAGAGTGAAAGATATGCAACACTAATTTGGAGGCTGTTGACACTCTGAATGGGTTATAAAACTAAGATTTATCTCTTAAGATTCCCCTGTAGCCTAGTTTCCCCTCATGTCCTAACTAATTAGGGTGCTGCTTACAGACTCTTTTTTTTTTTAAGATTTTATTTATTTATTTGACAGAGAGAGAGAGCACAAGTAGGCAGAGAGGCAGGCAGAGGGGGAGGGAGAGGCAGGCTCCCTTGCCGAGCAGGGAGCCCAACGTGGGGCTCGATCCCAGGACCCCAGGATCATGACCTGAGCCGAAGGCAGACGCTTAACCGACTGAGCTACCCAGGCGCCCCACGAATGGGTTTTGAATGCTATGACCATCCCTCTTCTCACTCTGAATGTGGTGGTAGTGTTATGCTCATATGCCTTCTGATGCCCGGTTATTTAACTGGCTGCTGCTTCACCTGCATTACCTCATTTAACCCCCAGCCACCCTGGAAGGTGGGTGTTGCTATCACCATTTTACCTATGAGGAAACCGAGATGCATGGAAGAGAAGTGGCTTACCCACATCACTCAGCTAGTAAGCAGCAGAGCCTGGTATCTCTGGGTCCAAAACCCATATTTATCCACAACAGTGATTTCATACCAAATACATTGGAAGGTTAAGGACTTTCTAGGGTCAAAGATGACAGTTAAAAGCTTGGGTAGCTGTGGGAATCCAAAGTTCAGGCATAATGAGGACCCAGGAAACTGAAATTGTAGGCAGGAGGAAGGCAGTGTCTACAGACCAACAGAGGGAATTGACAGGCTCTGCTGAATCTCCCACGCCTGATTCTCGAATCCTAGTCAGAGCATATGAAACCGTGGATCCCACAGAGCTTGAGACCTTGTGGGCTACAGGTCTTCATATTTCAGAGGCAGAAATACTTAAGTAAAGATGCCGGGACACGTCTGTGTGCATCTCAGAGTTAAGATCAGAACACCTTTTTCTCTCTCCTCATGCAAACTTGTGCACATTCGGTTTTCTGCTAAAAGTTGCACCAAGAGGTGTGGCCTCTGAAGCCAACATTCTTCAAAACAAATGATTGAAATTTTGAACCAGTGTATAAATATTTATGATTTTTTTCTTACTATTGGTAAAGAGGCTAAATATTAAATGCTCCCATATAAGGAAAATGCTCTCAAAGGGAATTTTTAAATAAAGGTTATTCACATGGGGAGCATATTTTGGACACCTTGCTCTTAGCCAGATGTTCAAGAAGCAGTATGTGCAAACTATAAACTGTAACTCAAACAGGTATAATTTTTAACTTGAGAAAACAAACAGCAGGATGATTTATCAGTCCTGGAAAACTGAAACTATCTTATCATACCTTTACTTTTCAACTCTCAACAGTTTCTGATACTTTTAACATTACATAATTCAGTGTTTCTGTACTCAGTAAACTAGGGCCCTTTTTAATAATATAAAAATGTAATGCTGGCCTAGAGATTGTACAACTAGTATTCTCCCTAATGAAAAATCACTTATATAGAGAATAGTACGTCTTACCACCTAAGATTTTACTTTCTCTAGTTTGTATTTCAAAAATAATATTTTTCATTCTCTGAACACAAAATTACACTGTTAAACGTGGTTTTTAAAAATATACCCCTCTTGGGGCACCTGGGTGGCTCAGTCGTTAAGTGTCTGCCTTTGGCTCAGGTCATGATCCCAGGGTCCTGGGATCGAGCCCCACATTGGGCTCCCTGCTTTGAGGGAAGCCTGCTTCTCCCTCCACTGCTCCTCCTGCTTGTGTTCCCTCTCTCATTGTCTCTCTCTCTGTCAAATAAATAAATAAAATCTTAAAAAATACACCCCTCTCGGGCGCCTGGGTGGCTCAGTTGGTTAAGCGACTGCCTTCGGCTCAGGTCATGATCCTGGAGTCCCGGGATCGAGTCCCGCATCGGGCTCCCTGCTCGGCAGGGAGTCTGCTTCTCCCTCTGACCCGCCTCCCTCTCATGCTCTCTGTCTCTTATTCTCTCTGTCTCAAATAAATAAATAAAATCTTTAAAAAAAAAAAATACACCCCTCTCTTTCCATAAGGAAAATATCCATCATCCATTCTTTTAGTATCCCCACCCCCCGATCCCCCACTAAAATGGCTATTCTGGGGTGCCTGGGTGGCTCAATCTGTTAAGCATCTGCCTTTGGCTCAGGTCATGATTCCAAGGTCCTGGGATCGAGCTCCACGTCAGGCTCCCTGCTTGGCGGGGTGTCTGCTTCTCCCTCTCCCTGTGCCGCTCCCCCTGCTTGTGTGAGCTCTCTCTCTCTCGCTCTCTCTCTCTCTCAAATAAATAAATAAAAATTTTTTTTAAGATTTTTATTTATTTGACAGAGAGAGCACAAGCAGAGGGAGAGAGAGGGAGAAGCAGGCTCCCTGCTGAGCAAGGAGCCCGATGTGGGACTCGATCCCAGGACCTTGGGATCATGACCCGGGCCAAAGGCAGCCGCTTAACCAACTGAGCCACCCAGGTGTCCCAAATAAAATCTTTTTTAAAAAATAAAATGATTATTCTAAGTGGTATACTCTTAATATTTGCTGTTTTGATCTCTGTTGACCCTGAATAGTGAAATAATTTTAAACAAGTCTTTTGGCTTTCACACTAGGTTCACACTAGTCCAACATCTCTTTTGTGTCTAAAATTTGTGGAGCTCCCTGAGTAACATATCTACCCATCTCTGATTTTTTTACTCAGGGAAAGCAGAACAGCTTCCAGATTCACTCAGATTACTTTCTTTTCTTTTTTTTAAGATTTTTATTTATTTATTAGAGAGAGCAAGCGTGCACGCGCGCGTGCATGAGCAGGGGTCGGGGCAAAGGGAGAGGGAAGAGCAGACTCCCCGATGAGCTCAGAACCTGCCACAGGACTCCAAGCAGGCCTCCACAAGGGGCTCAATCCCAGGATCCTGGGATCATGACCTGAGCCAAAATCAGACACTTAACCGTCTAAGCCACCCTGGCGCCCCAATTCACTCAAATTTCTAATGGGAACCATACCAGGTATTTACGTATGAGAATTTGAAGGCTTAGCCTCTGTTCTCACACTCTGAAGCAACTACATGAGGTGCTGGGTTCACACAATTAGTAGAAAAACTTCCTTTTGATGTAATTTTCCAACACTGAAAAAAAATAATTCTGAACTACAATTACATTAGACACCTCTAGCTCTTGCTTTTTACTCACCGTTTATATTATCAGGTCTCAAGTATATTAATTCTATTAACTTAGAAATTAGTCAATTTAGATGGTTTAGCAGGTCTAAATCACCTTGAAAACAAGAGCCAGATAATCATTTGTCGATGCTTTCAAATTATTATCTGCTAATTTAACAAAACATTTTTCAATACAGGTATATCCAAAGATGATAAAATACTAAAGAATGTCCACATTGTAGGGCTTAGCTGATATTTATTATATTGAATAGTCTTGAAGTAAGTAGGTCATCAACTGAACCCTGGGAATCTCTTAATTAGACAGATTTTCATTGAATTGGTTGGTTTTTACAATAATAGGATTGGACCTGCATCTATAAAACAAGATCAGTAGCATTTCCCATTTAATCTGGATTGCTATTCCTTCAGGATTTATATCTCAACTGAAAATATGGAGATTTTTCATAAGGTTTTTAAAGGGAACAATTAACCAACTTATTTTGTTTTATAACCAGCTCTACAAACTAATCAGAGAACATTTGATAAACAAATGAGTGATAAAGGATTGCTGCTTTCACAAGACCTTGTCTATGTGGCCACTCAGGTTAACAGGCTCCCCTCTGCCTCTTAGCCTTCCAGACTATCAATATTGATAGTCATTCTTTGCATGTCCTTTCTGCTGTCCTGTGGCAAACGCCAAACAGTTCTTTAGTGTATTATCTTATCCTTTCTACCTCTCATACTGCATGTGGGCACTACCAATCTGGAATTCATTTTTCACTTTGCTTTATAATCCATTGTCACAGAATGAGAAACATTTGTCTGGGTGAATAAGGCTAATTAATGGTGCAATCTATTAACCACTTTTTTTCCCCTAATGAAAACCACTAGTGTATCTGTTTTCTTTTTTAATTCCACTCAAGAAAAGTCAACAGCAGTAATTCTATAACCCAAGGAATCTCCTAAGCAAGAATAGTAGAACCTGTAGAAACAAAAGCAGTTTCCCCATTTGGAATCTTAGATAGATAGTAGACTAGTTAACCCATGTTCTACATAAAGCTGGATGAGATGGCATCTGAAGTCATGGTTTTTCGACCAGAGAGACTGGGAGTTTTGAAGGCATCAGTTCCTTTCGTGGAGTTTCCATGTGACAACACAGAAATGCAAGCCATGTCCTACCCTTGGCCCTCCGCAATTTTCTGTTTCCATGATAAATGTTTATCAAGGCCACCTACTCTATTTTGAATCTTCCCACCATTAACATTCCTTGAACATCTGCTATGCAATAGGCCCTATCCTGGACATTGGAATTCAGAAATGATAGATATAGTCCCTGCCTTCAAGGAATTGACAGTCTAACTGGGGAGATAAAAAAGAAAATCAAGTCCAGGGTGTTTTTTGTTTTAGCAGATCAGTCAAGTGTAAATGCATTAGCCAGATATTTAAAGACCAATAGAAGATAGGTGGTCAAAGAAGGAGGAAATTACATTACAAAAGTGGGAAAAAATGTATGAGAAAATATAGGATTATTTTGAGAGCTGAAGATCAGTGTGGCTAGAACAAAAGATATATTTAGGAGTATAATAGGAAATGAAACTGGAGACATAGCAGGAGCCAGGTCATATGGGGCTTAGTATGTCATTCTGAGGATTTGGGGAGTTATCATGTAGATAAAGGATTGAAAAGTTGAAGTAAAGTTGCTGTGATCAGAATTGCTTATTTGAGAGATATTTCTGGCATCTATGGAGGCTGGATTGTAGAGGGAGGGTCTGGAGGTTAAGTCCATTGACCCGAATGCTATACTCCAGGTGAGAAAGGATAAGGGCCTGAACAGAGACATTCTCCAGGCAGAACAGAGAAACATTCAGCTATTTAGAAGGTAGAATTGATAAGAACTGGGAATTGATAGAATGGGGGTAAGGATGAACCTGTGAGAGGGCAGAGTCAAGGATGACTCCCAGGTCTCTGGTCTAGGTGACTCAGAAGAAGATGGCTTGACAAAACTTAGTTGGCATATGCAGGAGGGGGAAAAAAGGGCATGAAGTGGGGGAAATGATTTCACTTTGGGTGTGTTGAGTTAGAGGTTTGGAACATTCAGGTAGTGATATCCAGGAAAAATTTGGTCTAAAGCTCAGGAGAAAATTATGGGCTGAAAACATTGATATTTATGATTAAGCCATAGGAGTGGTGAGCTTGTCTGAGGAGTAGATGTAGCATAAGGAAAGAGCTGAGAATAAAACGTTGGGGTGAGGCAGGTAGTAACAACGTGTGGCTTCTTCCCATCGTTTTTCCTATTCAGTCACTGCGCAGAAAGCAGGTCTTATATATTGTTTGTTTGTTTGGAGGTATTGCAGTCAACTATGTTACAGTGATAAGCTTTAGTTCCCAAAGAATCCAGAAATTTAGGAGGTCAGTTTAGGGTTCTAGTTTTATTTTCTGTACATAATCAGCTATGCGACCTAGGGTGGTTTTTCAAATTTGAAAAAGCTCCCAACTTATTCAGCATTGTTTTTTATTTCTCTATCTCAATCATAGTATTTGTGTGAACGGACAACTAATTATCGTCAGAAGACCCAAGGGAAGCAATTGGAGTTGGCTTTCATCCGCCTTTTGTTCTTTTTCAGCCCTTTTTGTTTCTCTTCTTAACCTGTTTATTATGCAGTGAGTGGCAGTTATCCACAACTGGGGGATTAGTTCTCATCACAGCCGGTCTTTGGTTACATAATGCAGGGAGTTCTACCAATGCAATGATGAGATAAAGATCCTAAAAGTGTGTCTGGACTTTAACCTTTATGGTTCCTTATGAAAACAACATTTTCATATAGGAGTTTTTATACCTTTATGTTTATTAACTTCATATGGTTGGAATAATGACCTTAATGTCTGTAGGTTAGAAAGGGTAAGTAGGAATTAGCCTGGATTATCAAAATCTACAATAATCAAAACCCTTTACTTGAGTGCCAAGGAATTTGTTTGAGCTTATTATTCTTGCAGCCAACAAGCATTGGCAGAGCCAAAGGACCAAAGAGGAATGGGAGAGAGAATAGAAAAACAGAGAAAACTGTAGTAATATCAATAGCTAACATTTATAGAACATTCGCTATATGCCAGGTGCAGTCCCAAGCACTTACATTTATTTTCTCATTTAGTGTTTTTGATAACATTATACACTGGGTACCATTTCCCCTACTTTACTGATGAGAACACTGAGGCAGAGAGAAGTTAAATAACTGTGGCCCTAACAAGGTCCCAACTTGTGCCAGACTTCTTACAAGTCACTCATGATAGTATCATTTCTTCATGACCACCTAGTTTCAAACTCCAGACTGATGAACCCGTTAGGCCTGTTCTTTCCATGAAGCCTTGCTGAAAATCTCTAGTCAGTATTGGTCTCTCTCTTTTCTGCTTTTTTATTTGCTGTATGTAGCAGAAAGTCTAGTGTTTGATCCCTTTCTTGCATCACTCTCTCATTGTTTTATGGATATGCTTATCTTTCCTCCCCAAAGAAGAGCTTTTTGACATCAGAGAACCATGTCTTAGATTCTGCACATATCTATTTTATTCCTCTAAGTATCACTAACAGAGCTCGGCACACAAGGGCATTTGTTATAAATACAGGGAATGAACACTGTTGCCTAATTAAGATCTGATCTCTCTGTTCCTATCCCATTTGGCCACCTGGAAAGGAGTCAAAGGCCACACACTAGAAAACCCTATTTCTGAGTTGAAGGCCAACCATAGGTTTTCCCAGGACAATTCAGATACCTGTTTATTGCAGTTTCCTAGTGCATCTATAGCTCTAAAATGTGTGAGTTAATATTTTGGCTTCTGTGGGGACAGAAAGAGAAAAGGCTAAGAGCAGAGGGAGTCCCTGACCTTGTGTGGGACCTACTTAGAAGTAAAATGGTTTACCTTATGTTATTTAGGTTAAGTATTTATTTCCTCTTGAAATGTGAGGTCTGGAGAGCCTCACTAACCCTTCTGCAAAGGTTTTGATTCATAGCCTAGTCCAAATTTAAAATAACTGCTGCCCAAGCAGGCTGTTATACAATGACATTTACCATGTAAAAAAAAATCTATCTTTTCCCAGGCTTTGGGAATGGAAAGCTTAATGCCTAAAAGAGGTGTTAGTGGTGGTTAGTAATAGCATCTATTGAAGAGCTTTTAAAAAAAAAAAAAAGATTTTTTTTATTTATTTGAGAGAGAGAGAGAGCAAGTGAAGCCGGGGCGGGTGGCGGGGGGCAGAGGGAGAAGCAGACTCCCCACTGAGCAGGGAGCCCGACAGGGGGTCCTGGGATCATGACCTGAGCCAAAGGCAGACGCTTAATGTTTAACTGACTGAACCACCCAGGCGGCCCTCTATTGAAGAGCCTTAACAGAGGAATGGGATGAGATCCGGAAGCTGACTTAGAGACTTCTAAATGTGTGACTTCTTATATGCAGTACCTAACAGTATTTGGGGGGGGGGGGGAAGAGATGATCAGGCTTCTTTTCTCATGTGTTCACTAAGCCTTGCTCTTTTGAATTCTCTGAGTGTATTTCATGTGCTACCATAGTTTCAGGTGTCTGGGCACAGCAGTGAGGACCTAAAACTCTGAGCTCTTTGGAAAGTAAAAATATGTGTTAAATGTGAGAAATGTGACCCACCTGCTAGAGTCACAAGTTTCAGAGCTACTCATTCTCGTTGGTCATTTTCATCATATGTGGTGTGCAGCATGTGAAAGGTTGGACAGAGAATGTGCCTGAGCCTGCAGATGTATTCATGGATCATAACAGTTTACGAATTATCTTAAATATAAAATGGCTTGCCTTGGATATTTTGGGGAGGCCTTAGTATATGTATACATTTCCTTCTATAATAAGTGTGATTTGTGAGTTCCAAAAAATTGAGAAATTCTTCAGTAGCTAGGAATATCCACAAAGAAAAGGTACAGGCCTGCATAAAAAATAAGAACTGTAAAATTCCAATATTTAGGTAGCATGATGTATAGATACAAAAAAGACGTCTAGTTCTATAATTTAATAAAGAATGATTTATCTTTTAAAATGTAGTGAGATGTCTAGAATAATGTGAGGTGGCATTACATCATCTCAATTCTACATACATATTAAATTGATTGGATAGTGACAATCTGGCAATGATACTTCTCAGAAATATTTATGATATAGGGGCACCTGGGTGGCTCAGTCGGTTAGGCGTCTGCCTTTGGCTCAGGTCATGATCCCAGGGTCCTGGGATCGAGCCCCGCATCGGGCTCCCTGCTCCGCGGGAAGCCTGCTTCTCCCTCTCCCACTCCCCCTGCTTGTGTTCCCTCTCTCGCTGTGTCTCTCTCTGTGTCAAATAAATAAAATCTTTTTTAAAAATAAAAAAAAATTAAATAAATAAAGAGGGATCCTTGTGGTAGTTGGGACTCTAAAATGGCTCCCCAGTGATGTCCTGGCCTAATTTCCAGAGCCCAGAAATATGATGAGCTAGTTCCCCTCTGATTATGTTATGTGGCACAATTCCCCTTAAGACAGGGAGATTATTCTGGGTGGGCGTGATCTAATCACATGACCCCTTAAAAGCAGAGAGCTTTCTTGGCTGATGACAGAGGGGAAACCAGAGAAATGTGAAGATGAAAAGGACTCAGTGTGCTGTTGTTGGCTTGAAGATGGAAGGGGCCGTGTGGGAAGGAGTGTAGGCACCTCGAGGAGCAGTGAGCAGCCACCAGCTGACAGCCACAAGGAAGTGGCGATCTAAGACCTACAGCCACGAGAACCTGGATTCTGCCAACACCCTGAATGGTCTTTTTTTTTTTTTTATTCTTATATTATCCCCATACATTACATCATTAGTTTTAGATGTAGTGTTCCATGATTCATTGTTTGTGCATAACACCCAGTGCTCCATGCAGAATGTGCCCTCCTCAATACCCACCACCAGGCTAACCCATCCTCCCACCCCC
>NC_058408.1:27316831-27413181 GCF_002201575.2 Neomonachus schauinslandi | reverse complement strand
TATGGTAGCTCTATTTTCAACTTTTTGAGGAACCTCCATACTGTTTTCCAGAGTGGCTGCACCAGCTTGCATTCCCACCAACAGTGTAGGAGGGTTCCCCTTTCTCTGCATCCCCGCCAACATCTGTCGTTTCCTGACTTGTTAATTTTAGCCATTCTGACTGGTGTGAGGTGGTATCTCATTGAGGTTACCCTGAATGGTCTTAAAAGCAGATTCTTCCCCCAGAGCCTCCAGATAGGAGCCCAGCCAGCAGACACCTTGATTTCTGCCCAGTGAGAACATGAGCAGGGAACCCAGTAGAGCTGTGCTAGACTTCTGACCTGCCAAAACTGTGAGATAATAAATGGATGTTTTAAGCCACTATATTTTATTAAAATTTGTCACAGCAGCAATAGAAAATACAATTGAAATTTTTTATGATATTGAGAAAATACTAATTTTTTAGATGTGGAGAAAAAAACCTGATACAGACCTCATCATCACTATCCTCCACCGTCACACCTTATGTAAATCTTAAGTTTTTATTCCACCCCCGTGTATTTTTCCAAATTGTGCAGGATCCCCAAGTATATTGCTAGAACAGTATAGACTCAGACGATCCCTTTCAAAGCTAGACCAGTAGCCTCTCCATTCACTTTCTCAAGAATCCCATCTGAGTTGTAAAGGTATTCTTCCCTCAAGGTAGAAAGCTGAGAAACCTTTGTCTCTCTCAGACATGTGTAGGAAACCAGAATGATTCTTAAACTCAAGAAGTTATAGAATTATATTACTTGTCAATTAGCTCCGATAATGAGTAGATTTGCAGTAGCCCTCCAAATCTGAAAGGTCCATGTTGCTTGCAGCCACACTCCCATCGTTGACTTGTTCATCATCAGTCATTAATCTGAGAACGCTGA
Source organism: Neomonachus schauinslandi (assembly GCF_002201575.2). NCBI lineage: Eukaryota > Metazoa > Chordata > Mammalia > Carnivora > Phocidae > Neomonachus > Neomonachus schauinslandi. Next base: position 27,412,285 of record NC_058408.1, on the reverse strand, counting down.
AGGGAAAGGCTGGTTCTCTGTAGGCCATCCCAGAATAGCTCAAATTGTTTCCCCTGGCTCAGCTAGTGCACAAAAACATGATATAAAATGTTCTTTCTGCTTAGTCCCTTTCAGGGAAAATGTAAATAGGAGATATTTTTCCCATCACTGTGGGGTCAGGCCCTAACTCCAAAGGAACATAAGTTAAGCCCCTTTTAGTCTTGGCAATAGACATGTGACTTGGTCTCATTCCTTTCCCTTGGGCCCAGCTTTCCAGAGCCACAATTTTATTTTAAACTTGGACAAAGGAGTTTGGTTTTAATTACATGCCTTCCTGAACTCCTGATAACTTTCAAGTTAAAAGCTTTTGTGGGGATTTTTCTAAGCCAGTCTCTGGTGTTTTGAGAGCCCTACACATTTCACAAATCAAAACCGGCCTGGTTCCTGTCCCTTTCCAGGATTGCCATCTGAATTAATGACGATCTTCACTCTGTTCTTTTATTAGAAACAGGTCCCAACCAATGAGATTATTATGGGAGAATTTCAAGAGGCATGAAAGGAGAGAGCCTGCTTCTTGGTTTTGGAGCACTTTTTAAAACTATGGCCTAAGTAGCTAATCATTCTTTTTATCTCTGTTTTCTGTGTTCATACTGGTTTCTGAACAGCTTTTAGTCTCTTCCGCTCCAGGGTCTCATTCACAATACCTAGTGCCCCCAGTCGGGCCGTAAAAGCTGTGAAAGTAATTCCTTCTGTGAACGCTTTTTATCTAGTTCAGACACACCGAAGAGTCTCGCCTTAATGGCCATCATTCATTTGTCTTCAGTAGAAGATAGAGGAACGATCTTTAACTAAAACACTTAGAGAAGTTCCTTCTCCGACTTCCTGACTAGAGCATGTAACATAATACATGTGCGTGTTAACCTGCAAATAGGGTAGAATACTCATGCCTTCTCTAAAATATTTGATGTCATCATGTACAGGTAAGCTCTTCAGACCCTATTGAAAGAGTAGAATAAGAGTAATTGTTCTGTTTTTAAAAGTGGATCGGGGGGGCGCCTGGGTGGCTCAGTTGGTTAAGCGACTGCCTTCGGCTCAGGTCATGATCCTGGAGTCCCGGAATCGAGTCCCGCATCGGGCTCCCTGCTCGGCGGGGGGTCTGCTTCCCCCTCTGCCCTCTTCCCTCTCGTGCTCTCTGTCTCTCATTCTCTCTCTCTCAAATAAATAGATAAAATCTTTAAAAAAAATAAAAAAATAAAAAATAAAAGTGGATCAGTTGGGGGCACCCAGGGGGCACCTGGATGGATCAGTTGGTTAACCATCGGACTCCTGATTTTCGCTTCAGGTCATGATCTCAGGGTCCTGAGATCAAGCTCCGCGTTGGGCTCCGTGCTCAGCCTGCAGTCTGCTTGTCCCTCTCCCTCTGCTCTCTCTCTCATAAAAAAATAAAATATAATAAAAATAAAAATTAAAAAAATAAAGATCTTTTTTAAAAATATATAAATAAATAAATAAAAGAGAGACCCTGCAGAGAAAGATAGGGCTATTGCCAGAACATAGGTAAGAGGAACTCACATTCCTAGCTTCCAGAAGATCCTAGATTTGGCTGGGGTCCCGGAGCCCTCTGTTGTAGGGCTTCTCCTTATTTGCTGCCCACTAGGCTGACTTCTTAGAATCTTCTCTTGGAAAACCTTCAGTGTTCATTTCCCTAGCCTATGTTCTGCTTGCCTTTTATGATGTCACTTCTTGGCTTGCTGTTCCCCTGAGACCACTTAGGCAAACTCCCACTCTATCTTGTCTCCCTCTCTCCACATTCACTCAGTAGTCTCCTTGTAGGGATGGCAGACAGCTTTTTAGAATGAGAAGCAGTGTCAGGATAACAGTGAACTATGCTTAGTTTGATCGACAGCAGGATGAAAAGGGAAAATTGAAGTTAAGTCTCTACCAATTAAGCAGCTCTGCTCCTTTTACCCAAGAAACCACTTTTCTCTCCCTAGGTCTAACCAGTGTTTTTTCATCAAACACCAGATTATCTAGAATATCAAGAAGCCAAGCAAAACAATAGTTTCTAGAGGTATTCCACCAGTGAAAAAATGAGGAAGTATAATCTGAAAAGGTTTTTTATCAGAAGCTGGGAAATTGCGCCCTAAGTCCTATATATGTTTTGTTGTTGTTGTTTGGGGGGGGGGGCAGGGGAGAGGGAGAGAGAGAATCTTAAGCAGGCTCCACACCCAGTGCGGAGCCCAACATGGGGCTCAACCTCACAACCCTGAGATCAAGAGTCGGCCACTTAACCAACTGAGCCACCCAGGTACCCCATGTCCTATATACTTTCAGCCCTATAGGAGCACTCCTCTTAAGCTAATTTCTATTACAATGATAACACCAGCGCCTTTAGAAATTCCAGTTTTCATCCTTCTTTGAAATGATGCTGTGTTATGGTAATATGCTACCTCTACTATACCCACATCTTGGTTCATGAGGTTTATATGCTCTCCTCTAATTGGTTGGGTTGACCTTCCCAGGACATAGCTAAGGTAGTCCTTGAAAGCTATAATTAAAAAAAAAAAAAAAAGCCCCAAGAAGTCCAGAGAGCTCCAAAAGTTAGGTAAAAGCAAGGAGGGGGGGGGGGTGGGGGGTGGGGGGGTGGGGAGGGAGTGTCAGAAGTAGTGAGGAAAGATCAAGGATTAACTTGGAAGTCCTGCTTTCTCAGATACCTGGATCTAGGCACATCGTCTCCCCTCATGTCTACTGGATCACTCATCACCTAGACATTTTTTTATTAAAGTTCACCCCAAAACCAATTGATAACACAAATCTTAACATGCCTTAAAAAAATGATAGGGGCGCCTGGGTGGCTCAGTCGTTAAGCATCTGCCTTCGGCTCAGGTTGTGATCCCAGGGTCCTGGGATCGAGCCCCACATCGGGCTCCCTGCTCAGCGGGAAGCCTGCTTCTCCCTCTCCCACTCCCCCTGCTTGTGGTTCCCTCTCTCGCTGTGTCTCTCTCTGTGTCAAATAAATAAAATCTTTAAAAAAAAAAATGATAAACAGCAGACTGTGATACTTGCTTTTAGTTGCTCCTGGCAGGCAGAAATCGGTGTCATTCATCAGCTTCCTAGTTGGCTGTCTGTGGGAAACATCTGCAAGTATGCCTGTCAGGACAAGAATTGGTATAGCTCGCACAGGTTTGAGCACCCTTAGCATTACCTTCCTCTGCGTGCTGTCATCTGTGGAGAGATTCGTTTAGGCCTCTAGAAAACCCTGTGCAATCTACCTTTTCATATCCAGGAACCCAATTACTGCTTGGTAGCTCTAACCTATTTTTTTGTTTTTAAGTGTTTAAATTTTATATCAACCTCCTCCGTGGCTGCCATACGGCATATCCAGCCATGCTGTACTGTCACATATCTGTCTGAGAACTTTCTTGGGGGTGACAACAGGGCATAAATAGCTTCGTAGTGTTTCTAGACTGTCCTAAATGAAAAAGGTTAATTATATGTCATTCTTATAGGAATAAATCAGTGGAAATGATTAGCGAGCTTTGATATCTATATAATGGCTAAAACTGATACCTGGTAAAATCGTAATTTCCTCGTCTTAGTGAAAAAAAAACACTGTTTCTTCACTATAGAGGCAACTGCCAGAGTCTACAGGGCTGGCTGAACTTAAAGCTGAAGATGTAGCTAAAATCTTACCCAACAAATTAGATATTTACAAAGAGGAAACTAAAGCATTTTCAAGTGAGGTCCCACATTTTAGGAATAACAAAGTCAATAGATAAACGTGATTTGTCAGTAAATGAATCAGGTCTCAGTCAGTGAATACCATGCAAGGTAGACTTCTATTTCAGTTAGGAGGAAGCAAAAGAAGGCACAAGGCAGAGTAGTTTGATTATATATGGGTCCTTTTCCATACCTAAGAGATGGTGTGGCAGGCCTGTCTTTGGAGAGACTGACAAGAATAGTTCTCCCAAGGGCGGGGTGGGGGGGAGAACGGTTCTCCCATATGGACAGTGAAGTTTGAAAAAGGCAGCTTTGCCTAGAAGTAGCAAGAGAAAGTAAATGGTCTCTTAAATTGTTAAATTGTTGTTTCATTTGGTTGTCTGTGGGCTCAATTCCCTGACTCAAAGGTCCTAAGTTAACTTACTACTCTAACTGACATCAGCAGCCAATATAGTATTTTTATAACCAGAAAGGGAACGGGGGAGGGGGGCAGGGCAGGAGAGGAAGCTGACATTTTAAGAATGTACTTCCTCATAATAACTATCACATTTAATTTTTACCATAAGAGTAGCTGGTAACTTGCACAAGGTCACATAGCTAGAAGATGTCAAAGCAACAATTAGAGCTCAGGTCCAGCCAAGGACATCACACTCTTTCCCAGAAGCATTAACAGTTTAGTTCCGTGAGTCTTCACTGAGCACCCATCGTGTTCTGGCACTGAGGATGTAACTGGGAATAAGTGCATGCATCACTGGTAAGGAAACCACCCGTAACAACATGTCTTTTTTAAATCTATGGATGTATGTCTTTGTATTTCTCTAAGCTTCTCTTCTCAAAATTCATGACTTTTAGAAAGCCTTTGTAGTTGGAGCCCACTGATTACCACCCTTACCTCCTTAGCACTTACTCACATGTGTTCCTTCCCTTGCTTCAGACAAGCTTGTTGATTATGTTCCTGGTGCTCTCCTGACTCACACAGCTTATTCTGTGTATTCTTCCTTGGTGCCTCTTCTGCAGGGCTTTGCACGCAGTGGGTTCTTAAATTCACTAGATCCTTAACATTTGCTGGTATGGAGTTCATTCTTAATTCATGAATCTTTGCCATGTCAGTTTACAGTTTTCCTGGGATATGAATTTGAATTCACCCAGATGCCTTAAAGGCTGGATCTTAACACTAAGCTGGTGAGTGGGCATCGCCAACAGTTTAGCATCTCAGTTTTCACTTGAGTAGACTTGAAACGTGTTTATACATTAAGTAATTCTTGAGAGGTGATTAAAATTTAGTTTCTTTGTTCGAAAATAGGATTCAAGTAAGAGAAACAACCTTAGTTCTAATGTTGATAAAGTAGTCATTGATAGTGTGGGCTAGGCATATGACTCTCCCTGAAGATCATTTATAAATGTGAGACAGGGACCATTCCTCAATTCCAGATTCGTAAGTTTTAGGACACTACAACTCCCAAGTTTATGAGAATGCTAAAGAGGCACTATATACTTTTCTTACTGGCTTCCCCATCTCCAGTGGGACACATCCTCACATTAAAAAGCCTTTGTTTAGTCCAATGGTGCTTGACCAGGGCTGTACCACAGAATCATCTGAGGGACTTTTAAAAAATACATGTTAGAAGGCCCTATCTAGACCTAGGGAAAGAGAGTCTCTAGGATTGATGTTGGGATATGTACATTTTGAAAAAGTCCACAAAAGAATTCTGATGAATATACTTGTGGTTTAGAGAGAGAATTCCTTTCAGCAAACACTTCTGGACAGCTTTAGGGGGTGGTATATATTGTGCTGTCATGCTGTGTTGGTTGACAAACCAGTGGCTTCCAGGGACCGTTTAATGCTTCTTCAACAAAGCAGTGTCATTGAGTGACTCCTCAGCAGTCAAAGGATTTATTATTCGTTTTGTAGATTATTGGGCCCTTGTTTCTCTTCTTCCATTTTTTGTGTGTCCTTGAGGACTTTGTTGTTCTTCAGTATCTCCAAAGAGAAAATAAGTAAATACATTCAAATCAACTGAGTTTTTATTTGCCTGAGTTCTTTAAAAAAAAAAAAAAAGGTGGAAATAAGAGGGTAACGGTCATCTATGATTTTTTAAAATGTAAAATATCGACATAATCATTTTTTGTTGTTTGTTTACAACCAAAGATAGACCATCGATAGATAACCAAGCTTACAGTTTGCATCTACAAAACTCCTTTCTTCTGAGACCTCAAAGTACTTTCTTATTCTTTTCATTTTCTAACCACCATCCTAGGGACTAGGATGGGACTTACCCGCTCCCTGTACTCTCTTGCTCACCTTTCACCAGAGGTCTAGGATAAAGCGAGAAACTGTCCTGAGTTTTAATATTTGTAGATTACAGTATTCACTCAGGGCAGGGTTGGGGGTTTGTGAACAGAAGGAAGGTAATAGAATGGATATTGAGATCCAGAGAGGCTAAGTACCGCACAGAAAATCAGTCCCTCCTAGAACACAAGCATGGTTTGTTAGTTGGGTGGTGGATAAGGGTGGGGATACGTTTTTTGATCATTTTACAGTTTGCTGACTTCCAGTTAAAAAAGGTGCTTTCCCCAGTCTCAAATCTACTGAGTCATGGAAGACTAGCTTAAGTAGCCTTTTGTGCAGTCATTGAATTGCTTTTCTTAAATTGCACCCATATCTCCACCTGTGAAGTTGAGACATCTGATTTGAAAAGTGCATTTATAAATGGAAATAATAATTATCAGTCCTTTGCTAATGCTGGTTTTGTTTTTGTTTTGTCTCTTCCTTTCTCTAGCATGAAAGACTTTCTAGGTAAGACCTTTCCCTGTTTTATATGCATGCTTAATACTTGTGAGAAGTGCATGTCTAATTAAACTTAGCTTTATATCATGTGCTCATATTTCTCACATCCTTTCCTTCCTTTTCATTTCCTCAGCCACCACAGTAGTTCAGACTTTTATTATTTCCTGCTTAAGTTAATGCAGTAGCTTTGCAACTCACCTCCTGCCTTCAGATTCTCCTCCTTCCAATTCATTTTGTATACTTCCACCACATTAATTTTCCTACAGCACCTACCAGGCACTGTGCTACAGAAACAACATGAATAAAACCCTATCCTCACCTTCAGTAAGGGCCAGGATAGTGGTATGGACAGTATTATGAGCAGAGAGAAGAGGCCATTAGCCTAATCTGGTGGTTCAAGAAGACTTTGTTGCAGGATACATGCCCGAATTGAGATTGAGTTTAGATACTGTCATTTAATAGTGGATCTAACACAATTCCTTGTACATAGATGGTGCTCCGTAATAATTTATTGAAAGAGCTAAAGACCAGTGTTGCAATTGCTGAAAAATTAAGGAAGCAGATAAGAGTTTGGGGAATGATCCTCTCTAATTTTTCACCTAGCATCGGAGGATACAAAACTGATCTTCCTGAAGAACAAAATAAAAAACAGTAAAGACTGTGGAGCCAAAAGTATGAACCTCTCCCTTTCCAGTTTTCCTCTGATAGAGAAATTAAGAAAAAATTGAGGGAAAATGTAGTTATGGGATAGCATAGGGCAAATGAGTCTTATAATTTGTTTGATAATTGAGCTTATTGCACCTTAATGATATATTTAAAAATGTATAAACTTGCATGGATTCTTCCTCTGCTCACCCTCTCACCAGGCACCAGCTGAAGATAAATAATTTACATCTAACCTAGCAGAAAATTAGTTTTGCAAAATTGGTAGAGAGTGGTTATTTTGCTATAGTTAATTTTTTGTGGATTCTGTTACATTATAATAGCCATTTATGAAAAGAGACTTTCCCTATAGACCTCAAAATATGCCAAAAAACTAATGGTTAAAACAGTGGGGTATTAGTTCAAGAATAAACAAAGATATCAGTGGAACACAGTATAGTCCCCCAAAGTCATATGTATAAGGTGATTTGTCAACTCTGTGGGGGAAGAGTTATTTAATAAGTGATCATTGGGACAACTGACCGTCTGTTTGGGAAAACAGATCCTTCCCTGAAGCCATACCAAAAAACAAAAACAAAACCAGATTCCAGATGGATTACAGTTTTTAAGAGAAAATGATTTTACTACAAAAGCAATAGAAGAAAATATTTATAATCTTTATATAGGAAAGACTCTCCCAGGCATGGTACCATAAAGGTAAAAATTGTCCAATTTAGTTATATAAAATGTAAAATCTCTGCTAGTAATAGACACCATAAACAGAGACAAAAAGTAAAGTGGGAAAAAATATTTGCAGCTTATGTTGTGTAGTTTTAAAAGCTTTGCTATATAGGATGCTCCCACAGTGTAACAAGCGGAAGATTAACAAAGGCTCTGAATTGACAATTCAGAAACAAAGATAAATAATCAAAGATACTGAACCTTCCTAGTGATCTACAAATATTAAAATTAATGACAATGTTTCTCCTATTGGACTAGAAAGGATTAAACTCTCTGAAGGACAGTATGACAATACATGTATCAAAATTTAGAATAGACTTACACCTTGACCAAAGGGTTCCACTTCTAAGATTTTATCCTAAGAAAATAATCAGGCAAATGCACTAAAATTTATAGACACATCTTCTCACTTGTTGCATCATTTCTAATAGCTAAAAAGTTCAAAATAATAGAGGTGTCTGTCACTAGAAGATTCAGTTACCATACACCACTCAGTGGAAGACTGTGCAGTCATTTTTTTTTTTTTTAATGAGACAGATCTGTTTACTTACATGGTAAGATGCCTCCAAGCGTAGTGATAAGGGAGGGAGGAGGAGGAGTTAGACAATAGTATGTATTATCTGGTTTTATTTATAGAAATATATACATTTTAATGTATCTATGTGTTTAACCTTTTGCAAGGATATGAAGTAACTGTTAACAGTGGGTTATTTCTTAGGCAGGATTATGGAGTGACTTTTACTTTCTGTTTTAGACACTTTGGTACTACTTACATTTTTCTGCAAGCATGTATTGCTTTTGTAATCAGAAAAGTCAGTGAAGAGGTTTCTATTTACAAATTAAAAAAAAAAAAAAGAAGTGTAAGAGAAAAAAGAAAGCTGTGAAGAATGTTGTAGGACTTAGCATCTCTGTACGACAAAGTGGCCCTTAATGCCATTAGGAGCTTTGCCTCTCCCCCGCTGTGTCCTCCTTATTGCTCCTCTACTTCTTCTGATACGTATTCCAGCTCCCCCACCCCCAGCTTTGGCAATAGCTACCACAGGACAGAGCCTTGAGATGGAAGTTCCACAGCTGTGATTCAGCACACCATCCCAGTTCAGGGAGGGAGAGCTCTGCAGGGCTGGTTTGTACGTAGCAGTCTTGTGGGTCACATTTTCATTTGGAAAGAACAAAGTCTGAGAAAAATGTAAACCACTGTTAAGAATCAGGATGATCGGGCGCCTGGGTGGCTCAGATGGTTAAGCGTCTGCCTTCGGCTCAGGTCATGATCCCAGGGTCCTGGGATCAAGTCCCACATCGGGCTCCCGGCTCGGCGGGGAGCCTGCTTCTCCCTCTGACCCTCTTCCCTCTCATGCTGCTTCTCTCTCGCTCGCTCTCTAAAAAATAAATAAAATCTTTAAAAAAAAAAAAGAATCAGGATGATCGTTGTACACTTAAACAGATAATCAGCTGAGAGACCCTTCCACTAATGAACTTACCACTCCTGGAAATGAGGCCACCATCGACTCTCAGAGCTCAACTGCTGGAAGACGTAGAAATCCTCATCACAGGCTCACAACTGCAATATGGACTGGAGAAGAGAGGGTAGAAAAATAGCTGTTTGGGCACGGAGGTGGTACCCTGAAATGTTTGAGATTCCAACAAACCCTGCAGTGCACCTAAAAAACATACTCGCCATGCCCTCATTGTCATTTCCGCCCCCAAGCCCTCCAGCTCTGAACTCCCAAGTCCGTATGTTTCTGATTCATTGACAGTTCATTGGAATCATTGTCTAAGAGCCATTGAGATCCAAAAAAACTTCTGCTTTTAAAAGCACACTCTTTGAGGAAAGCTGTTCAACCCCAAACTAATTTGAAAAGCTCTTAAGATTTAAGTCGGCACATGGGTCCAAACCGCCAGTTTTTCAAGTAAGCTCCATTCTTGGCAAATGATGGCCTCCTCCTCCAAGCTGGCGCAGCTTAGCTCAGAGGTCCGAGAATGCTGGCTGAGGGGATTCAGGGAAGGAATGTGCGTTGTTTCTGGCCAAGGTGCTCAAGTGCCTCTTAGAAAAGGTGCAAACTCCCCTGAAGCATTACCTTCCTCCCTCTCTTCATTCTTAAAACCAGTGTTTACCTTTAATGTATCTCCCACAGGTTGGAATCAGGAGGTAGTAACCCTACAAGCAGTGATTCTTACAGTGACCGGGCCTCAGCAAGAGCCCGCCGCGAGGCCCGGGAGGCCCGCCTTGCCACCCTGACCAGCCGCGTGGAGGAGGACAGCAACAGGGATTATAAAAAAGTAGGCTCCCTTTTCAACTTTGCTGTTGTTGGGTTACAACACGTAAACCTCTCAGCCTTTTCCCCAATGTAGAAAAATGATTGTAGTTCCCATGAAGCAGAAGAAAAGTGCTTTACGTGATAAATAGTAGCAACTAATTTTCTTGGTTTGTTCCACCTCTCTACCAGTTAAACACAGACCATTTCATATATTGTTTTTAGGGCAGTAAATATATGCCTTGAATCAGATATTTAGAAGTGTAGGAAAAAGCAAAGATTGACAATTGTAGAAAGGGGAAATAAAAGTAGTGCTGTGTGTCTGAGCCCAGAGAGTCATTTGGTAAGACTCATATTATTAACAGACATGTGCTTTTAATGAGGTCCTGTGAATGTCAACCAAATACTTCTCGGTGATGGTAAATGATAATCTGGTTTGTTGGGGGTTTAAAACACTTTACAGTTCATTGCCTTTGGTTCTTGCAGAAGAGTACCTAGCTCCAGGGGCTGACTTGAAAACCTTCCCTTTCAAGTGCTTGAGATGCCAGGGGAGAAAACCATTTTTGTTAATGAAATGTTTGTTTTGTTAATGTTGTGTTAAGCAGAACTTGACTAAAATCAATATATACACTAGACCGGCTCTAAAAAAATAATTCTCTTTGTATGGGGAATGACAGTGACTATTTTTTCCCCCAGAGATTAACATTTTTGAAGTTGGAGCACCATTCTGTTTGTGTTCAGCACCTGGGACTTCACCAATGTTAAGAAGCAAGAAACCAATTGGCTGAATATATTCTGTTTCCTAGACTTCCTCCATCTTCTCCATCTGTCCCACAATGATGGTTGGGGGGGGGGGGGGGGGGTGGTTCTCGTAGGATGAAACTGTGTGAGTGCTAATCCTGCAAGCCCTGCCTAGTAGGTGACCTGATTCTCTTTCCCTCCCCTCAGCTCTATGAGAGTGCCCTGTCTGAAAACCAAAAACTGAAAACAAAACTTCAGGAGGCCCAGCTAGAGCTAGCAGATATAAAGTCCAAGCTTGAGAAGATGGCCCAGGTAAGAGAGAAGAGGAAAAAGGCTGGGTGGCAGGGTGAGTGTGAGGAGGCAAAGTAACTTGGGGTCTTAGAGAGGGGAAGTGACATGGAATTAAGATTGGCCCTCCTCAGAGACAGGAAGACAGAAGCCCCTGAGATTCTCATCTGATTTCAGGGTTCAATTGGCATTTAACTTAAGACGGAAAACTGATAGTTCAGTGAACAAGTCCTAACAGCCTGAATGCTAATAAGTAATATTATGGATTATCTACTTATTTCTTAGTAAAACGTATTAACCAGCATCATAAGATTAGTCCTAGACAGTGTCTCCTGTCTTGATCATCATGTTTCAGTTCAGTTTATCTACAGTCACCTCCTAGAGAGGGATAAGCAAGACACCATTAAACCCAGTGCAGAGAGGTAGCAAATTAGGCCTAGATTTATAAGTGGTTTGCATGGGTCATATAAGAAATCAAGGACAGGGGCGCCTGGGTGGCTCAGTCCGTTAAGCATCTGACTCGATTTCGGCTCAGGTCATGATCTCAGGGTTGTGAGATAGAGCCCTGAGTTGGGCTCCACGCTGGGCATGGAGCCTGCTTAAGATTCTCTCTCTCCTTCTCCTTCTGCCCCTCACGCTCTCTTGTGCGCTCTCTCTCTCTCTCAAAAAGAAAGAAAGAAATCAAGGACAAAGGTGTTAGAATGTACAGTCAGGTCCCAAAGCAAAGATTCTGTCCTGCAGCATATGTTACCTCCTCAAGCCGCCACCGTTTTTCAGCCTAGAAATAAGGAATGTTAGCGGCAAACAGACCAGATAAACCATTTCCTTTTAGTGCCAGGCCTGATTTAATTAGGCGACGCTTTAGAGGATACTAGAGGCAATAACCTCATCACCAGTGAGACAAACACTGCAGCTGAAAGCCGAAGCAGGTGCTGTCTTGGGTTATTGCTGAGTTAACAGGAAACCTATTGAGTTATTGCCCTCCTGGAATGCCCAGTGACTAAGAATTTTGAAAGCTGAACTGAGGTAAAAATGACTCTTCACTGGGAAGGCATAAATGAAAACCAGAGATGGCTAGTTGTTCTGGCCATATGATATAATCCAAAAGCAAAGCCTAACACGCTAGGATTATCCAGTACTGAATACATGGGACTTGGGGGGCAGGGGTGGTCAAATACCTCTGAACATCTTGCAGCAACCCCTCTGGAATGGGATGGGCCAACACTTGGAAGACAGCAGGACAGACTGCGTGGGATTTCAGCAGGACAGCCAGGACACCCACATTCTCTAGGGAAGGGCTCGGTCAGGTGCACAGGGGATGGCCTGGCCTGTGCCTGTCCGTTTGGAAGAGGCCTCCCTCCGCCTGGTTGGAGTAGCCGAACGTGGCTCTTCTGCTGGGGATCTGTAAGGCACAGATGACAGCTGAGCATGGAGTGATTCAGTGCGACAGGAAAAGTGGGTCTCAGCCCAGGAGAGCACACGCACACACGTGCACGCACACACACAAGGCACGGGTAAAACTAAACAAACCTCAAGGGCTCTGCCGGCCCCAACCTGACTGAGCCAGGTGGAATGTCTCGTTCACAGCACACCCGCAGAAGATCCCTGAGGCCGACTTTTATTCTGAGGAGTGCCAAGAACTGACAGTGATTAATTAATACAGATCTGCTGCTGCTTCTCATCAGGAATTACTGGGGCTATTTTACAGAAAATTGGGGAGCAGTCATGTGAGGAACCACAGGAAGACCCAATTTTACCTGCTCCCCCACTCTCTCCAGAAGCACTCTTCTGACAGCACATTTCTTGACCTTTAGGGGTTCTTGGCTTTTCCACCAGCTCATGCTTTGGAGCAGTGAGCAGGCTAACAAGCTGCTGACATTGACTTGCACAGAGGACACTGGAAATAAAATCAGCCTTGCACTACGGAAGGGTTTACTTTCTAGCCAACTGCTTTGCTGGGTGTGTCGGAATATACTTCGTTTTGCCAAATACAGGTGACTAAAAATTAGGAGAAACAGCAGTGCTACACACCAGTTCTCTGCTGTTTACCCCAAGTGGAGCTGTCGGGCAGGGCAGAGAGGAGGAGGGCCCATCAGCCGCACACGTTGTAGGGAGCCCCTTACCACATGGACATACACGACGTCTTACATAAAAGGTCCACCCTAACCCTAAGGGGGTTAAGATTTAAAAAACAAGTCAAAACTAGTTCTGTGTAGAAGTGAACTGGTTAAGGTCACTCTGTAGAAGTGACAGCTTCTGTGCTTCTCAGGCTGACCAGGACAGAAACAAGCGCCAGGATCTACTTCTGCCTTTTTTCTTTTCCTTCCGCTTCATAGTAGATTCAGTGAAAGGCAGATGGCCCTGACCTTCAGAATAGAAGGTGAAAGCCCAGGACAGGAGCCAGAAATCAGAGTTTTACTGTTAGTTCTAGCTATTCCTTAATATTCTGAAGAAAGAAACGTCTGCTAGAAGACCAGCATACTTTCTATATTTATTAAAGGTTGCTTGTGCATGGTACTAGGCAAAATAAAAATAATCACCCTGTATTTATTAAATGTAGTCTATTAAATGTAAGAAATTTTACAGTGCTAAGGCCAAAAGGAACTTTAGGTTCAATTCCATTCCCTGTCTAAGAGTCACTACCTGAAGTAATTCTACTTGTTAGCTCTGGTGGCTAAATTTTTTTGGCCCTTCTGTGACATTTATAGCAAAAGTCAAAGATGTTCTAAAAGAAAGTTCTAATCTTTTGTTCAGGTTAAATCTTACCTCACCTGGAAGCTCAGTATACAAAAGAGATAAAAGGGGAACTGTTCAGTTCAAAGCAGGGCAGATGGCATGAGTGAGCTCCTGAGAAGCCCTGGAACCCACCCACACATGCAAACCACTGCTTTAAAAGAGAAACGGCATAAGTGCCCAAAGCAGAAAGAATGAGTGCAAAGGGATTGCTTAGAAGAGTGCCAGCGACTTAGACCTTCAAGTTCCTGAGTCTCTAGCTTTCAAAGAAAAAAAGCCACTTTTCATTTCCTCTGGGTTGTGAGATTACTCACAGACCAGGAGAAGGGAGGGGTGGTGAGGCATAAGAAGATAGTTGGCGTTAAAGAGCTAGCAGGGGTTTGTGTGTGTGTTGTGGGAATGTCTTTGCACTTGTGACTGTGCTAAACTTCAAGAAACACCACTACTGCCTTCTACTCCCCGATGGGAATCCTGCAAACTTCAGAGAGGGAATCATGTCAGGCTTAGAGATCTGTCAGAATCTGTTTGCTAGGGACTTCTGCCGCAGTGAGAGCCTAAAGCCCTGACATCTATTTCTGGGTGTCTGACGGTGAAGCTGAACCAGACCGGGCTTCCTAGTGACCCTCAGACAACCCAAGTGACCGTTGTTTCTCTTCAATTTGCACTAGCAGAAACAAGAGAAGACCTCTGACCGATCATCAATGCTGGAGATGGAGAAACGGGTATGTGTGTGTTTCTTTCCCCCCTCTGTTTCATCTGAGTTTCTCTGACTTTGTTGTTCACGCCAATGGAAAAAGTTCGTCTTCAGAAGGCGGGAGTTCTGCCACATTCCATTCCCAGCTTGATAATAAATTCTTTTTGTGTGACTCTGGACAGCAGTTTGATTGCTAGTCCTTTTGGCTTCTTCAGATGCTCAGTACTTTTCACTTATTCCAGTCTTAGGGTGGGAAGGGTCCTTGGAAGGTCATCCCATGCACTGGTTTGGCCTATAGGCAGAACTGCACACACACACATACCTACAGTATATTTTGGTTTACTGTAAATCAGCACACACGTACACACCCACGACCAAGGTCTCTTTACCCTTCCCATCACCTTGAACAGAAAGGAAGTTTTCAGCAGGACCCTCTGCCATTGATTTAGGTCTTCTGACTTGAAGTATGAGCCAGCAGAATCTTTCCCTCACTCTGACTGGAGGTGGGGAGGGGACGTTCCAGTTCAATTGCTGACCTCCTCCTGACTGCATTCAGAATATTTTTCTAGGATTTGACATTCTTGGATTGGGAAAACTCAGATTTATTGATGAACCCTCGCTGTGATTTGACCCTAGGGGTATAATATGTTCCCATCTCTCCTGTTTAATTTGGAAAGCAGCGAAGTTTTACATTATATTTCCTTGGCCTATAACAAAAACTCGGTATCTCATCTAATCTAAGAATCTTTAGAGTTCAGGCTAAATCAGGAGTGGGTTGCTGGGAGAGAGATGGGTTCGGGGGAAGGGTGCTGTTTCTTCCTAGACAATGAAGGCTACTTCCCCACTCACCATCTGCTCCCCATCATGGGAGAAGCAGCTCCTTAGGAATTTGAGGGGAGCGTTCCTGAAGATAAGGATGCCTTTTATTAATAGAGAGCAGGGGCCCTGGTCACTTGGAGTCATTTGAAATATTCCATGAGATCTTCAGCTTACACAGAATAGCCAGAGTACCCTGATGCTGCCATTTGTTTAACTTCTAATATTCTGATGGGAGATTGAGGTCCTGTGATTTCTCTCAGTGAAGTAGTGTCATCCCACGGATCAGATAGTGCTTAGTCTCCTGCATGAGGTTTGCCTGAGAGGTGGCGCTGCTGATCACACGTCAACCGGGAGGCAGCATTTTGACTCCCTTCTAAACCCAGTAGATGTTCAACAGTCTCCTTGTTTCTCAACAGGAGAAGCGAGCCTTGGAGCGGAAAATGTCAGAGATGGAGGAGGAGATGAAGGTATGGAAAGATCTCCTTTCTCTCTTTGTGTGCCCGTTCCCCAAATGCCTGCCAGGACTGGGTGATTGAGCCTAGGCCCACCCCTCCAGATTTCACCACACACTCCACCCCCTCAAGAAGAAAGGATGTGTGAAGAGGAGCCGAGCATCTCTCCTCAGCCATTTCATAGGCCCTCTCAGATCACACAGCATCCCCTCTGGGCACCTTGCAGCCCTTCTGAGAACCAGTGCTGCCTCTGGTTTAAGTGGGGGGAGGGGGGAGGTATCCGCAGACTGGAGACAAACCTAAGTTGAACTTCTAAGATTTTCCAAGCAGTAGTTTCACCCTCAGGGGCTGGATGGAAACCCTAAAACAAGGGTCCCAGCTCTGCAGGCCTCACATGAGGTGCCTGGGGAAGCCTGAACGCGACCAGAGACTTTCCTGCCTGGTGCGCCTCCCTGTCTCAGCCCTTCACTGGAAGGAGCACAGTTTGAGTCATTCTGCAGCAGAATGCAGATTAATTCACACGTCGATTTCCTGCCCCAGCCCATTTCACCTGAAATACTCAGTAATATTCAGTACTCGCCACTAGAATCAGCTCATGCCACCAGTTACACCTCACGGCTCACTGCTTTCCTCTCTCCCTTCACCATGCCCTGCAATGACCAGCATCTCCATTAGCCACTTTAATGAACAACTGCCATCCTAGGCAGCAGCTTTGAGTGCTGAGAACTGGCAGTCGACCCAGAAGAGTCAATTCCCTGCTGTGGAAGAGGCCTGCAGAGCAGTAGGGAACATAGAGCTGCTCGGGGTAGCCACCTGGGGATGATGTGGAGCATCTGAGCCCTGCAAGTGCATGATGCCACATGCCCATAATCACCTAGCGCTTGCTCAGCTTCAGACTTTTTTTTTCCTTCAAGGATCTTATTTTACCAGATGTATGATACAAAGCATGCATCTGGTGAAACTCCGGTTTCTTTACCTGCAAACCAGAAGCACTGGGGTAGAGGCAGATCTCCAGGACTCTTGCTCTGAACAAGCATCCCTAATATGCAATTAGAGCACTTTAGGAGAGACATTTATTATTACAATGGCCAAAAAAATACATAGTTATTTACTTAAAAAAAACTTCTCGGGGCCTGACAAGGTCCAAGTTTACGCAAGATCCAGTGCTCATAGTCCTGTTACTCTTTATATAATTCCAGAATGAGGGAGATGTGCCCTGCCCTTGAGTTCTATAGTCACCATTCCAAGGCCGTAACTGATCGCATTCATATAGAATTTCAAGCAATACCTACTTATATCTCCAAAAAGTGGCACTTATATCTTTCAAGTTGATGTAAAACAGCAAGCGTAGAAATAATTAATGGTTGATTCTCCTATGATAAAAACAGGATGACCCAACACCCTTAGCTTCTCCATCTTCTGGTTTTTCCAGATCCACCTCACCTACCGCACAGAAGTATTTTCTATCATTTAGAGAAGTATGTTAGTAGAGCTAAACAGTTCTTGATGAATGAATATCCACAGCCTTTGGTTGCACTGGGGGCTCCTCCATTTCTGAAACCCCTTGAGTGATACCATCTGTACTCTGCTGTTAGGCAGCTGTCAGTGATGCTCCTTAAGGAATAGCCTAAATGCTGATCAGGAGCATGTAAACGAGGCCAAAGCTGGTGCCTTCTAATGAGTACCCAGGAGCTCAAAGCCAGCCCAGACCCACTAGTCATGGAACTCTGCACCACGTCTGCCCAGGCCCTCGCACAAAGACCCAGAAAGTCTCCAAGTGGAGCAGTTGAGGTCCTTCTTTATTTCCATTCCAATCCTAAATTGCCAGGCATGAGAGCCCCTTCATTGGTTCCAGTTGCTCTCAGTTCTATGGTTTGAGACAGGCTTACATATTTCTTTCTCCCTATCCTGCCAGCCTAGGATTTCCTAAACTAGGTCATGAGTTCCTTTCTTTCCTCAGTAGAGATCATAATACATGAAGGTGTTTGCTCCCTCAGCCTTAAGTCGTTTGCCAGCCAACTTCAAATGTTTAAATTATCAAATGGAGCCAGATCCTGGCTGTTTAGACCTCAAAAAATAGATACACCAATTTGAAACTGTTTTTTGTTGTTTTTATTTTCGTTAAAAAACGGACGCAGTCAGTTGCCATTATTCTCCATTACCAATTGCAAAGCCATTTGGAGAAGAAACACCTGCAAGTTCTAAAGCCCCTAAACACCCTTTGCTCGGATAAAGCCCAATACCAGGTTCACAAATCATCCAGCTCCCCCTAGAGGACAAAGGGGAAGGAACATACAAACTAGTAGCCAACGCCAACTTCATTTGTGTCTGTACCTTGAGATAGGCAAAAACTTCAGATATATAGATACAGACATCATAAAATTGATCTCACTGGCCTTCAAGGAGTCTAAGAAGCTGCTCAGGTAGCTTTCAAGTCCTTCATCCAGGCTACAGTTTGTGGTAATCAACATCTTGGGAATGATCAGTGGTCAAAATCTCTGTTCTAGGCAGCCAGTCCACTGCACAGGTAACTGTCTTATCGAATCTGGGACCCAGTAGAACTAAGGGCCAGTTAGCCCCCGTGCCTGCTGCATATTTGGTTTATACAGATGCTCAAACCTCTTGGAGCAATTAGTAGGGAGCAGGTTGAAGTTTGACCTCCAGTGAACTCCAAAGATCCAGTAGGTGCTCAAGGACAGAAAGTGACTCTGGTGCCTGTTTTTCTGATTCTGGCAAATAAAGTGCAATGGTCAGATGAAATGGGGAACCCTGAGATGGGCTCGCCCAGATGTACGTGGGGCCTTGTGCTTGTGACATGGGTTGTGTCTTTCTGGCCTTACAAGAAAGGTAAGTAGGGGCGCCTGGGTGGCTCAGTCGTTAAGCGTCTGCCTTTGGCTCAAGTCATGATCCAGGGTCCTGGGATCGAGCCCCGCATCGGGCTCCCCGCTCCGCGGGAAGCCTGCTTCTCCCTTTCCCACTCCCCCTGCCTGTGTTCCCTCTCTCGCTGTATCTCTGTCAAATAAATAAAATCTTTAAAAAAAAAAAAAAAAAGGTAAGTATTTATGAGTTCTCCCCAGGACAGACTGCACTCAGATCCTGGATTGGAGTAGGATGGCGTGCCAGCCTCTGACAGGCATGCATGTCAGCGTGAGCTGTGTGAGGCTGCACTGGGTCTTGCCCCCATCAGACCTGATGACGTTCCTACTGCATCCTCCATTCAGCATTGGCCTCCTTCCCAGACCTTCTTCCTGCCTCTCCCAGGTCCTTGCATGAGGGGCCCAGCAGGCACTCCCCTTTTAGATTGCTCTTGGAATTTTTATTTTTACTTACTCTGGAAATACCACTAGCTGATCCTGCCCTTGCCCACCCTGCTCTGTGCCCTGCCCTCCCCTCCATCTTGCTGTGCCTTGTTTTCAGTACTGTTTCCTATGGAACATTCCACCAGATTATTTCCTGCCTCTCTCCCTCATGCTCATAACTTCCAAATTCTTCCACCTCGATCTGCTTGTACTCACATGTTAGATTGAATCATTTTCATAGTTCGTGTCTTTAATATTACTCCCTAGGAGGCAAGGACCACTTCGTATAATGACAATGATTATGTTGAAAGCTTTGGTCCAATGTCAACTCCAAAGAAGGGTGAGAGCCAGGGACTTTCCATTGGTTCTTATGTTTGGTCCCTGCCCATTTCTTTAAATATTTCCATATGTTGCACGATGATTTCCTCTGATCTCAGTCCTCTCCATGGCCGAGATGCTTGCAGAGGGTAAGGAGCATTGCCTGGTCCTTACCCTTCAATGGCTACATGGAAGTGTTGGGCTGCTCTGCCTTTTTTCCAAGGTGCTCATTCTCCCTCTTTGGGGAAAGAGATATTCAGCAGTTTGTCTCTGCTTGTTTTTCCTTTTCACTGTTTTTTCCCCTTCATGCTGCCTTTCATTTTCTTGCTTCTTCGCTTCCAACTATAACTCCACTAATCCTTCATTTCTGTCCCTCACATCCATGTGGGTATGAGAGACTTTCTGGTTTGTCATCACTGTAATCCATAGGATTTTTCATCTTCATCTCTGAAGCCCCATTTGCATAGTAAAATCTTTTCCTCCTCCCAGAGAGCTCGGTTATAGGTCAGTACAGACGACTACTTAGGCAAGGATAGTAACCATAAGCAGACCTGTGATATAATGCCATTTATTGAAGTCTTTAGGTCCTTTATGGGCTATGAGGTATTAGGAAGAATATCTGTGGACTGATTATTCTGTCCCATTTGTAACACTTAACAAATAGTGAGGTCTGAACTAGTAAATCAGCCCAACCAATTCCATTATCTTGGACATTTATGATTTCTCCAACTGTTGTGCACAGCTGTAATTTTCATAGTATGAGTCTGTATGTGAACACCTCCAGGCAGCTGCCTGCCTCTTTATGAGCTGGGACAAAGAGAGCACAGTTAGCTGTGAATTTCATGATGCAGTTGGTCCTATAGCAGGTCAAGCGCAGGTTAGCAGTTCTTGGATCCTGGAACAAGCATCTGGACTGCAGTGGAGAACTAGCAGGGTTAATGAAGCATCCTACAAAACAGGTTAAAGGACCGTGCAGACAGCTGCCAGTCTCTGATCTTGTATGTGCCCCTTCAACATTCTAAACAGTACATGCCTCGTACAGAAGATACTTAAACAACAGGCCCCTCTTTTATTTTCCTTGTTTCACTTTTTTAAAATATGAAGTAAGAGAAGGACCCAGAAAAAAAAAACAATTAGGAGTAGGGGGCCAAGTATGGTGCAAGATGAGAGGAGGGAGAGAGAAAAGGGCCTTAGCTGGATTTAGGAACACACAGAGTCCTCAACTCCAGGACCCACTGATGATGAAGAAGAGCCCCTGAGGCTATGGCTCAACTATGCTAAATCAGTTCAGAAGGCCCCAAGCCACACAGTGGGCTGTCATTCTCAAAAGCGATCCACATGTGCTATTTGAGAGCGTGGTGGTTGTATTCACATGGCTGACCTGCAGCATAGTTAGACCTTAGCCAAGAATCGCAGGCCCGGCTCTCCCCCTCGTTGGTGCTTTTCTCCCTTCTCCCTCCCCTCATCCTGCACCATTACTCCTGCCTTTCTCATTTCCTTTCTTGCATGCCAACTAAAAACAAAAACGAAAAGTCACGTGATTTCTTTGTCCTACTTTTATCTCTTCTGGTCTGTCTTGTCTCTCTCTCTCTTGTCTGTATGTCCCCTCCATGTTTCACTCTCTACAGAACCTCCACCAGCTAAAACAGATTCAAACCTTGAAGCAGATGAACGAGCAACTGCAGGCTGAGAACAGGGCCCTGACCCGAGTTGTGGCCAGACTCTCGGAGTCCGTCGAGTCCTCGGAAACCCAGGAACTCTAGTTCTTGCCCCTCTTCTCCACCTCACTTCCCTCCTCCACCACTCCAGGCATGTTCACTCTTCTTGTTGGACCCAGAAGCCCTGTGCTCATGCCCCTCCATCAGAGCCACAGTGTGTGGGTGCCTATAAATGTCGGCCATCTGCAAATGGAAAGAGCCAGGACTGAGACCACAGAGTGAGACATAACAGCCTAGGTCAAGGGAGGCAGTGGGGGAGTCCTTGCCTGGGCTGGTGGTCTATTTGGTAAGATCACCACATCACCTTCTCCTCCCCTGGAGGCCAAATGTGGATTTGCTCACTCGGCTACACATAGTTGTACATAGACGTACGCACGCACCTGTGGATGTGCAAATTTCTTTGGTGGCGTCATTGCCAAACTGAGATTGAGCTTTCTCAGTCAGCAGCAACCCAAGTGCAACCTGGTTGCTGGAGCAGTTGGGGCTGGTCCTGGACTCCAAATTGTTGTTGGGCCTGGGGTAACCAAGGGCAGGGGTTCTCAACCCTGGCTGGGAGCTCTTAATGTATATAATGCCTGGGCCCACCCCATCCCCCAACCCCCCAAATCAGTAGTCTGAGCTGAGACCCAGGCATCAATATTTTTTCAGACTTCCCCTGTCGATTCTTTTGTGAAACC
The DNA here is from genome assembly GCF_002201575.2 of Neomonachus schauinslandi. Taxonomy (NCBI): domain Eukaryota; kingdom Metazoa; phylum Chordata; class Mammalia; order Carnivora; family Phocidae; genus Neomonachus; species Neomonachus schauinslandi. The sequence goes on along the minus strand of NC_058408.1, from coordinate 27,390,424 downwards.
AGGGTTGAAAATGGCCCTTTGCACACCAGACAGAACTAAGTCTTCCACACCTGACAGCATGCTAGATGGGGACGACTAGCGCTGAATGCTAGAGCTCCACCACCAGCACCAACACTGTCCATCCCACCATTTGAGTAGAATTTGGCTATTCTCTGCCTCCCTTCTGCAATTGTCTTTGCATCCTTCCCCCTCCTTGGGAGGCATCACTCTCATTTCTGTCACAAATCTCTGGGCCCTAGGGATGTGCCCCCTCACCCCCACCCCTAGCCAGTGTGTGGGCTGTGAGGCAGACACAGCCTGGATAAATGAGACCCTCACACATTAGGGAAGCCAGACCTTCCCTAATGGGGCTAGCTTTGCAAAGGAGATGACAGTCATTGGAGCAGAGAGCAGGGATTCATTCTCAACTGAGAACCGAAAAATATGGTTCGTAAACTGGAGCCTTTCCCTGGATGTAGGTCTGAAAGACAAGCTCACGGATAAATTGTTTTCCCATCCCACAGTAGTGTGATGGGGTCACCATTGCTGAGCAGTTTCACTCTCTGAAATGAGTTTTTAATTTCCAGCAACAATCTAATTAGTCCTGACCAATGCCTGTTCTTTTCTCTGCCTATTTGCTTGTGCCTTCAGGATCAGTAGCTGGCAACTAATGCCCGCTAGATCTGAAGCGCCCAGATCACCGTAAGGGCTGAGCTGATACCCTGCTGTAGATGCTGTCACACACAGAAGGGAGATTAAAAGGGAAGCGGTACCACAGCCTGGCACCAAGCAGCTTCGTTACCCCACTGCTCAAGTGCCGTGTTAGGTCCAAACTCCACGCTTTACAGTAAGCCTCAGGGTTACTGGAAAATTTGACAGGGGTGAACTAGGGACCCACAAAAGATGTCCCAGTTATTTTTCGTTTCCCTCTTTGTGCAAGATAGTATAGGATATAGAGCAAAACTAGATCTTGTGCTTTTGGTAGTTAGTAACTAAAGTCACGGTTGTCATTTATTAAGGCCTGTGCACAGTACCGTATATGCTTTTTCTCACCTATTGCCCAGAGCAATCATTTTAACATATGGGAAAAAACGAGTTACAGATTAAGTAACCTGTCCAAGGTCATTCAGAGAGTAAGTGGTAGAACCAAAATTCAAACCAAATATGTCAGAGCCCAAGCACTCAGCCACTGTGATATTAGCTGCCTGCATATTTGGCACAGAGTTTCAGCCATTTGTTAAGCATATGGCCTAAATGGGTGCAAGAAGAACCTATTGAACGACAACAGTGTGCCCCCACCATTGCAGCTGAGGGATAAAGGACAGCATTCTGCTTTCTCCGCGCTCTTGACTTCCCAAACAGCCATTTACCTACCAAAAGATTTTGCCCCTGTAAAGAAACCATTGCATAGCATATGACCTGCTGTAATAGATCAGCAACCTGTGGCCCATCAGTATGGCCCATGAGCCATACAAATAGTTGGGGGAAAAAAATCAAAAGAATATTTTGTGACACATGAAAATATATGGAATCAAATCTTGATGTCCAAAAATAAAGTTTTATTGGAACTGAGCCATGCTCATTTGTTTACATACTATCATTTTATGTTCCTAAGTACTTTTATGCCACAAGAGCAGAGTCGATTAGTTGGAACAGAGACCACATGGCTTGATATTTATTATCTGGCCCTTTACAGAAAATGCCGACCCCTACCAGAAGGAAAGATGCGATAACTAAGCCAAACTGACAGTGTGGCCAAGAGAGTTTGCCCTGCCTTTTTGTTTTTGTCTTGTTTTTAAATAATCCCCTAGAGAAATCATCTTATCTCAGTGTGTCGTGCAACCCACTTCCAACAGAATATATAAGCAGTGGGACCTCCTCCCCACTTCCCAAGTAGTCAGAAGCAAAGCAGCCTAGGCAAGACTCATCCTGAGCCCCCATCACCCTGTGGCTGGCCTTTTCCTTCCCGGGTCTCCACAGCTTCAAGACCCTCAGATCCTCTCCCTCTTCAACACATTCCTCATCAAAGGCTGGACGAAGTCATGTTTGGGAAAACATGCACTTAAATTTTATTTGTCCAAGATACCTTAACATCACACTGTGGTGAACTGGAAATTTAGAAGTTAAGAAAGCTGACCTCCAGGGGGTTGAAATGATAAAGCTTTGTTAAACCTCCTACTTCTGTAGTGCTTCCACATGTGTTCTTATTTAATCATTCTTTAACTTGAAGTGAATATCAGATAACACTGTTCATTTCCTCCTCTCTCTTTTGAGAGTCAAGTTTATGAGACTGTTTTCCCCCTTGATTTCTACATTCCACTTCTTGTACTTTTTGACACTCCCTTAAGATGTCAGTTGTAGTATATTGCGGCTAGGAAATTGCCTTGTCCAATTTTTTTTTTCTTCAAAGAATTGAGTTCTTAATGTGGAAATAAATCATCAAAGCTCAACGAGTTGTTTGTACATTTAAAAATCAGTTCTGATTTGATGAGCTGCTTGCCCGGAAATAAAATCCAATGACATAGATAGCTTCTTCCCTGCCTATGGAATCCTATTACAGAACTACAACGTTCAGAGTCTCACTGATACCCAGGCTGGCTGTGGGACCCAGCATGGGGCATTGGAGAGCAGATGGGACGGTGAAGCACTGCGGGGCCATCCTGGCTGACTTTTTCTAAAAATCTTCTTGGGCTGAGTTTCTGAGCGCACACTTCTGGTAGTCAAGGCCACGGGGATAGAGGCACGAAAGAGAGCAGCCAGAACAGCTTTGATTAGGTTGGAGGTAGGAGAGGCAGGATTAAAGGACCAAAACTTTATTTTGATACTATCTGGATTAAAATCTTTTTAGTAAAATTTGTAGATTACCTACTCGCCATCCCACATTCATGGGAGAACTCACAGTAGTCGTGAGAATCCTGAGTATTGCAGAGCATATTATGTACGTCATCACACTTCCACATCCGGTACCTCCTGGGGCCCTCACAGAGTCCCGACTTGATGAGCGACCAGGGCAGAGATGATGATTCTTCTTTAGATACAAAAATGGAAGCCCAGACAAATTGAGTGATTTGCTTAAAGTAATAGAGATCATTCATGACAATGACAGTGCTGAGATTCTGGACTTCTGTTTTTTTTTTCCAGCCCCACACAACCTCTGTTGTATCAGGCACACATGGGCTCAATATCAGCTTTGCCATTTAATAGCTGGGTACTTTGGACTGGTTATGAAAGTCTTCATTTCCTCATTTGTAAACATAAGGATAACAACTGTTTCACAGACTCATGAGGTGCTAATGAGACCATGGGAGTGAGAACCTCTAATACAGCGCCTTCCACAGTATGGATGTTCAAGACTATTTTCTTTTTGTTCCCTTAGTACAAATCCCTTATGTCTCTGTGATGCATATATGTGTGCATACACATATATATATGTATAATCTACATCCTCCATAAGAGATTAAGGAAACAAAAATTCTGTTCTTAAGGTGCAGTTAGATCCCACAAGGGGTTAATAGCAGAGCTGGAACCAGAATTAAACAGGCCTCGTGACCTCCGAGCCCAGGCCATCCTTTAATGGCGACCTCACCTGCTGTTAGAGTCCTGTAGGTTTGATGACTAAAAAAATCAAAGAACGTTTGCATTGAAGAGATGAGATTTCTGTAGCCTTCATGGTGAAGATGTACTTTCCCTCTAACCTAAGTCTCCCTAAACTGCCAGCAGGGCCCACACATAAACTATCCCCTCAGCAACGTCCCATCATGGTTTTTTAGATGCACAGCACACCGGTCAGTGTGCCTGTTCGCATATAAAGACTTGGCTATCTGGACTAGGGTTTGGGCTGCCAGTTTTCCCTTGTTTGCATGTTGACCAGCACTATGTGTCATGTTCCAAGATGGCAGAACTGATAGAATTGAAATCTCTATTCCCCCGTTCCCCAAAGCACCTATTTCCTGGATTTGTAACACTATCCCCTAAAACTGCTGCTAAGGCCCCCTAGTATCACATGATAGCTACCCACAGGGAGCTCGGGGTGAGAATTAAATACATGCCTAGTGCTCACTGTGCATCACAGCCATGCAGTGACCGAATCCGTAAACTCCCTGGGTTTTAGTGGTTGAAAGTGGATATGTGTAGTATGACCAGCAGGAATTTAGGTGGATTTTATCACAGAACGCACTAGGAGGATCTTAAATCATCTTGTGGGTGTGACAGCCGAGTTGTGGCGCTTTCCCCTGCATTCCTGTTTTTGATGGGATGTGAAGCAGTGTCTGTCCTTAACTCTTTTAGTTGACCCAGTACTGCTTTCTCAGTTTCTCCTCTGTGACCTCACCAGCTCACTTTGGCACTCTCCTTAATTTCTCCAGACTAGAAGTGAGTTCAAGGGCTGGAACAATTATAAACAGTTACTGACTCAGGAGGATGAAAGGATACATGGTGTGGAACGTGAAATAAGACGTTATTGCTAAATACGCTAGTTCAAAAGATGGAGGTGCTGTGGTCTCCCTAAATATGAACATTACCAACTCAACAAATAGGAAGAGTCAGGGAACTTTCATCCCTGAGAGAAAGGGTAGTGACAGTCCACTGCATAAGCTGCCTCAGAACGCCTTGCTCATGGGCTGGCCTGGCCTGGCCTGGTCAGGGAGGGTAAGGAGGTGATGATGCTAAGCTCTAACACACCTTTCCCTCTGTCACCCTACAGGTGTTAACAGAACTGAAATCCGACAACCAGAGGCTGAAAGATGAAAACGGTGCCCTCATCAGAGTCATCAGCAAACTATCCAAATAGACTAGGCTCCCGATTTAGGAGGGAAAGGGCAGGATTTGCTGCCCCTACCCCTCTTCTGCAGCCATTGCCTTCCAACCAAAAGAAGTGAATGTTTTGGTGGAAGGATAACGTCTTTCTGACCCTCCTCCGGTCACCTCCTCTGCACTGTACATTTCCTCTGCACTCTCAGTGCCCTCTTCCTCCCATGCCCCCCACCCCCTGAGTTTTATGACAGTTTTAACTGAAGCATGATTGTGATCATTCGAGCCATCTGGAGAAGGCCTTGGGGAGTACACCAGGCTCAGCTGTGGACCCCAGCTTCCTGCTGCTCAGCTACTTGTCCACATTGGATTTGGTCCAAACATGTAAGGCCTCTAGCCAAACCAGTACCCCACAGCCTTTTCCACTGACCCAGTGTCCTCTGATATAGGTGAGTCTTACGGTGGCCATTCCAGGATCCTGTCTGGGATGCCAAGAGAAACAGGATGTTGGCATAATCATCGGACGGCCTCTAGAGCTATGTTTCCATTAGATTCCAAGGTGACAATGACTCTGCATTGAAGGTCTCTGCTAGTCTGCACCTCTCAGGTACTGACTTTTCTCTGACTCCTTGCTGGTGTTACTGTTACTTTTTCTATCAACAACCCAGTAACATCCCTGATTAGTCTTAATTCCTATTCTTCCTTCATGCCTGGCCCCCTTCCCCGGGGCTCAAATGACCCTGGCTTCCTTTATTCCTTTCCTTTCTATCCTTCTATTTTCCTTTCTGTCTCCCCTCCACCACCTTACCACATGGTGTAAAAGCTAGAACAGAGCATCTGACCTCACTTGTCTTTGGCCATTATGGAAAATCATTTCTCCTGGGGCGCTCTGGAGACCAGAAGAATTGCCTTGGCGGCACCACAGGCCCTCTTGCCGAAAAGCCAGACCCTGGCATAAGTGCCAGCCCGCTGTTCTCACCTCCCACTTGTTTTCCCTACACAGTGATTTTCTTTATTAGAAAATCTGGGCTCTGAACACCCCATTCTGCCTCACCTCCTTTTGACCTTGTTTTCCTCTCTTCACTCTGGCACCTGCTCCTAATGAGAAAGGAAGTCCTTGTAAGGAGGCATGAGAGCTGGGGAGGGTGGATGGGTGGGAAGCGGACCAGGGAGTGGAAGCAGGTCGGAAAGACATATATGGTGTAAGTAGAGTATCTGGGGACACTTGCAACCTTGTGACAAAGAAGATAGAAGATAGATCGTGCTGTGGTAATGGTGGTGAATGTGATTATTTCCGGTGGCTAGATTTAGGGGAGAGACATCTGTTTTCTTAGAAGCCAACAGGAGAAATGACTTCTTGTTAGAGGTTTGAAGTGATGAGATCCTCCCAACCCATTGATGAGAGTCACGGAATCTTAGAGTGGCAAAGCCCAGAGGTCATTTGGTTGAGCGTTCTGTTGTCATGTCACAGGGACCCCCACCTGCACCCCACTGCCCCAGCTCTGACCCACAGTCAGGTAGCCGTGCATTTATTCCTCGAAAGGTGGGCGACTCTAATAAGCAGAAAGCTTTTACTAAGGTGAGTCAGGGTCTGCCCCTGGGTGCTCCACACAGTCCAGAGTGCCCTTTGATGTGACAATCCCTTGTGTAGTTGGTCACCTCCCCTTAACCTTACTTCCAACTGGCGTTTTCCCGGTCCTTTAAGGCATTCCTCACATAGCATACTTCTCCTGCGTGTCACATCTCGTCTGTCCTCGTCTGGACAAAAACAACCTTTTAAAATATCATGCCCAAACCTGGACAGATACTCCGTTAGCACAAAATGAAACGGTTAGTCCTTGATGATGACCCCAGAGTAATACCTAACGTATTTGGTCTTTATAGGCATTTTCTCCCTTGGTGGGTTTATTTTGAGTGTGCAGGTCATTTAAGTCCTCCTCATTTGGCCGTGGTATTCAGTGCTTAGAGTGGTCCATTCTCTTAACATATACTACCTCTGTCCATTTTTTAATCTCTTTCCCGAAAATGACAATGTAGTTCTCCATGGCCCTCTGGAACATTACATGCTCTTTAAACCAGAGTTTATCATTCAAGAGCCTAATTCCAGAATAGGAAATATGTCTCCCCTAGCAAGACCCCATTTTTAGAATATCCAAAATTCTCTCTTCCGTTTCCAACCATTTTCCAAGAGAAGCTACTACTGATTAGGATTTTGTATGAGCATGGGAGCACTGTCAGCTCAGTTCTCAGGGAAGGCTAAATTAGAGTAAAATGTTTCCTCACTTCCACTGTAAACATCTTCTTCATTCTAGGGAGAGGGAAAATCAAAACAAGGTGTTGACTAATTGATTCTCCTGGCACATCCTGGATTATTGGGCAAGGCATGGGGGTGGTTGCTGCCTCTTTCTCAGGAAAAGAAAACTGAATTATTAGGAAAACATTTGACCCTCTCCCATTAGATAGACCGGGTAAAGGGGTTACAGAGAGTTCCCTCATCTGTTTGTGCCTTTCAAAAGCGTGGGACAGCATCTATAAACTCTTAGGTTGGTGTCATGGCCTGTTGCGTCACACAGCCTTTTCACATTAAAGATGCCTTTTCTTGCCAGAAAGTTTTCCTTGTGATGAAAAATTCACAAGCTTTTCAATCTCAGGAATATTGGATTCTATGGCCAAGAAATGAAACTGTAAACCATGCTAGGTAATTTCAGGCACCCTCTCTTATGCAATTAATTTTACCAGACAGATAGACCCTGAATTCTGGTCCCTTCCCGGAGAATAAAATACCCTTTCTTCATAGTTGCTTTGACTCGAAGCCCCAGGAGTGATGGTTAGAGACCTAATGACCAGCCGCGCGCTCTGGGTGCCAACAGCCAGCAGGCCTCCCTCCTCTTGTGCTGTTGGTCTCTTCAGTGGCCACAGACCTCCTGTCCTCCACCTGCTGGTTCGGACTCCCAAGAGGACCCCAGATAGCTCAAGCTGCACGAGTACTGCTGGTCCGGCCAACAATTTGGGGCTCAGCTGTGCTGTGTCATTTTTAGGGTCTTTACATGAAATATCAGAATGGGGATGAGAAGGTTCTCGGTACAACTTTATATCCTCTGTTCTCATTTATTTGATATTTTCCAAAGCAAGCCACACCTTTGAGAGTAATGATTCAGCCATTCCAGAGATTCTCTGGCTGAGGTTTCACTGCTTTGCCTATTTGTCTTTCAAGGGCTGCGTACTCTTTTCCAAATAGCTCTTGGGCATGATGACCCCTAGTCCCAGTCCCAGTCTCTAGTGCAACAGAGTTATGCAAATCTTGGGGTGTTGCCTCTAAAGAATCTAAAGAATAGACATGCCCTGGGTTTGTTCTGTGCACTGAATTCTCTGTTGGGCAGTCTCACTTGATATGTCCTGGAACCTCCCTGGCTTTTTCTGTCCAACTGCAGGATGTGTTCCCTTCTCTTCTGCGCCTTCCTATCTCCCACCCCATGTTTGAGACCAGGATGTATTTATTGCTCTCTGAGGCCACGTGCTTCTCCTGCCCAAAACAAAACGTCCTTATTCGACAGTTCTACCCAGAAACGAGAAGGCTGAAACCCCATGTATTAGCCTGTGAATCCCACAAAAACGTGTGTGAACTACTGTTTTGATATCAAGGGCTTTTAAGTGAGCCAGGGGTGAGAGAAGAAGAAACTCTCAAAGCCACGCATTTGGTTTGGTCTCTGGATTTCTGGCCCCAGTGCAGCCTCCCCTAGCCAGACAGACAGACTGCCTCCCCTTGGACAAAGGCCGGCGTTTCCGTCCTGACCACGTTGGCAGTCCTGCAGCAGTAGAAGCATGGAGATGAGAGATGAGCTATTGACAAGATTGCCAGTTATTCAGCTTCCAGGTTGCTCTGCCCCACAAAAGGGAAAGCCTAAAGGATTCAGCAACTGAGCCACTAGGCAGGGGGAATTCCTGGTACCAACCCGCTGGGGGAGCCGCTGGTTCCCCTGGAGCGTAACACTGAGGTGACCCTACCTGGGCGCTGGCTGGGGTCCTTCCCTCCTGGCCATTCCCAGGGGCCACTGTTCGTGCTAGCACTGCACCTAACTCTAGACACAGAGTTAGCAGCCCCAAATCTAGGCCCAATTATAACTGCAGATCTTGGTCCCCACACTGATTTTTAAGGCAGGTTTCAACCCATCAAAGGATGTGAGTCCTCTCACCCAATAAGCAAGGCAGCTTTGAGGGCAGAAAAAGGCAAGAGGAAGGGATAAGCCCCTAGGAGTCAGAATAGCTGGGTTCTAGGGCCAGCTCTTATTAGCCACGTGACCTTGGGAAAGTCACCTTCCCTGTCTGCAGAATGCAGTTGGACTGGATCGTCCTTAAGATCCCTTCCAGGCTTATAATTTCTATTCCTAGGAAGATCAGAACATTTTTTTTTTAAGTGTAACTTTTTTTTTTTTTTTAAGATTTTATTTATTTATTAGAGAGAGCAAGAGCAGGAACACAAGCAGGGGGAGTGGGAGAGGGAGAAGCAGGCTTCCCGCCGAGCAGGGAGCCCGATGTGGGGCTCAATCCCAGGACCCTGGGATCATGACCTGAGCCGAAGGCAGACGCTTAATGACTGAGCCACCCAGGCGCCCCAGAATATTTCTTAAAATCGGAATTTTTGCTCTTGTTTTCTTCTGAATTCAAACTGTTTAACATTAGCACGTCAAGGTTGACTTCTCATCCTTGTTAGAAAGTGAATTTAATATTGAGGGTAATTGAATGGTGTTGCAATTGCTTTCCCTCCTAATGGCTTGGTAAGAATATTAAAACCTGCAGAGGTGGAAATTGGAGCTCATGGGGAAATGGATAGAAAGCAATTTGTTGCAGGCAGCCTTTGGACAAGTTGTTTTAATAGGAAATAGAGCTGCTGCTTCATAGATTTCCTCAGCCCTCTCGAATGTGGTCTCCGTGGCCCTTAACGTCCAAAGGGCAGACATTGCCTTTCTGCTTAGCACCAGCTTACACATAGTCTTAAAGTCTGCCCTACAGCAGCAAGAGAATTTTCCTCAATGAAAACCTCAACCTTCTAGTTCTGTGGAGCCCCTCTGGATTCTGGACTATCAGAAGTAGGAGGTTCTAGTGCTGTTGAGGATGATCCTTCCTTTAAGCAGGTCTGCAGAGGAGACTACCAGTGCAGGAAGAGGTCATAGACCCTAAGTCCACACAGCCGTATTGCATAGAATAGCACTCAGCTCTGAAAAGCCTCCTGCAGGACTGGGTGTGAGTAGAGTGAAAGGACAGAGACCCTGAAAGTGAAGGTGGCCCGTGAGCTGCGGTGGGAAGGTGGGAAGGAGGCAGAACGAAGAGCAGGGCGGAGGCTGCCAGCACCAGAGGAGGGGGTCACTGAGAGGTCGAGCTGCGTGCAGGGAAATGAGTGCTAGTCACTGGTACCCTGGTCCCTTGGCCTCCAGCAGAGCGGGGATTTTAATCAGCTTCCCTAATGGGTATCGACATTGCTTGGGAGCAGTAGACCCTATCAAGGACAGCTATTGATCGCTTGTGTTCTGATTAGATTGGAAATCAGATCGACTTCACTGCGGCGCAGGCACTGTTACTGCCAGAGCTACCAGGGAGGAGGTAGTCTTTGGGGGCTGATAAAAACCAAATCAAGAATCTCGACTAGCCTGCTAGCAGCTGCAGGGTAAAAGAGATGCATTCACTTCTCCTTTGGGATTTGTGGTTGAGGGTCCAAATTGAACCTAGCTGTGGCTTGCAGCCCAGTGTCCCCTCCTTGGGAAGAACCATGGGAAGTAGGTATGTTCAAAGACAGACACCACTGGTGAGTGATGGATTGATGAATGATCTGATCTTACCTAAAGAGGTGTAACGATTGGGAGATGACTCTTGCTTCTAACCTGCCTGCATACACGTGCACATTTGCTAGGCTGGCGTATTCTTGAACCAATTTTATCCAAGTGTATTATTCTGTTAATTCATATCTTTTGCTTTTCCCCTATCCTTCCAGTCCCCCAAAGGCCTTCTCTCTGAGCCATTCTCCAGTCCCATCTGCTTATCATTTTGGACTGTGAATCTGCCAGAGTGATCCTTTCTGTTATTTCTCCTTCAAATTTCCCCCTCATGCTTCCAATAAACTTCTTGGGTGTCCCCTTAAAATGACATGAGGATGCTTTTATGTCCTTCCAAACAAACAAACATACCATTCACGCTTCCTCTCCCATCTCCCTCCATTCTTTGTTCTCTGCTTTTCTCACTTGGAGCTAATGATACATAGGAGGTTTTCCGCACATCAGCCATGATTCCTGTTCCAGTTCCATCCACCAACAATGACTGCCACCACCCCTCTTCTAGTTTCAAAGGCCCCTGGCCGTGCTAATAGCCTCTCAGAGATGAGGTTTGAATGGTGGGCATGTCTGACTTGTCCGTAGCCTGGCCAGGGAGACCATGGGTAGCCATGTCTAGCTTACTCAGTCTTTGTCCTGAGAGGTTTGACTATTTCCAGCTAGAGACAGTGTCTTGCCAGGAAAAACTTCAGCCCATTGCTGCCTTGCAGGAGGAGATTCAGGAAAGGCACACTGACTGCAGGGGACCTCTTAGAGCCTCTGATGTTCCCAAAAAACCAGAATACCAGAATTGAGGATGAGTGCAGATCCTGCGCTCACTAGACTCTCACCTTAACATATCTGACCTTGTCTTTCCTCCCTCCCACCGCACTGAAGCCTGGGACAGATTCCAGCTGTCCTCTGGTGAAGAAGGCCAGATAACAAGAGGTTGGAGGAAGGAGGACGTAGAGGCTCAAGCAGAGAACACCAGGAGACAGGCTGCAGGGGTGGGAGAGGGTTCTGGGAGGATGCAGCAATCCAAAATAACTCCACTTCTGGCTAGAGTCCCTTGAGCCTTTGAAAGATTGGGCCTGCCACCTAGCTGGCACCCAGGTAGGGCCACCATCTCTCTGAGGAGGGAAGGAACATGTTTCACCCTTGCACCCTCTGCTCTTGGAGAATATACGGCCTGTTCTCACTGGACTCATTCAGACTCCGGCTTTGGCTTCGTGGTCTCCCTCCCTCCATTCTTCCCCTGCCTTGACCATGATCAGTTAGGGGTGAGAAGAGCTTAGAAGAACCACACTGGGGTCTTCATGCCTCTCCCATTTTAGGGGTTGAATTTTGTCTTTTCTCCACTCAGTTCACTCTTCACTCCCGACCTTACTTCCACCACAGTTAAAGCACCAGATGTAACTTTTTCAGCTGACTTGTATGGGTTAACTTCAGTCCGTTGTAAATACACCTGGGGTGGGATAGGGACATTTAGGGAGGGGGAGCCAGATTCGCTTTGTGAATTGAATGTATTTTTATGCAATTTTGAGTGGCCTTTCAACCCTGAGATGAATGATTTTGTTTTACTGGTTGTTACTATATAGTATTATTAAGTATTCTGTGTTTGAAAGTTTGGGAATAATAATATTCACATCTATATGATGCCTGTAAACACAACCATATTTATAAATGAGTAAATAAAACCGTGTTTTAACTTTGTGACTGTGTCTCCACAGTTTAGGAAATGGGGTTTATAGGATTTCCCATCTGGGGGAGCCCATCCCAGTGTTACGGGGAGGGGGACTCCCCCTCCTGCCTCTGTCCCAGGAACAACCACAAGTGAATCACTGTCACTGAGAGCAGGATCTCAGGAGTCAGACCAAGGACAAGCCTAGATTGGAGGTTCAAAAGAACCGTAGGAAGAAATCAAGATTCCCGGTGTTGAGTGCCTAGGAATATGGTGATTTCTTTGAAGAGAGCAAGGCTTGTGACAGAGGTGTGGAGCCGGTCTGGATGGACACGTGCATGTGCTCATGCCCACGGGTAGGAGAGGACCGGAGAGGTGGCAGCCCGGGCTCCTGCAGGTGGCCCAGCATCCCCCCTTAGCCCTCTGCTATGTATGTGATAGTCTTCACGAGGCCACTGTGTGGGTCACGAGAGCCGAAACCGCTCAGTAGCTTCCAGCCACAAAGGCAGCTAACGTGGAGGTTATCGGAGGCTCAATCCGAACTCCCAGCAAAGGAGCCGTGCACGGGGGAGGCTGCTCAGGCCTGCTGGCAGGGATGGCAGGTGGGTGGCCAGGTCTGACCTCGCTCAGCCAAGGTTCGGGTCTGGTTTCTCCATCCAGCAAGCCCGCCTCTGGCTTCACTCAGCCCTGGGTTCTCTGCCAAGCGGAAATCCCTCGTCACTGACTTGGCGCAAGCACAGGGAGGAAAGATGCTTTTCCCTTGCGGTCACCCAGCTGCTTGTAGCCCAAGCAGCAACAGAACAAACACACATGACGTCATGGTTGAAGAGTTCAGACCTGTCCTGGGGCCCGAAACAGAGGCAAAGCAGCATGTGTGATGTGAGGGCTTTCTAAACCGCAAATGTCCTTTCTCTTTCTGGATCCCCCGCTTGACCTGGTGAGGTGTTTGTTCGGAGTCCGAGTATCCCCTGGTGGCCCTGTGGTCCAGCCCTCTGCAAAGGGCAAGAGCCCCCGGCGGAGAGCTCACGTGCTCAACCAGGAGACCCACCGCGGACAAATCCCCAGCCTCTGGGCTGAGCAGTCTCCCGCCCCTCCCCTCACCAGGCCACCCAGCCTGCCCTGCTCAGGAACTAAAGCAGCAAGCCCAGATCTGCCGTGCCTTCCAGGAGACAGGTCCACAGGCGGGAGAGGGAACCAAGGAAGGAGCCTCACCCTTTCCAGTTCTTGGGGGTGTGAACCTGGGTAAAACCTCTGAACATAAGAGACTCCATTCTGGGACTGACACTTCATCCTGTTTTTAAAAACAGGAACTGAGCTACTGAACTGGGCAGAGGCATAGGACTGCACACAGGCCTGCTGCCTTCACCTTCCGCATAACAACTGGACACTCGGCAGAAGGTTTTCCTAGTAACCGACTGGTAACCGACTGTACTTGGAAAACCAATTGTAAAATGTAATTGTATCTTCCAATCATAGTTTTTGGAAAACAACTTGTGTACATTTCCTAATACTTCCACAGTCTGCTGATAGAAAGCTCCAGCTTTTACTCTTGAAGGGACACAATTGGGTTGCTACCCAAAGCTGGTTACCCTGAATTGCAATTCTAAGACCCCACATAAATGCTTTTGTTTTATTTCAGTTCTGCCTCTTTTCTCTCTCAACGGGGACAGTTGCTGCCCTACTTTCTCTTTCCTTAAAATTCTGAAGCTTCCTCCTTGGCCCCTAACATCTTTGCCTCAGAAATCAAAGACGTTTAAAGCTCTTTACAATGGGGCGATCAAGGACTTTGTAGAAATTCTCACTTTTCGGGGCATCTGGGTGGCTCAGTCGTTAAGCGTTTGCCTTCGGCTCAGGTCATGATCCCAGGGTCCTGGGATCGAGCCCCGCATCGGGCTCCCTGCTCAGTGGAGAACCTGCTTCTCCCTCTCCCACTCCCCCTGCTTGTGTTCCATCTCTTGCTGTGTCTCTCTCTGTCAAATAAATAAATAAAATCTTTAAAAAAAAAAAAAAAGAAAGAAATTCTCACTTTTCAAACTTCCATTCCCCAGGCCCAGCTTCCATGTCTTGGCGCTCAGAAGGTGGCTGTTTCCCCAAGCCCAGGGCCACGGGGAAAGGAATTGAGGATCCCCCAGCCTCCCAGGCCATGTCTCCCAGCACCACGGCCCTGACCCCAGAAAGCTGTCATGAGGATATGTGTGCCCCACCACCCATCACAGACTGCATCCCCAAGAAGAGAACAGGCCTCAGGCCCCTTGTCCTGCTTCCCTGAAGGAAGGCGCTGGCCTCGAGGCCAGATTCTCAGAACCCTCTCCCACCCACGGCCGCCATGCAGACCCTCAGGAGGCAGTTCCTGCCTGCCCCCTCCCTGCAGCCTGGCGAACACTAGAGACACCCCCCACCCCCAGGTTTCTTTCAGCTCATTTCTTTAATAAGGAGACGCAGCTCATTACAAAATAACAATTTGACAAGAGATCAGACAAGAACAACAGAGTCCACATAAGGGGGGTGTGGAGAGCATTGCCAAGCAGAGGAGGTGGGGGGCGAGGCGTGGGGGTGGGGGCTACACAGGTGTCCTTCCTATGGAGACAAAGGCAGGGTTCCTGGCGGGCCGATGCATTCCAGGGGTGACCTGAGGCAGGCTAGGGTCTGCCCCACCCCCGTCCCCCACTGGTTTTGAAGTTTTCAGATCCCTGGGATTTCTGAAAGCAGCAACTCAAGTCCTTAGATGGGGAGGAGTCAGGGCAGAACAGTCAAGCTTCTTTGAAGAGGGTCCTCCTCGAATCCTGATGGCTGAGGAGGGCTGGATGGAGAGACCCCATGCACTCGGCTCTGCCACCTCACCAGGCCAGACCCCCTCAACTCTTGCCTGCACCGCTGTCTGCCGTGGGTGTGGAGAGTGGGAGGGTCCCAGAGAGCGCTAGCGGGAGGCTAGACACGTCTTCCCTCCACTCCTCCAAGCTCTGGATCCCAGCCCAGCCGGAGATGGTCCCCAGCACGAAGATCCCAGGGGCTTCCGTGTGCTCACAAGTCGTGCTTTGTGAAGGGCAGAGCCCACCTCGCCGCCTTCGGCCTTGTCCTCCTCACGTTCTTGTCTCTCTCCTTCCTCACGCTTACCAGTCGCCATGCCCGAGGCCTCCTAGGATTATTCCCATGAGTTGTCTGCCCTCGGCCGTGCCCATGGGGCCAGGAGCTGCAGGCTGGGAGCTTACATGCCCGTCCTGGTACAACAGAGTGATGTGGAACCTGCAGAGCCCCCAGCTCTGCTCCCCCAGTTCTCTACCACAGGGTGCTCCTGGCTGGGGGGGTCTGCAGGCCTCAGGCCACCCACTCTTGGGCGCTGTCAGCCTGCAGGAGGGAGCACGGTGGGAAGAGCCTAACCCACTGCGTTCTCCAGTGCACCCCCGCCCCCAGAGGCCTTCCTGCATTGCCACCCACGGCCCTGACCCCATTGTGTTACAGAAGCAGGGCTGGTTCTGTCAAGCCCGAGCGGATGGGAACCTGAGCCGCTGACTAGCTGCTCCCAAAAATCCTGGGTGCCTCCTCAGTGCCCCGAAACTGTGGCGTCCGCCCCCACTGCCCCGTCCACACGCAGGATGGAGATGGAGTTGGACTGTCAAATCCAGGTGGAGGAGCCCGCTTGGGCAGGGCCAGCCCGGACGCCTCCTGGGACTCGGCCAGAAGCCCTGGACGCCATCCGTCCTCGTGACACGGGGCTGAGAGAGCGGGAGGGGTGACAGCAGGTGAGCCCTTCACAAGTGTTCTGTGGGGAGCCAGTCGGAGGGACACGGGGGGCTCCTGGGAGGAACCAAGGGCAGTCTCCAGCAGGAGGCCCCCTTTATGGCTTTTCAGTGAATTCATACAGTGGGAGGAAGGGGCACACCGTACACATACGCGGGACACAGAAGCTCCCAGGACAGCAGACCCCGGGCTGGACACAGCGCACGGTACACTGAGGGTCAGCTCTGCAGGCGGATGTGCAGCAGGCGGTGGGGACGGGCCTTCGGGGCGCCAGTGTCCTCCCACGTCCCCAAAGGCAGGGCTGGTGCCCGAGCCTGAAACCGACGCCGATGCCCCCAGCCGGTGGCTCCCACTGGGGGGTTCCCGATGGGGTGAGACAGGGTGGGGCTTGGGGACAAAGACTTTACGTGACATAAAATCGAAGGGGCGGCCTCAACGAGTTGTGTAAAGTGGGGTCGAGGGCAGGGGTTAGGGGGACTCTCAGCATGGCCATGCGGCTATTTACAGAAAGTCAGAGACATGCATGTTGAGTAAACAAGATTCAGTTCATAGGTTTATAGATCACTATCTTCTTTTATATATAACTAAATGCGCACGGAGGGGGTCATGAGGCTCAAATGGCTTCAGAAGGTTCTTGTTTTGTTGTCACTTAAAAAAGTATATTCGTGTGTCTTCAAGTCACAGTGTCCCCTTCTCAATATTGCAGCTCGAAAAGCAGGTTAAGTAAGATCCTTGGTGACCAGTCTCTGGCCCCCTGGGACTGAGGGGGAAAGGGGGGAAGTGGTCATAGAATAGGGGTGCCAGATAAAACACAGGATGGCCAGTTAAATTTGAATCTCAGATAAACAACAAATCACTTTTTGTATCGTATGTCCCAAATTTGCCTAAGACATACTTAGACTTTAAAATTATGTGCTGTTTATCGAAATGCAAATCGAACTGGGTATCTTGTATTTTTATTTGCCAAATCTGACAACCATGTCGTGAGACTCTGGGCCACCAAGACCAGGCCTTGGGACTCTTCCCTGCCTGCCACCAGCCAGGGCTCTAAGAAAGGGCCCCCAACCAGCCTCAGGTGGGAAGGGGGAGGGGAGTAGGGACAGAGTGGAGGGTTGGAGGGCAGGTCCTGGCTCTGTCGCTTCCTACCTTTGTGTGGAGGGACAAAGGACAGTCTCTCTCTGTATGTGGTTGGGTGAGACCAAGAATTAGCATACATTAAAGGAATGTGGAATCTCTCACTCCCAACCCCAGGGGAGGTTTCTCAACCTCTCTGCTCACCCACCACCACCCCACTGCATGGAGGCTGGTTTTTCAGGGAGCTGGTTTTACCCACAGGAGGACTGCTACAACCTCTCCCTTCTCTCTCACTGGAGCCCTGGGCCAGCAAAATCATCCCAAACTGATTCTGCAGAACCACAGCTATGTATGGTTTCCTGGGAAGAAAAAAAGATCAGGATCTGAGACTATGCTCTAATCCCTGCTGTCCCATCCTCCAGCTGAGGGGTCCCTGCAAAGGCGCTTCTCTTGTTCATGCGAAGCACCTGCTCACTCACTCTCTGGGGCTGCCCGAGTGTTCTCTACCCTGCTTCCCCCAGGCCTCAGCTTCCGCTTCCAAAGTCCAAAAATCTGCATATGGCTCTGGCAGAGTTAGTTTCTCTTCTGGAATGATTATTCAAGGAGAAAGGAGAGGACTGAGCCTTCTGGCCTCACCCCAGTTCCGGGTGGGATTGGGTTTGGGTCTTTATGGTCTCAGTTCATGTGGAAAAAATCACTTCTATTTTCCTGTCTGCAATAGACTTTGGGAGTGAGAACTCACAGCCTCAGAGGCCTCCAGAACCCCTCACTAGCCAGAACTAACTCTGTCCTACTTAGGGCATACACCCCAGCATCCTAACATCCCCAGAAATAAACCTGCACGGAAGTGAGGGTTCAGAACGATGCTCCGTGCTTCGGGTAACATCACCCCTCAGATGTAGAAAACTTACAAGCATAAGTATGTTCACCTGCCTAGTTCATGGACCTGGACAGATGCCTTCACTAGGATGGCTCATCTGGGCCAAGTGCCCATCCGAGGACCAGCCGGAACCTAGGTGGGTGGGAGGGAGGTATTGTTGCCCACACTCAGTCTCTCAGCAACCTCTCCCCACCCCTCAAGGCTGCTCACTAGAGGTGGGCCCAGAGTAACAAAATCCAGCCCGTCTTCTGGCACATGGACACCCAAACCACCAGAGGCACCCACCATTTCCTTTCCTCCCCATCAGGAGAGTGGCAAATCTTGGGCTCTGGAAGGGCTGAATGAGGTTCATGGGCAGAGAAGACCCTCACATAGTAGAAAGTACATTGGGAAAGGGCAAAAGAATGAAGGTAAGGAAGATGAGATTGACAGGGAGGTCCTATGAACAAGGGTTGTGGGATATGGTGGGGAGAAAGACCCTGAGAAAGCACCAAAATCCCACAGCCCTGGGGATGGGAGAAGAGTCCAGTGACTTCTGATGTCCATACCAGGACATCTTATGCTGCAGTCAGCCAGGTTCTGAAGGCACCCTATTTTCCTACAACTCTCTACCATGACCAAAACTCTGGTCCCAAGGACCAAAGCTCAGAGTCCTTGTCAGAGTCCAACCTTCTCATTAAGTACACACCCACACTCACACAGGGTCCAGTAAAATACAATCTCCCATGTACCAAGGGCCACTAGCAAGAAGGAGAAGGGTCTCTGAGAGATGAACAAGGCTGAAACCCGCTTCCCAGTCTGGTTCTGGTGGAGGTGTTCCCTCATCCCCTACTCTAACCAAAAAACATGGCACAGCAGAAACAAAAAACCCATCTTTCTTTTAACAAGATAAAAAGACACTCTGCACCTTCTTCATGTGGATCCTCAAAGCCTGATTTTCTCTAACACTGTCCATCTATCTCAGGTACCTACAGGAAGCTGAGGTGGCCCAGATGGGGCACGACAGGAATTTTTGCCAGGAGAGAGATCCCCAAGGTTCTGGGAAAGCTATGAGTATTCTGTGATGAAGAAGTGGCAGGGGCCTCAGGGCTTCATTGATGGAAGAGAGAGGCTGAAGGAAGGGAGGCAAGGATGGGAGGAAGGGGCGGAAGGAAGTGGTGCTGGCCTCAGGCCATGGGGGGCCTAACTCTCTTGCCCAGGCTGAATGTTTGGAAGGAGGCTCAGTGCAAACTTGACTAACATATATATGGCTTTTCATCAGTGCTGGGAACAAAAGATGAAGAGGGAATGGGACACAACTGAGCGCGGACTAGAAACCCCAGCAGGTGTCCTCCACCACCCATCTGGAATGGATATCCTGCTTCTTGGCATTCATAGAGAGAAGCCTCCCTAAGGAATGGTAGGATGGGGCCTCCCCACAGGTCTCCTTGGGCCACACCAGCTACCCATAAGCTGTCTGGCATGGAAGGCAGAGGAGTGGGAGCAGGGGGGAATCTCAGCACTCCCACCTATCTCATCCGGGAAATCTCTGCCATCTGTCCGCCATCCTCCCCTTCTTACCTGGACCTCAGGGGAACTAAGAATATTTAAACCTTCTTTTAGAGTTCTCTGGCTCTGTACAGATAACAGTCTTCAGATAGCGTTGCTCCATTTAGATTAAAAGAGAAAACAGAAGCAAAAGCATCATGGGGAATCAATGCAAATGAACCGCATAGCTTAAATTCTGGAAAGGGAGAAAGCATCTGTGTTTCCCACTGGAAGGGAGTGAAGAAGATCCAGGAGTTTCATTTGGTCTTTCTAGGTAATGGGTCTTGTTTCTTCATAGTTTGATGTTAACTGTCATCAACATATGAGGTCCCAGGAGTGATGGTCCCTGTTAGAGCCTGACCAATCTAGTGAATAGTTCATGTCCATGAATGTCCCAGAAACCACCCTTGTGGGGAAACTATGCCTGACAGGAGGAAGTCTGTGATGGCATCAGGGGTTTGGTCCTAGTTCTGGACAAATCCAGTCTCCACATCTGGCCTCCCAAATAGCCACCCACAAGGAGTATGGGAGCTTCTGGCTTCTGACCAGGATTCTGAGCCCTCTCCACGAGCTGACGGAAGATCTCCCACTTAGACAGTGGACGTGTCTTCATTTCAGGGTCCCTGAAGAGCCTTCTCTTCCCACACAACTTTACCGTCCATGGCTCATTCCAGGAACGCAGAGAGATGCTCACACACATGCACGCACACGCATACACACGCGTGCACACGCACACGCGCGCGCACACACACAGCATAGGCCACTGTGTCGCCTTTCCTGTCAGGAAACAGGATGTGCTGCCATTTTGTTGGTCCAGAACACTCAAAAAACAGGAAGTGCTGCGACTTTCTGCCGGAAGAGGGCCTCACCCAGGGTGAGGCTTCAGTGAAGCTTTGAAGAAGTGAGAGGGACACGTGACAGGGCATGCAGCAAGGACAGCTCCTGGGACGAAGAAAAGAGCCAGGCTTCTCTTTCACCTGTTAGGGGACTCTCCTCACACAGTCATCAGAGGGAAGTCGGTCTTTAAAAAGAGAAAAGGAAGGAAGAACAGGGACACAACCACAAACAAATGAGAAAGAAAACCTCTAAGGTCGCATAACTGAGGTATTGATAGCTCTGGATCTTGTCAGTGTCTGTCACGGCGTGGGGTCCCGGCCGCTGCTGCCTACTTGTTCTTGCCCAGGAGTGCGTCCACCTCCTCCTCGGGCTTGAGCGAGTGCCACTGGGCGATGGGCCTCCGGGGGTTGGCCAGCATGTCGGACCAGTGCCGCAGCTCTGTGCCCGTGGCGTTGCTGCCCACAAAGATCTTGCCGATGGCTTCGTTCTTGCCCAGCTTGTCATAGTCCAGCACGGTGACCACCACCTGGACTTTCTGTGGGGAAACAAAGGAGGGAGGAGGTTGGCAGGTGAAAATGAGCGATCCCGCGACCAAACTCGTCCTCCTCCATCCTCTACTCCAGATGCTCGGCAAGGAGAGGCCTCCCAGGGCACCTTGCTTCCCTCTCTGGCTCCAACTAAGACTGAACTTACACGGAGGCAGAGACCACACCTGCTGGAAAGAGCCTTTGTTTCTACCGAGAGGCACATACTGAGCATGTGCCATGCTCCGCCCGTCATTGAGGGCCTGGGGTGGAGGGCGGGGAGGAAAAGGGAAAAGGTGAACATCGCCTCTAACGAAAGCAGCAGACACGTACTGAGACACCTAAAATCCCAAGTGACAGACACTGACAGGAAAGGCTTCACAGAGGAGGTGACACAGAAACTGGGAGGTGAGGGTGAGGGCTTTTCTAGGCAGAGAGAGAAGAGGATCCCAGGAAGGAAGAGTAGCCTGGGTCAAGGCCAGAAACACTTGGCGTCTGGGAAACAGACAGAGTTCAGAGCCACTGAGGTAGAGTGTGAGAAGCAACAAGGCGGAAATGGGGCCAGAAGCCCCCCACGAATGGGCTTTTATTCTTCAGCCGAGCGGCAGGAAGCTCCCAAAGGCTTCTGAGAGGAGTGGCACAGAAATTTCAGGAAGAGAACCCTGGCGCCGAGGTGGGAGATTCACTGGAGGGGGACTGGGACTGGCTGCGGGGCCACGGTGGGGTTGGGAGGGGCAGGGGGTCATGAATGCCTGAACCAAGGCAGGGCAATGGGAATGGAAGTAGGGGCCGGACTGGAGAGGTGTTGAGGGGAGAGAATCAAGAGGATTTGGTGGTCAGTCCGACTGGCTGAGGGGACAATCAGTACCTTCCTCTGGCCTGCCCCCCCACCCTCCCCCAACCAACTCAGGCTCATCCTTTAGGACCAAACTTGCTCCAGCAAGCCTCAGCTGTGTTGTTCACCGTGCTCTGCATTTGCTCGCGCTGAAGCCCCCTCTCCCTGTGTTTCGGTGGCCTGTTACTGCCGCCCCTCCCAACCGTGAGGTCCTCGGACAGCAAGGACCGTGTCTTCTACACATGTGTTTCTCCAGCACCTCGCAAGTTCCTGGCACTTAGGGAGTGCTCAGCAAAGTATGTGGGATAAATGAGAAAGGAAAGAAAAAGGGCAGAGGGTCTGAGATGATGCCCTGGTCTCTCACTTGAAAACAGAAGGCAGACGAAGCAGGTTTGGCTGGGAGCCGTATGGGGAAGATCATTATACTGGTTTTAGGCACGTCGAATTTGAACCCCCTGGGCCAGTTCCCTTTATATCCACCTTAAGTTTTCCACAAGGACGACCCCTCTTGGTCTAACATTATCACCGAGCTGCCCCTTATCCCCTTGATGAATTCTCCATAGATGACAGCACCAGCTCGGACGATTCCCTTGGCACCCCTTCCTCCCAGCCCTAGGGAGGGGAGGGCAAGGGGTGCAGGGAGAGGGAGAGAAGAGGGGGCAGTTCACTCCAAAGAGGGAGAGACCAAGACTCCAAGAGGATCCAGCACTCTGCAAGCCCCTGACGGCTGGGTGGGTATCTGGTCCTGCCATGTTCAGATCCCACTCACGGCCGCTCGTGGTAAAACACGGATCTCGCCTCCAACACTTACAGAGCTTGCTGGCAGGAGGAAGCAAGGAGAGAGAAGAGAAGGGAAGGATGGAAGGAAAGAGGAGAGAGGAAGGGGGCGGAGGGGTAGCTGGGGGCAGACCTAGGAAGCAGCAGAAGAGGGGGAAGGATGAGCAAGACGGGAAGTGGCTGGACCAGGAAGAGCAGGAAGAGGATGAGGCTGCCCCCGCCTCTTCGGCAGCTCCAACCTCACGGGCGCACTGCACACTCGGCTGCCCCCCAGGCCTAAAGGAATGACTTGTTTTGAATAGTTCATGTTCATCTCAGGAACGGGGGAAGCTGTAGAAGGGGCGCCGGGAAGGAGGCCCCAGGATGGGACAGTGAGAGCCAGAGCCCTCCCCGCCTGAGCGAGGCGGCTCGAGGTTTTGGGTGAGTTCCCTTGAGCCCCCACGAGGGCACACGTGCCGCCCCCACCCGCTTGTGCTTCTGTGCCCGAAAACCCGAGCACCTGAATCTGCTCGAAGGGGATCTCAAAGCTGAAGGACTCGTTGAAGTAGGGGTTCAGGGTCTTCTTCTTCACCGTCGTCTTCTTCTTCTTGAGCCTCTTGCCATTCTGCATCAGGTGGATCTTCACGTAGGGGTCTGCGCAGGGAGAATCCCAGCCCCAGAGAGGCTCCCTTAGCCCCCCCCCACCCTCCCACCAAATGCACTCGCCTCCCAGAGCGCCCACCGACCAAGGCCAGGAGCCCAGCAAGCCCTGAGGCACAGGCTGCTGAGTCCAAAAGAAGCAAAGTAAGTGTCTAGTTCAGGGGCAGCAAGAAAGTTGCACTTCCAAGACCACCGCGGGCTGACTGGTTGTGGCTGCCTGGAGCATTACATGGGGGCCATTCCTGAGACTAAGGAAGGCCTCGTCCAGAAGGAGTAAGGGGGTCACTTGGTGCTATCTGTCCGGGCAGGGGACAGAGGAATGCTAAAGACACCACACACATCTGCCATCCCTGATTCGGTCCAATCCTCCAGACCTTGCAGCTGAGAAACTGAGGCCCACGGAAGGGAAATGACGTGTCCCCGGTCACACAGCCGGTCAGTGACAGAGCTGGGGCCAGCAGACCCCGTGCTGTGGGTCAGCCCCGCTCCGAGCGCTCCCCACCCTGCAGTCCCCTTCCAAGGTAGAGCCAGCAGGGCCTCTCCTGGAGAAGTGTCCCAGATGGTCGGTGACACGACAGAGAGGCAAGCTCTGGGCTGCACCCCGTCCCCTTCCTACACTTCCCTGGGAGAAGTCACTAACTCATCTGGGAGATGAAGCTTCTCTGATCCTTTCCTCCATGGTCCATACTGCCCGGCAGCTCAGAGCAGGGGCAGGGGACCCTCGGAGAAAGGAGGGAAGGCCAGGCGTCTCCTGCTCCCCAGTCCTGCCCTCAGGACCCCCAGCTGCTCTGACGTATCCTCTGTGTCCCAGGGCAGGAAAGTGTGGCTCTAACAGGTGCGTGAACGGAGGGCTCTGGGCCGTGACTGGCTCGCTGGTGCCACTCAGTGGCAGCCAGAAGCCCTGCATGTACCTGAAAGGCCGCCTACGTCCATCTTCTTCAGGTTCTTGGCCTCCAGGATGCAGACGGTGAGCTTCCCAGCCGTGGGCACATAGCGCAGGGAGGTGCAGATGTCGCCCAGCTTCTCCGGCTGCCCAGTGGGGAGAGCAGGACTCAGGGTCATCTCTGCCATCCCACCGCGTCCAACGCGGCTCACCCCCCTCTTGCCGAGACTAGCGAGACAGTGGTGCCTCCCCAGCTCTCTGGGTCCCCAGTCCCCACGTCTGTGACGTTTGAGAAGGTCTCGGGGGCCTCCTGCTGCAGTTCAACAAAGTCCCGAGAGTGGGGCTGCAGGAGCCATGGCCTCAGGAGTGAGTGGAAGGAGCGCAGGCTGCGGGCAGGAGTGTGTGCGTGATAGAAGGCGGGGAAGGCGGGGGCTCGGGGTGTGGCCGGGCTCCCACCCCAGGCCCAGGGGAGGGGGGAAGGAGTGGGTGTGGCGCACTGGAAAGGGTCATTTCCAAGGACACGGCGAAGCTGAGTGTCTCTGAGGTCTTCCTCCCTGACCCCTCCCGCCCTGGAGGTAGCTCCCAACAACCGTTTCACTGGCACAGTGATCCATGGTCTTCAACGCACTTTGCGTCCCTTTTCCTGGGTTACTGTCCCCGCACGCTTTCACATAGATAAGTGGAGGGTTCTCTGTGACCAGTGAGAGTTCCACAAAGCCCCACAACAATTTCGCGCTGGAGGCAGGATGAGAACCCAGGGCTGCTGAGTCCTAGGAGCTCTGCCAACATCACGCCAGAGTCGAGCTTCTCAGAAACGGGGCCACTCGGGCCAATTCTGACCACCTCATGCATATCCCAGCTCAGGTGTGCTGGCCCTGCTCTCACACAGCGTGAGCCCCAAGATAAGGAAGGGTGTCTTAAGTGTCTCTTCTCACCCCCTCCATTACCACCTGGTACTATGCTGGGCACAGAGCAGGGGCTTGGCCGAGACAAAGGACCGATGCCTGGAAGGAGCAGTGGCTAAAATGGAGTATTTGGCACAGAGTAGGTGCTCAGTAAGTGTTTGGTAAGTGATTGAATGCTGTAGCAGTTGCTGGGAGGACAAGCCCCCATACTGAGAAACTTTTATAATAAATGTGGGCTTTCCCTGTGGGTAAACTGAGGCACAAAGTCATGAATCACTGGCCCTAAGTGACAGCAGGACCTTAGGAGTAAAATAATAATGGTGTTCTCCTTTACTTGAGCACCTACTAGATGCCAAATGCCTATTGGGTGTCAGGTGCATTACAGAGATAGGTAATTCTCACCTGCAAAAACAGACTACAGGAGAGAACCCGGGTCTAAAGAGATTAAGTGGCGTACCCAGGGTCACACAGCTGGAGGTGTGGAGTTGGGATCCTAACCCGGCTCACCAAGTCTAAAGCCCGCCCTCTCCCTGTCATGCCAATAGGTGGTAACCCAGGTCGGCAGCCACATTCGTCTTCCACCTCTCACCTCCTCCTTCTCCCCGCCCTGCAGGTCTCTCCACTCCTCGATGGGCTGGCCAAGGTCCACAGTGTTCATAGGCACCTTTACCTCCCCAATGATGTCGTGTTTGGAGAAGCGGTCAAAGTCATAGATAGCCATCACCAGGGTTTTGCCTCCTAGCTCCTGGTATGGTACCTGCAGGGCACAGGCAGGATCAGAGAGGGGTCAAAGCAACTCACGCACCTCCAGGGGCTGCTGTGGGCAGGACCCTGGGGCTGAGCTCTGTTCCCGATAGCCCACGGGACTCCCAGTGAGTCTGTAGAGACAGAGAGAAGACTTCGGGGTCTGGTGGAGCAGAATGTGTGTGGGAAGGGGGGATGTCCCAGTCCTACAGGAGCCTGAGCTGTGACCTCACACATAACCCCACAGTCCAACCTGCCATTGTTCCAGCCTGAGCTCATTCCCGGGCCTTAGCCATGGCTAAGGACCAAGGAAAGATCTGCAGAACTCAAATGGAATTGGGATCGGGGAGGGAACTGGCATTATCCTTCCCGCCGGCATCACCTTGAAGGTGAAAGTTTCATTGAAGGCAGGGTTCAGTGTCTTCCGATGGACTTTGGTCTCATATTTCTTCTTCTTGTCTGGAAGAAGGAAGACTTTGACATAAGGGTCTGAGGTGCCTCCCATGTCCAGGGCAGGCAATTCAGCAGCCTGCAGAACGCCAACGGTAAGCTGTGGAGAGAACAAGGGGGCCCTGAGTCTCAGGACTGCTCCAACACCAGACCTGGCCCCGGACCCAGCACTCACCAACCCTTCCCCAGCGGCGGGCAGCTGGGGAGGTGGGAACAGGCTGGTGCTAGAGGAGAAAACCGGTCTCCATCTCCAGCCCCAGGAATTTGGCATGGTATCAGTAGAAGCGGAAACTGAGAGGGCAACTGATTTGCCCAAGGTCGGTGGGCAAGTTTACAGCAGAGCCCATCTGAGCCAAGGAACCTTTTCTAGGGCACGCTGGTGGCCAAGGCAGAGTCAATGTCTCGGGGTACATGCCTAGGGTTTCCAGCCCACCCCACCCCATGAAAAGGAGCAATGTCCATGGGCCAAGGTGGGGCTGAGGGGTGTGGGAGTGTGGAGTTGTTTCTATCCCCCTCCCACCCAGATCCCAGCCCTTTGCCCCATCCCCCACTTCACCCCCCAGTCCAGCCCTCATACCTGGTTGGCCTGGAAATCATAATCCAGGGAAAACTGCAGTTTGCCCAGATTCTCTGGCTCTTTCTCTTCCTCTCCTTCACCTTCTCCCTCAGTCAGGCCGGTCTCTGCATCGTCATCGTCCTGTGGGGGCTGCGCAAGAGGAGGGGTGAGTTAAAAGGAGAGAACGGAGCCTGGCTGGTGCAGGGCCAATGGGAAGCCAGCCCCTCTGTGCCCACCCTGACTCGGAGCTGGGTGTGGGGCGAGGAGTAGGAATGTGGCACTGTCCTGGGGACTTGTTTCTGCCACAGCCCCTCAAAGCCCCCAGGCAGCCCCTCAGAACCCCAGCCTGTGTCCAGAAGACACGGCTCCGGTTTGGGTGTGCCTCTCTCCCTGCAAGACACAGTCCTATGAGGCCAGGCACCACGCCGATGCTCTGGAGCTTCTTGAGGTAGGGGAGAGGTGCTTCCCTTGGTAGCCCCTCCCCAACACTTCCCCAGCTCAGGCCCCACCCACCCTGGGCAAGACTTACCAGGAGCGCGGTCCGGGCATTCATGAGTATGTAGAGTCCACAGAGGTGAGAAGAGAAGGAAAAAAGTGATGTAAGAGAAAATCCTACAGCTCAGACCAGCCCCTGCAGTTACAAGCACCTGGTGAGACCAGGCTGAGCTACACCCAGATCATTCTTGGAGTCTTCCCTCCCACCCCGACTTCATACTGCAGGCTTCTTTCGGGGGCGTGCACACACACACACACACACATACACACATATTCACACACACACAGGCATGTATATACATGCACACTCAAGCACTCAAAGGCTTTAATCTCTGGCTGACTTCTTGAGATCAGGCCCTTCCTTCCATCCTCCATATTGATTTCTTGAGCAAGAGATTTCTCCTAGTCACTCCCAGAACAAATGAACGAATGTGGGTAAAAGTGAAGCACACAGGGGCCTTTGTAAACTTAAAAGGAGAAACTAGGGTTGACCAAAGGACATTTCCAGGCCAATCAAACCCCTAAAACAGGGGTAAATAAACCAAATGATTATGTGACTAGAGATGGATTCCACTTGGCCCTGTCTCGGTACCTCAGGACCATTCTTTCACCTCATTTGATCCTGCACCCATCCCAAGTAGAGGCCTCCAGTGAGATTTTGTCCTTTAGTCTCTTCTGGCAGGAAAACACAGGGTCACTCCAATGGTGGTTTCCTGGAGGGCTGGGCTTTCTTTTTCCAACATTTTGTCCCATAGCCTCTTTGGGGGTCAATATATTGTTCTCTTCCTCTGTCTTTTCAAGGATGAGTCCATGCTAACACGTGAATAAGTCCCCCCTTCCCACCTGCTGATGGGTAGACGACATTTCACTAGAGATGTAGGCAGTAGGCAGGGGGAGGGCGTGTGGAGTTCTAAGAAGAGGAGCTGTTTTGACTGTAGAGCCCAGAAGCCTTTGCTTCACCTTCCAGCATCTGGAATGGCTGGGTTGGGCCCCTCTCCGATCCTCCCACCCCTGCATTGTCCTACCTGACCCCCTTTCATATCCTTCATGTTCATGGCATTCTTCATGCCTTTGCCTTTCTCCTTCTTGTTCTTCTTCTTCTTGCAGCAGCACTTCTTGCAGATGCAGAAGCAGCAGGTGAGGAGCAGGAGGCCAGCGACCACAGCAATGGCGATCAGTGCCCAGGGTGGTACTGCCCACACAGAGAGGACCCCAAAGTCAGCAGTGCTCTGCCTTACAGCCTCTGACCCCATAGCATTGGCTAAAATGGGTGGAGACTAGGAACTCGAATGCCCACACTCCACCTTTCTAAACCACACACTCATGAGTGCTTGATGTATAAGTTGCATATCCTTTTTGCGTGTCTTTTCATTAATACCTTGCTCTCTCCTTAGCCTACTGCCCTTGTAGATATAGCCCCCTAACTGAGAGATAGCAGCCAGGTGTGTACAAGGAAGAACATCAGTTTGGCTCTGTTGAGTTTTGACTCGTTTGATCTATGGAAAACTGGCTTATATTGGAGAGCATGGGATGGTCCTTATCTGACCCAGGTATAGAAGGGCCCCTTCAACCCATTCCCTATGTCCAGTCTTGAGAGGGCTGACCCAGAGCCAGCAGGCCAAGCTCCTTAAGGACCTGGAAGGCTCAGCTTTGCAGAACTCGAATATTTGGGGATGGGCCCTGGGCTGCTCTCCGGGGTCCTGAAGCGCCCTCTCCCACTGGTGGGGGCTGCTCCCCTTAATCTCTGGTGACTCCTAACCAGCCTTTGCCAGGAATTCAGAAAGCAGTGGGGGAGGAGGGAAGGTATTTTCCGTCTTCCAAACTAAAGCAGTTTCAAAACGTGACTGGCAAACTTTAATAATGACTTCTGTTTCACGATTTTTCATCTTCCTCTGGTTTCAACTTTTGACAATTTTCTAAGTTGTAAGGACTTTTTTTCCCCCTGGGAGCCTGGGGCACATAAAACCCTTTCTTCCCTTTTAGTAGTGCAGGACCACACTCTCCCCCATTCCTGAAGGGACTCCCCAAATAACCCATCCTGGAATCCAAACATGCAGCCAATCACGTCCCAGTGGTGCTCCCCACTCTTCCCCACCCTGCCCTGCCCACAAGGCCTTTCACTAACCCTAGCCTCACCCTGCCCTCTCAGCCTCCTGGGACACTCACGGGGGATCTTCTGGATCTCATTGAAGAATTTCTCCTTTATCTTGGCAAAAATGTCCTCCTTACTCTCCCCAGCGCCCCCACTCTCGGTAGAGTTGGGTAAGAGCCCGGTTGATATTGTGGCGGTGGTGGTGGTAGGAGCCACAATGGGCTCCTGGTTCCTCTTGAAGATGTTCCTCATGGTGGCAGAGGGGATCGCTGCAGATGAGAGGGAACAGGAGCAGATGAACATCCCAGAGGTCTGAGTGCAGAAAGCTCTACCCAGAGGACGGGGAAAAGTCTTTCAAAATCTAAAGACTATTAATAATAGTCCCTTTAGAATGCAAAGATATTTCCCATAATATTAACAACGGCGGGAAAACAGCAACAGTAATAGTCAACATCAAGTTAGGACATGTGTGAGTCAGGCACTGTGCAAAGTACTTTCCATGCATGACCCTCGTTTAATCCAAACAATAGCCCAATGGTTTTTTTAAAGATTTTTATTTTATTTATTTATTTATTTGAGAGAGAGAGTGAGAGAACACAAGC
This sequence comes from Neomonachus schauinslandi, assembly GCF_002201575.2. Classification (NCBI taxonomy): domain Eukaryota; kingdom Metazoa; phylum Chordata; class Mammalia; order Carnivora; family Phocidae; genus Neomonachus; species Neomonachus schauinslandi. The sequence goes on along the minus strand of NC_058408.1, from coordinate 27,360,656 downwards.
TGGGGGGAGGAGCAGAGGGAGAAGCAGACTCAATCCTGGGACTCTGGGACTCCCAGGATCATGACCCAATAGCCTAATGTTTGATTATTATTCCCATTTAACAGATGCGGAAATGAAGGTTCAGAGGGGTCAGGCAGATTTCCCAAGGTCACTTAGCTGGTAAGTTCTGAAACTGATGTGTGAACCAATCGGCCTGACTCCAAAGCCTGTAAACGTAATCGCTTTCATACATATCTCATTTAAATCCAACCACACAACTCTAAGAAGGAGGCAAGGTTCTGCTTTCGAAGACTCCTTCTTGAGCCTTTCTCCTCCTTAACGTCTTCTGTGACCTCGTTCTGCCTAGATTCCTACCTGTTCCTATCAAGTTCCTGCTGTCATCATCCCTGCCCTCAATCTACATCAACATCTCTAGAAAACAGAGGGCAAGAGATTGAAAGAGAAGCTGCCCATAATTTTACCATGCAGAGATAACTCAGGTTCACATATTGGAGCATTTTGTAACAGTTTTTCAGAGTTTTTTTTACCTGTTGAGACCATACTACATGTAATTCGGCATTCTGCTTTTTTTTTTAACATAGGATTTTATCATAAGCTTTTTCTCTCTCTTTTTAAAAAAGATTTATTTATTTTAGAGAGAAAGAGAGTGTGTGTGCACGTGAGTGGGGGAAGGGGCAGAGAGAGAGAAGCTGACTCCCCGCTGAACGTGGAGCCTGATGTTCATTTAAGGCAGAAGAGTGCCCTGCTCTGTTAAAATTGGGGCTTTGGGAAGATAGCTCCACAGGCATTGGAGGAGGTGAGGCTGGGGCTGGGGGCCGGCAGACGGCTGGTTCCACAGGCCAGCCAGAGATGACATGGATCCAGACCAGAGTAGGAAAGTAGGGGATGCAGTAGAGAGGACAAATGTGAGAACCATTCATTCATTCATTCACTCAACAAATTTACTGAACTCATATCATGCTTCCTTTGCGGAACTCACCATAAAGTGAATTAAATAACTGTACATAAGTGAATATAAAATTGTAATTCTGAGAAATGCCAGAAAGGAGAGATACTTGGTGGTATGAGTTTATAATGGGGTACATTTGACCTAATCTGGGAGAGAAAAAATGCTTTCCTTAGGAACCGACTGAGACCTGAGGATAGTGGGAAATATCCAAGTGAGGAGGAGAGGAGCAGCCTGAGCAGAGAGAACAGCATGTGCAAAGGCCCAGAGGCAGGAAGCAGTGTGCTGAGTGCAGAGCCTGAAGGAAGACCAGAGTGGAGGGAGCCTGGGTCCAGATGGGGCTGGCAGAGCTGGCCAGGCTGGCCCAGGTGCAGAACCTCACAGGCCAGAGCAAAGACTTTGTCTTTACCCAAAGACTAATGGGAAGCTGTCAGAGGGTTTTAAGGATGCAGGTAATGTGTACAAATTTACATTTTGAAAATTGTTCTTTGGCGGCAGTGAGTAAAAGCCTAGAATGCACCCTGACTCCAGAGGGAAAGGGAGAGTTTAAAACAGCCAATAATGGATGTCTTGTCATCCCCAAGTTCCCATGAAAGATTCTCCAGTGTTCTTGGGGAATCACCAGAGGAGAATGACAAACAGCCGCTTGGAGGGAACGTGGGGCTTGTTAATAAAGCCGTAGCACAGAGCAATGGCTTTTCCAGGGCCTGGGGCCTGGAAGGCCCTTTTAAATCCACTTCTGACAAAAAACAAAAACAAAAACAAAAACAAAAAAACCCACGAGAACAAAGCTGCCCAGCTAAGCAAGGGGATAACGAAGATGCTCGAGAAGATGGCTCTTGATAGAAGGCAGGCGCAGGGTCATGCACCCAGAGATGGGTGGGGTAGATGCCGGGCCCACTTGCTCAGTTACACATCTAGAAAGTGCTAGGAGTCATCCTGAATTCCTCTCCTGCCATCACCACCACAAGGCATCTGCAAACTCCTCAGCTCCACTCACAGTGTTTTCCAAATTCCGCCACTTTCCACCCCTCCACCTGGAGTCCCACGGTAGCCACCTACCCGGAAGCTTTCCAGTCTCCTCTGCTCTGTCTAATCTCCACACTGCAGCCAGATCCATTTATTTTAAACCCTCCAATGGCCTCCATCACACTTAGATAAAATCTCTGCTGGGCCTGGCCTCTGGCCCCTGGCTAGCTCCCCAGTGCATTTCCTAACTCTTCCGCTCTCACCCCCTCAGCTCCTGCCATATTGCAGACTGCAGGTCACAGGCTCACCAACCCAACTCACGGCTTCACACTTACTTTCCCCCCAGCCTAGGCTCTTTTTCCTCCAGAAATCTCCTTGACCTTCCTGAGGCACCATCAGCCCCTCCTGTCTTCATTTCCCATCATGGTCCATCATGCCAATAACTTTTTCCCTAATTCCCTACATCCCCTCCCCTTCTCCGCCTGGCTAAACACCACTCCTGGAGAGATTCCCTGGCCCGTTAGGGACTGAGTGTTCGTGTCCCCCCACACTCATGTTGAGATCTAATGCTCAACTTCATGATGTTCGGTGGTGCTCAGGTGATCAGGTGGAGCCCTCACGAATGGGATTGGCACGGGAGAAGCAGATGCCAGAGTTAGCTGGCTCCTTCCGCCATGTGAGCAGCCAGATGCCGGCGGTCTGTAGCCTGCAAGAGAGCTGTCACTGGAGCCCAACCGTGCTGGCACCCCAATCTCAGACGTCCCAGCCTTCAGAGCTGTGAGAAAGACATTTCTGTCATTGATAAGCCTCCTGGTTTATGGTATTGTGTTATAGCAGTCCGAGCGAAGACACCCACTATCGGCATCGTCCTCTCCACTGCCCCCCCAGACCACTGAGCACTGCAGGTGAGCATCCTGCATGAAGGCAGCTGGGCGCCCCAGAGATTCTCAACATCAGCCGGCCCTTCAACCCTGCATGGAAACCTTCGGTACACTCCCCATCAACTCACTCTGCCTCCCTTCACAATGGACGCTGCAAACCTCCTATTTCCACAGCCCTGGGGCTTGCCCACGGCCCCAACACCTGGCCTGTTATTATTAGAAATCACTGAAGAGAAATCCCTGATAATGCCCCACCAGAGGCCAAACCACTGACCTTCGTGCATATTGACCACCCTCTCCTCCTAACCTCCTGTTTTAGCTGAGTACATTCCTCCTATCTAAGGTCAGGCCCTCCATCTCGGAGGCGATCCTTCTGACCTTCACAGGACACCTTCTTGATCCGTGTTCTTCCTTATGCCCAACCTTTCCTGGTCAACCAGTTTGTTCAGATCTAGTTGATTCACAGCCTACTGGGGACTGGTCACCAGGTCTCCTAATGCCTGCCTAATCCTATTTTCCTCTAGACCATGCAACCTCTTCAATGGTGGAGGATACACTTGTAAAAAAAATTATTTGTAGGCTCAGGAATTATTTTAGAATAGTGAATGTTTTCATTTGAGCCACCACCATATTTTTAAGAGTTGGCAGCTACTGAGTGATATAAAACAAATAAAATGTGCAAATAACATAAACAAACAAACAAAACAAAACAAAAATGGGAACAGGGAAAGGCGGGGCATAAGAAAAGTTCCCTCTATGGGGCGCCTGGGTGGCTCAGTCTGTTAAGTGTTCGACTCTTGATTTCTGCTCAGGTCATGATCTCAGGGTTGTGAGACTGAGCCCCATGTCAGGCCCTGCTGGAGATTCTTTCCCTCTGCCTCACCCCCTGCTCACTTGCTCTCTCTCTCTCAAATCATAAATGAATAAATCTTAAAGAAAAAAAGAAAGAAAGAAAGAAAAGCAAAAGAAAGGTTCCCTCTGCTGGATTTTTCCATTTTAAAATACCACCAACCAAACAATGAAACCCCTCCCCACCCCTCCTTGTTCAGCTGCCTCAGTCTCCCCCTCCCTTCAGGGCCACGCCCCACCACATGGTCTCTGTTTCCTCACCGCTCTCCCTTCAGCGTCCCCTCCGTGGCTTCTGCCCCATCACTCCACTGATGTGGCTCTCTGCATGGTCACAGGTGACTGCAAGGTCGCTGAGCCCAGCAGAACCTTTCATTTGGTCGTACTTGACCTCCCTTGTGTCCCCCCCCGACCACTCCCTGATTTTCATCACAATTTGGACTCCATCAGTTGCCTCAAGGTTTGCCCTCAAGCCTTCTCTTCCCAGGCCAAGGGCCTCCAGGTGACCTCTAGCACACCCTGGCCTCAGCCACATCGCCATTCCCATGACTGTCTGGTCTTACTTCTGAACTCCGAGGCCCAGAGGTCCAGCTGGGCGCTTGACAAACCCCCTCCATCCTGTACTTCCTCTCGCTCACCTCCAATCAGTTCTGCAGGTACCACCGAAGCAATCTTCATAAAACATGAATCTGACCTTGTCACTATGGTAAAAGCCATCCCAAGGACACGAACCACAATCCTGAATGTGGCCTCTGAGGCCGTCCTATTCCATACCCAGCGTCATTTCCTCTTCCCCTCCGCTGAGTCTCTAACACCAACCACACCCGCCTCCTGTTATTTCTTCTAATACACATGCGCCGCCCCCAACATACACACTACATGGCCTTTGCACATGCTGTGCCCCGCTCCCCAGCTTCACGGAGCTAATGCCTGCACATCTGTCTCAGCCCAGCTCAAATGGCACCTCCTCAAGAAAGCCTTCCCGACCACTCTCCTGGCTCCTGCCGCCACCCCCACCAGATCGAGGCCTGATATGTGTCCGTGGCTCCATCCAGACTCTCACAGTACTTACGAGGCCTGGGACTATTTAAGCAGAGACTGCACTTGTTTTGCTCACCCCTGTCGCTCTGGTGCAGGGCTTGGAGAACTATGGCCCGCGGGCCACATCGAGCCCACTGCCTAATCTTTGTAAATAGAGTTTTATTGGAACACGGCCACACTCATCCGTTCACACAATCCCTCTGGCTGTTTCTGCACCACAACGGAGCCAAGTGGCTGCGGCAGAGGCTGTATGGCCCGCAAAGCCTGTGATCTCTACTCTCTGTCTGGTCCTTTAGGAGAAACTTTGCCGACCCGCCCCAGCAGATACCATACCGCTGACATATGACAGGCATTCCGTAAACATTTGGTACGTGATTGGAACAAGGAATGACCAGGACACAGACTCTTAGATCACTGGGCACATGATGTCACCTCGAAGATGACACCGAAGCCTGTCCTTCCCCGGACGCCCAGGGCACCAGTGCCTGACTGCTGGCAGGGCTCTTTCCAGAAGCATGTTAAGACTCAATCCGACTGCTCCAGTAGTCACCAGGCTGGGTCCAGGACCGCGCACCGCCAAGAGTGGGGAGCGTGTGCGTGCATGCACGTGTGTGACCAGACAGGTAAGTGGGGGTGTGCACAGTTCTGAGGGCTGCCCACTCTTCCTCTCCCTTGGCAGCCGGCCCTGTGCTATGGAGTCGGGCACATTCCCTTACGAGCTGTCTGACCCTGACTGGTTTCTTTGACCTCCCCGAGCATGAGACGGCTTCACTGTCAAACAGACCTTGCATTCCTAGCACCTTTAGTCGAGGCTAGGATTAAATGGGATGGTGCGTGCCCTTCCCACGGCCCCAAGCCTGCCCAGAGCACTGAGAAGTGCGTCTCCTCTTTCCAAGGCTGCTCTTCAGGCTGAGTTTCCATTTCCCCTCGAGAGTTGCTCCCTCCGAAGTGACTCAATGACCCTTATCCCCTTGCTCTGCGGTCTTCCAGAGTCCAGGAAGTTAAAAAATGTAAAGAGAGAAAGCAGCCCAAGCCCTCTCCCCACCACCCAATGACCCCACAGTGCCCTCCGGAGGCTCCAGGCCCCTCTGCCCCTCTGCCCTGCCCCGGGGCCCTCCGAGGTCTGCCCTCCTCGGGGGGCCTTTCTTTCTTTCTTCTTTCTTTCTTTCTTTTCTTCTTTCTTCTTTCTTTTTTCCGATGCGGGGCTCAATCCCAAGACCCTGGGATCATGACCTGAGCTGAAGGCTGACGCTCAACCGACTGAGCCACCAGACACCCCTCAGGGGGCCTTTCTGTCAGGACAAGGAAGATGGGAAGCTCGTCAGTCTTCCTACTTTCCCTCTTGCCCATCTTTAATCTATCAGCCCAGCAGGCAGAGGGATCCTGTTACGAAAACAAAACCCTTATAGCGGCTCATTTCCCTCAAAGTACCCCGTCCTCCCGACAGCCTTCAAGGCCCTGTACACCCAGCCAGTGCCCTCGCTCCTCTCCCCGCCCCCCGCCCCCACCCCGGGCTCTCCTCCTTCCCTCCCTCTGCCTCGCTGGCCTCCTTCCAGATCTTCACCCATGCCAAGCACACTCTTAACTCAGAGCCTTGGCACCTGCTGTTCCCTCAGCCTAAAACACTCTTCCCTGCAGATTTCCACATGGCTAGTCTTCAGCTCAGCAAGGTCATCTGTGATGACCATTTTCGAAAGTGCAAACCCCACCAACCACTGGCACCTCCTTCCCCCCCCATTTTTTTTTCTCTACAGCACTTATCACCAACTGACACACGCTATATTTTATCATTTCAGGTGTCTCCACTCACTTTAAGATTCATGAATACAGGGATTTCTGACTAGCACATAGTAGGCCCTCATAGCTCTCCATTCAGGCATGGATGAGTCACATGCCTTTCACGTCCATAATGCCTGCGCTCTCCAGCCTCTTAGAACTCACCCAGTTATGAATGTTTGTGACATCACCAACTATTTCTAGGGCACGTACGCATTTCTAAAAACAGCGAAGTTTTATGTTCCCTCTTGGGTAAGCCTAAGGGGTCAGTTTTTTCTTCCCTACTCATTCCACCAGAAGCTAAGGACGCAAGATGTTGAAGACTCAGCACTAGTTCCCAATAGTCCTATGGAAAACCGAGGCCCAGAGAGGTGAAGTGACTTGTCCAAGGCCACACAGCCCCTGCTGCTAGCAGCGCTGGGAGCAGAATCTTCTGGAACACCATCCAATGCTCCTCCTCCTCCAGCACAGCTGCCTCCTTCATCTCCAGGGCTCTTCCCCACTCTGGGATGCAGGCTTCCTGCGTCTGAGCGGAGATGGAGACAAGCACAGGGAAGGAGGAAAAGCCAAATCCTCAGGGATTTATAGCTGCCTTGGCCTCCCTCATGGCTCAGGCTGCAGTCCTGGGGAAGGCAGCCAGCTGGAAGGGCTGAGGATGATAAATGATTGGAGGCTCCAGGGGCTCCCAGGACGGAGTGAACTCCTCTGTCTGGTCAGAATCGCCAGAGCGGGAGACATGGCATGGGACCACCAGGCAGCGAGGGCTGCAAGGGGCTGTGACACCAGCGCCAGGACACCGGGGAGACAGGCTGGGGGCTGCGGGGGGGGGCCCGTTTTGGGGCTGTGGGGGGTGGGGGAGCCCCTTGGACCGCGGGGGGGGAAGGGGGGGAAGGGGCGCCTGGGAGACCCAGCCCGGAGCAGACAGACAGGGGAAAGGATGAGGAAGGGTCTCATTCCTGGGGAGAGCCTGGGAAGCTCGTGCAGACCACCCCCCCACAGCACCGCACCCTCAAAGCCTGGCTCGGTGGGTTGGAAGTGTGACCCAGGAACCCTCGAGGGGCCACAAGCGCCCTGGCTCACCATGACGCGGGTGGTCGGTGGCCACACTGCGCGAACTGAGGTTCTAAGAATTCAGAGAGACTTGCCCGGGGAAGTGAAAGCTCAAGCCCAGTGGCTGGAAGTCAGATAAGCCTTGAAGGCTCTGCGCACCGGGACAGTGCCCTCCGCCTGGCTTCCATCAAAGGCTGCGGGAGGAAACCACAGGCACGAAGAACTCAATAATCAGTTACGTTCCCAGTCTTGTTCTCGATGAATCTGCCTGGGAGGGCACAGTCATTTCAGAGATAAGACGAATTCCGCTCAGCTAAGTGCCTGCCCCACAGTCAGCATCAGGACTAGAGCCCAAGTCTGCCTGACTCTCCCACTCCCTTCCCCCCTCCCCAGGTGGGGTTGGGGGACAGGCCGCAGCAAGGGGGAGCCTCCAACAGTGGGAACAGAAGCCCAATGAGCCGGGGTGGAGCTGAAGCTAGGTAGCCGGGTAGAGTGGAGAATCCCCGCAGGTATTCCCTTCTGCCCCCATGCCCAGATGGTTGCTGTCCATCTGTCTGTCTGTCTGTCCAGGATAGCCACTTGGCTCCTGTGACAGTCTCAGTCCTCAGCCCTCTGGCCTCTCCTTCTTTCCTCGGGGGAAGTCAGTCCCACCTCCGGACTGCAGCCACCACTCAATGAGCCCTCCCCACCTGCACGTACCCCTTCCCCAGCTTTCCCTCCTCCCCCACCCCTGCACCCTCACGGAGAAGAGCAAAGATACGGCCACTTCAGTCAAGCTCTGCTGGACACCGGAGTAAGTGGGCCCGGAGCGGGGAGGGGGCAGGGCCAGGTGAGGTGGTGCGTGTGGTCAACAGTCCTTGCCCACTCGAGCCCACACTGGGGTCCCTGAGCACTAGCTCGCTGCCTCTGGCCCCTTCTGGCAGGGCGAGCAGCCACGTTCAGCCTGGCGGTGGGGGGGTGGGGGGCAGTGTCGGGGAGCCAGTGAAACGCTGGTTGACTTATTCTTTATCTTATCCATTTTTCTGTCACGTAGGAGCAAACCCGAGGAAGCAGCCCGGAGCAGGGGAGGAAGCAGGATAGCAGGTGGGTGTTAAGAAGGTCATATGAGGGGCGCCTGGGTGGCCCAGTTGTTAAGCGTCTGCCTTCAGCTCAGGTCATGGTCCCAGGGTCCTGGGATCGAGCCCCGCATCAGGCTCTCTGCTCCGCGGGGCTTCTCCCTCTCCCATTCCCCCTGCTTGTGTTCCCTCTCTCGCTGTGTCTCCTTCTGTCAAATAAATAAATAAAATCTTTAAAAAAAAAAAAACAAGGTTATATAGAGAGCCTTGGGGTCAGCAAGGCAAGACAGGGAGGGCCACCCCCTTCTCCAGAGAGCCCTCCCAGCAAGCAGAAACAACAGGCTTCTGAAGGCTGTCTCCTCCTGACTCCAAACACCCAGAGGTGCTCAGAGCTCAGCTGTGATCCCTGTTATCTAAGATGCCGTTGACCATAACCTGTCAGGTAGGATGGAAGGGGGTCAGATGAGAGGCAGAAGGCTGCATGAGCTGGCCTCGCACCCACTCACACTCACACCCACAGAAGCTCTCGGATCCTCTGTTTTTAGGGTCTTTGCTCAGCTCGTGGTCAGCCGATGTGGGAGCATCATGGAGGTTAACCTGCCCCAGGGCTTCGCTCTTTGGGTAGGTGTAGATCTCAAGAGAATGTTAATTGAAAAATGAATATGCACAAGAGTAAGCATAATATCGGTGGAGGGAAAGGGGGAGACGTGTGTAGATATGTGCTTATATATTCAGAGACTGGCTCTGGAAGATGCAGAGGGAGTTGGTGACATGCGTTGTCATTGCTTCAGGGGAGAGGAGTTGGGAAGGAGTAGTTGGCAGATAGATTGCTGTGCACCCTGCTGTAGTTTTTAGATTTTGAAGCACACAAATATATCTGCCTATCCCCTCCCCCACCCCAGGGGCTTCAGAACCAGGAGCCCGGTCCCCAGCCTTGCAAAAGAGGGCACAAATGAGAGGGTTTGTGTAGCTCACCCAGGAATCACCCAGCTTGGGAGTCACCATCAAGCCCTCCCCCGCCTCACCCAGAGGCCACCCTGCTCCCTCACCCCACCCCTCCTCTGCCCTAGAACGCATCAGCAGCTCTGAGGCCCCACACTCTTCTCAACTGGCTTGTGGGCCCCCAGGGTGTCCTCCCTGATGAGACTCCCTTCAAAATCAGATTGTGACCCCGCACCAAAGATAAGTTTGATCCCCACCCCCCACCCAAAGCACATGGGCGTGCACATGCACACACGCACACACTCACCACCAACTGCCACCTCAAACCTATTCAGTATGATCTGGGGACCCCGCACCTCTGTGGATTATCACACTCAGGCCTGGTCTCAGTACAGATAATGGGGTGCTAACTGGATACAACGTATTTAATGTCTCCTCAGGTTGTATTTGCAGAAACCAAAGTAATGAGATGGAAATAGGCAACCAGCAAGATGCCTCTCACCAAAGCCAGCAGACTAAAAAGATCAATACTTCAGGATAAGTTTCTTTCTTTATTTTTTGAACCAATGCTCCAGTCCCACATTTGGTCCCGGGAGACAGAGGATAAAGTTTCAGTGAATTACTTTTCTAGCTCATTTTGAAAATAAATTAGCCATCTCTGTGAATTCCTTGTGTAGCGAGACCTGGGGCAGGCCACACACACCTCGATTTGCAGCAAGGTTGCCACTGCTTGTCTATAGAAGCTGAGCCTGCTCTTGACCCACTGCAGGGTCCCAGAGAGCTAGAAAGTCCCTCCCAGGGTCTAACTTCAATCCCTCCTGCTGCAATGACACTCAACTCACACTCCCTTCCCTTCTTTTGCATCAGTAAATCCCAGGCCACCTGAGGAGAGGCCCAGGGTCCGCAGGAGGCAAGGGGAGGCGATGAGCAGGACTGAGTCCCTCCCAAGCCTCTGCTGGCACCTCGGGCAGTTAACCATCCCTGCTCTGCTGACCAGTGGTGACCGAAGGGGAAGGCTGCACGCCTGCTGCCGGGCGTCTGTCCCTGAAGATAGCCTCCGGACGCGGCTACTCTTCATCACAGACTGTGGGAGCTGAGGGAACCTGGCAGACAACACAGTCCAAACCCCTTGTCTGAAAAAGTAGCGTGGCTGAGCGACAGGGGCAGCCAAGTCCTCGACTCCCTGCTCTTTGTCGCCCCTGCCCCACCCCCAGCAGCCCACAGGTTCCAGTTCATCCTTGCTTAACAGGAGCAAGGTGCAGGGGGTGCTGGGAGTGGGCAGGGACGCCCCAGTCAGGCCAGGCCCTGGGGGCCCGTGTCCCTCTGCCACCCCAGCCGGGACCACAGCTGGGACCAGGACATTGGAGCCCCTGGGCGGAGGGGAGCGGTGCTGGGGTGCAGACTTCCGCAGAGCGAGCACCGCACACTCCAGCTGAGGGAAAAGCTGCTGAGTCACCTCCGCCGGCGGCCCGCCAGCCACTGGCCAGGACCGGAGCCCCCGGGCTGCCAGTCCAAAGGGTCCCACTACCCCTGGACCTGCTGCATTCCCTCCCTTCTCCCAAGACTCAGAACCCTGGGTCTTTGTCCAGAGCCCCGCTGCCCGGCAGCCGACAATGTCTCCCAGACCCACAGGCAGCTCTCCGGGGTGGAGGAGAGGGCTTCCATGGTGGGTGTCAGGACACTCGGGAACGGGCTGGGAAGGCTGGGGGAGCCTGACTGAGTGGGGATACATGGCAGCTTGGAGACCTGCGACCCCCAGGCTGCCTGGTGCAGCGGGGGTGCGGAGGCCTGATGCCCAAAGTGTCACGGAGGCTCTGTGTGTGCTGTGAGTGGGGGGCACCGAGCGTTGGGGCCCGGGGCGGGGGAGGGGCTGTGTCCTTGTCACGTTCAGCTGGGAGTGCTGCTTCCGGTAGCACGCGGGGAAGCCCTGGTTGTGGGACAGGAACCCGGTGGCTTAGTAGTGATTACCCGACACAAATCCACAGGCCCCCTGCTCTGCCACGTGTGAACGGCTCCGTACTTCCCAACACGGGCCCTGTTATCCTGCATGCCAAATGCACATCTTCATTTTGAGCTAAAAACCGTTAAAAACTGACGCATCTTCTTCCCGACTAAACGTTACAAGCTTTGAACACACTAGCTCTGCTAAGTGCTGTCCCGTTAAGGGACCGGGGGCTAGAGGCTGGGCTGAAAGCAGAAGTCTTTGAATTTGAGTGTGCGAGCATGGAGGTGTGGGGTGGTGTGTGGGATGTGTTTCTGAGAGTTTCGGGGGCTGCAAGCGTGTGAACATGAGGCTGGGGTGTGTGGGGGTGGTTGGGAGAGAAGGAGCAGGCTGGAGCAAGGTGACAGGGGCCCCAGGCAGCTCTGAGGGAGAAAGTGAGAGACACCAGGAGCCTCCTCCCCGGAGGCCTGGCTCATGGAGACCCGGTTGGTGCCCCCACTGTCTGCCAGGAGCTGCAGCCGGCGTGGCCCCGTCTCCGCCTCGGCACGGATGAGGGCTCCCCCACCCTGCGCAGGCTCATGGACTCCTAGGCCCCACTCAACGCTCACAGCCCGGAGAGGAGGAGGGGGCAAGTGGTGGATGGCTCCATTAGCCGAGTGATGGAGCAGAACTGCGGCTCAGCTTTGCATCCCTCAGGCCCAGCCAAGCCAAGTGACAGAGGCCACTGAAGGACCGGGACAGTGAAGTGCGGGGTACCGGCAAGGCCCTGTGTGTGACAGCACGTGTGACTGTGCTAACACACGTGCACGGCACCGTGAACACGTGTGTAAACAAGCGAGAGAATGTGTGCGTCATGCAGCCATATGTGAGAATGTGAGAAGCCCTAGGAAGAGAGAACAGGGGGTCTCAGACCACACCCCTTATCCTGAACTTGGGGATGACATGCAAAGACCCTGTACTTGGATCGCGAGCGGGACGGACCCCAGCGTGGGGCACCTTGCAGAACCACAGAGCCCCGGGGTTGGGGGAGACCGCAGGCCCCCAGCCCCCCTGCAGCATCCCTGTCACCTCTTGCCAGCCCCTCAGGCGAGCGGATCCTCTGCTTCCACAGGTGGCCTGAGGGGTGGGACCCGAAGGAGGCATCGGGGGACCCGGTGTTTCTCCCCTTCCTTCCGCCCTTTGGAAAGTGCCTCTGCACCTCCCTGGGTGGCCCCGTGACCTTCTGAGATGCTTGGAGACCTAACCTCTGAGCATGAGCAGCACGAGGGGTGCAGGTGTAGTGAGGAGAACGTGGGCGTTGGAATACAGGGCTGGGTTCGGCCCGGGTGCCTGGCAGCTGGGCACCCCTGGGAGCAGGGCTTAGGCCCCAGCATCATTCCTCAGCTACAGAGACAGGGCGAGGTGCCTGTCCCGGCAGGGCCCCGTGAGAATGACATCAGCCACAGCGTGCCGCCGCAGAGCGACCCCTGAGCGCACCCGCCTTTCCTTTCCTCGGTGCTCCCCAGCGGGGCTGGTGGCGTCGGCGCTGACCGTGGACCCCAGGTCAGGCCTCGTGTCCCCAGAAGGAAGCCGCAGCCCTGGCCGAGAGCCAGGGATTCTGCTCTCCAGTCCTGCTTGGGCCAGGAGGCCAGGGGCACTTTGGGGAGCCCGAGGCTGGGGGTTCTCCTCCCAGCCCCTCCCTGGTCCTGGGGAGACTGTGCCACTCCTGCCTGTGTCAGTCACTTGCGTGAGGCTCAGCTCCCCAAGGACGGTAAGGGCTGCCGGGTGCGAGGTGTCTTGGCCTCTGCATTTCCTGCCGCCCGGCCCTGCACCCAGGAGCCGCCTGGCTGCTGGGCTTGGCAGGTAGGGACTGAGAAGATGGGGTGTCACCAGGCACTGCACCCTCCCCTCAGGCAGCCACATCCAGCAAGCCCCCTGCTTCGGAGGGGAGAAGGGAGACTCCAAGGCTTGGGGCACGCTGTCAAGGCCAGATCCCCACAGCCTAGGGCCTGAGTTGTCATTGGCCCTGGGGGAGGCAGGCCTGCAGAGGGAGACAGACCAGCAGCCTCTGGCAAGCTGTTTCCTCGGTCTCCTCCCTCGGGAAAGGGAGTGTCACGCAGTTCAGACCTCAGGAGAGTCGCAGGCTGAGGAAGGGCGTGAAGATTACTTCCTTCCTTAATGAGGGATGGGGCAGAGGTTGTCCGCCTTATCCAACCTTGAAGGTAACGTCAGAGCTAAGTGCCAGGAATACGAGATGAAGAAAACTCCATCCTCAAGCAGCTCAGGAAAAGACGACACACTCAGAGCTTCTCAGAGGTGGAGCAGATGGGATTCTCCCCAATGACAAGAGACCTGAGGCTCAGAGATCAACTTACCCAAGGCCTCACTGTGAACTGGAACCCTGATTTCCTGGCACCCAGCCCAGGGCTCTTTCCCTCCTAACAAGCAGCCCCAGCTCTCGGGACTAAGTGTGGGGGAAAGATATCATGAAGGCCCTGGGCCCACAGGGTGGGGGTATGTGCCAGGGGAAAGGAAGGAAAACTCCCCTTCCTAGAGGTTCTACTGAGCGCCACACTGACTTCCATGTCATGTTCAGCCGTGTCAGGTAGGTACTAGTATCCCCATTTTACAGATGAGGAGACTGAGGACACTCACATTGTGTCCAATTTCCCCTGCCCCATAGGACGGCAAGAACTGCCCTCAGGTGGCAGAGTATTTCATCAGGGGCTAAGCAGGGAGCTGGGGGTAGTCAGGGGAGCCCTGTCTGCTCTCGGCACCTGGGAGGGGGGGTCAGCTGAGGAAGATGCAGTCTGCTCCCCCCCATTCCCTCCCAGATGCTGGACAGGCCCTTGGGAAAAAGATGTGCCCTTCACTTTTCAGATGAAGATGACCATTACCACCAACACTTCTGACAGCTCATGGTCTCCAAAAACTAAAGTGGGTCACGCAAGTCCCGGGGGCACAATTATATTCCCCGAAGAAACCAAATTTCTCCTGCTTGACCTGGGGGCCAGAACAGACATGGGGAATAGGGGCCCAGAGGGGCAAACCATGTCCTCAAAATGCCAACAGGCTAGAGGAGGGAAGAGATGCAGGACAATACCAAGTTGGAAAGTCCAGCTTGGATTTTATGTGGATCCAAACCTGGGAGGCAGGACCACTGAGGAAAACGGAGCCAGGTCAAGCCCGGGGCAGGGGGTGGGGAGGCGGTGGGGCAGCCACGAGGCGCACATTAGCGCCCAGCCTCTGGATCAGATGGACCTGGCTTCAAGTCTCAGCTTTGCCAATTGCAGCCCTGCACACTTGGGCAGGTAGCTTAGCTTAGCTTCTCTGGGTCTTGCTTCTCCCTCTGTAAAATGAAAATGAAAATAATAGCTGTCTTGTAGGGTTGTGAGGCTCAGGGACAGTGACTGTAGAACACGGTATTGTGCCCATATCCTGTTCCTGAGGGCCTGGAACCTGCAAGGAGCACACAGGGGTGGCTCCAGGGGGGCGCGGGGTAGAGGGCAGGTGGGCCTCTCCTAAGCACCGTACTGTGGCCCAGGTTAAGCTCAGCACCCTTCTCTGTACTTCCTGGAGACTGCAGCTCTTTGCGCTGGTAGCCAGACCTCTCTAAGTAAACCATCCTCCCCCTGCCCGTACCCTCAGCATCAGCCCAGTCAGTCTTTTAAGACCCAACTCTGGGCTGAGTCCTGTCTCTGAGCCATGGCACTGTCCCGTGTCCAGACAAGTCCCTTCGCCTTCAGCCTGCCCCTCCCCCACACTGTCCATCACTCAGCATCAGCCAGCCTCTCAAGCTGGGCCTGCTGGCTCCATTTTGTTGGCTCAACTTTTCAGATTCTTACGGGTGGGTCTGACCCGGTCCTCCCCATAGAAGCTAGCAGAATCTGGCCCTTCTTCCTCTGGCCACCACTCCCATTCTGCAGTGACAGAGCTTGGAAGCAATGAGGCGAGGTGGTGCTGGTGCCCTGAGGACATCCCAGCTGCACCCTAGCCATGCCAGTGGGCCACCAAGTGGCGGTGACGTCCGGCAGGTGGCTGGAGGGCTGGTGTGCTGCTCAGGAATGGGCGCTATTGGGAGAACCAGTGTCTGGGAGTCATTAGCACACGTGGCTGGGTGGGGGTGGGGGAGTGTTGGGAGAACACTCACCCCGGGGAGAAGGAAACCAGAGACGGGCTCCAGGGAACATCCACATTTAGAGGATTTGCAGGAAGAGGGGAAATGCCAGGAAGAGTGAAGAACAGCCAAGGATGGAAGGAGAGCCAGGAAGAAGAGAAAACGGATGTGCGGTGACAGAGGTAAGAGAGCGGTGGGCGGGGACACAGGCAGCCTTTGGGATGCTCGGGAAGGAGAATATACCGATGACAAGTTGTGCGTGTTGTTGAATCTAAGTTACACCTCAGTCAAGAAGAACAAAGAATGAGCAGAGGAGAAAGCTCTCTCAGCTAATGTGTGGTCAGTGCTCCAGCCCCGCACGTACACCCTCCATTCGGCCTGCAAGAGCCGGACTAGAGGGCGGCCGGCGGGGGGGGGAGGGGGGTGGCGGTTAACAGGCCACTGCCCAGGGCGCTGGGCACCAAGGGGCCCACCTGCTTCGCCCGTGATGCGCCGGTGCTCCTGCTGAGAGACCATGGAGCAAAGGCACAAAGAACCAGGGAGCACCACTTGGGGGAGCTTCCAGAAAGGAGCCCCAATCCAGGGACACAGGGGTGGGCTTGGAAGGGGCTGGACAGTTCTAGGCAAGAGATCTGGCAAGGGGCAGGGGAGGGTGTCTGACAACTGCAAGAAGAGATGGAACCCCTGACCACCATGGCCCTGGAAGGTGCAGGAATGACAACTGACAGCAGGTGGGTGGTGCAGTAGGACCCCGGTCCTGGCTCGAGAGACCCCACCTTCTGGGACACATACTCCACAGAACCTGATGTGGGGCAGGAGAGCCTCCTTGGGCCAGGACGCCAGAGGCCTCTAGGCTTTCTCTCCTAAGAGCCGAGGCATTGCTCTCCACCCACCATGGCTGAGTACATTGAGAATGGGCCCTGCGGTAGTCAGGAGTGAAATGGGTGGAGGATCGTCCCCTCCAGGCAACGGGTGACACTTAGCAGGCACAGAATTCGGCAACCGCAGGGCCCAGCTCCACATCAGTTCTGAAGGGCCACACACAACACAGGTTACAGCAGAAGAAACCGAGCCAGAGGGAGGAAGTGACTGGCCCAAGGTCACAGGGTTCTTGGGGCAGAGCCTAGCTCCCAATTCAGTGCTCTTCCAAGCCAGCAAATCCTCTGGCTTGGAGAGTTTGCCAAAATAGGCGTGATGTGAGCATCAGGGGTTTCAGTCTCCCTGTGGCATGGCCCCGGGTTAAAACTCTAACTGGAATTCCTGGTGTGACTCCCATCAGACCCCCAGTGCCGGTGGCTGGTAAGCGGGAGGCAGTATTTAACCTTTTCCATATATGGAGCCGGTCTGTTTCAGTAGTTCTGATTTTCTGCCACATATTCAAGCTCCTCACACACTTGAAGCAGGAAAGGCTTCAGGCATCTAACTTCAGTTTTCTCTAGCAGCCCTCTCGGCTCTCCTTGGCGGCCCCCTCAGAGGTGAGGACCACAGCGCATCTCCGGGGCTCAGAGGTGCTCTGCCCCTGCCCCCAACACTGCACTGGGGTTCCTCTGCTTCCCCCTCCAACCCCAATGGTGTGAGGGCTGGGCAGAAGATGAACTCTTCTGGTGGGGGCTCCCCCCCTTCAGGCTCAAAACAAGGGAGGAGTTTTACATAGTCAGCACTTCCCAAAATCCTGATGGGATGGTGATTTTGTGAGGTAATGAGTACCCCATCATTGAGAGTATTCAAGCTGGGATTAGACACTAGTGGAAGGGATGCCAGAGACAGGGAGGGGACACAGTCTTGGCCTAGATGAACTTCAAAGTTCCCTCTCCAACCCCGTGAGTCCCCAAACCTCTGACACCTCATTCCACCCCTTGCTGTCAGCTGGCTTCATTCGCCCAGGCTCTGCCAGCTCCCAGGCTCTTGGTCCTCAAGAGAAGCCACCACCCGATTACGTGGGGAGCTCAATAGTTCTCTTCGTAACATCACTACTCTTGCAGGGAAGGCTTGGGGGTATTGAAATTAAATACAAAATGGAGACCAGACTTGAGAATTCCCTGAGCAGACAAGGCCATTTAGGCCATGTCAGCAAAACTAAATCTAGTTTATTTCATGAACATAAGCAAAATCTAACTTAGATTAGTTCTTTTAAATGCCTCTGATATTCATTAAAAAAAGAAAAAAGTTGTCTTCCTAAAAAAACGGTATAACAGAATCACCTTTAACCAATCCCCTGCCAAGTGGAAACCTCCATCATAATAAAGCACTCTTGGTAAAGGGTAAACAACTTCCTTCTCACTTGATAAGCCATCCTGTGATGTCCAGTCCCTGAGCGTCTTATCAGTCTTTGAATTTAAAAGCTCCCAGTTCACCAACTGTTCTTAAATGCACAATAAACTCTTACTAAATACTATTTATTGATTTGGTGGTTTCAATTTTGCTTTTTCTG
Organism: Neomonachus schauinslandi; assembly: GCF_002201575.2. Classification (NCBI taxonomy): domain Eukaryota; kingdom Metazoa; phylum Chordata; class Mammalia; order Carnivora; family Phocidae; genus Neomonachus; species Neomonachus schauinslandi. The sequence goes on along the minus strand of NC_058408.1, from coordinate 27,342,681 downwards.
GGCTTGGGGTAGGATGGGGGAGGAAACAGGACAAAGGACGGCATGGAGGGAAGGGGGGGCCTGGAATCCAGTGTGGCCACCACCAAAGGAGTTGGGGGGCACACTGCAGGACGGGTCTCCGTGAGCTGAGTTGGGACCCAAACAAGCAACAGCCCAGCGCTGGCCTCCTGATTGGGGTGGTTGCCAAGTGAAAAGGGAGCCCGCTTAGCTCTCCGAGGTTTGTTAGAGAAAAAGGTGAATGTTGAAGACGTGTCATGGCAGGCAGCTCGTTAAGCCCACGGAACTTAAAAATAGTGAGACACACAGGCATTGGGGGGGAGGGGAGCTGGGGACTGAAACTCCGGCTCAGCACACCAGAGGCAGGAACAGCAACCCCTGGAGAGACTGAAGCCATCCCCAGTAGAAGGAAGGCTGCTTAGCCATCACCTGATCTCCCCAGGTAAGCTTGGAGCAGGACCCTGCTGGAGATGCCGCACCTGCTCAGCGAAGAGAAGATGAGCCCCAGAGGATGGCTGAGCTCCGTGCAGATGTCAACAGAGATAAGACATAGTGACACACACCTGCTCTGGAGGATTTCGGAGCCTGCCTGCTCACGGACACTCTACTTGGTTTCCCTGGGTCCAAGCACCCCTCAAACGTCCTTTATACCACCTTTCTGATCAGTCTGCTGTGCAGGCTTTGGGACTACACCGCCTTCACTCAAATCCTCCCACCTGCCAGCTTGGTGACCTTGGAGAAGGCGCTCCCCTATCCTGGACTTGCTTTCTCTTCCATTAAATAGAGACACCATGGATCCCTACCACGTAGAGTTAAATGCACCAGCCTCCACGTACCTGGAATGCAGTAGGACCTCTGGCAGGTTCCAGAAAGCAGGGAATGTGGGGTAAAGGGAGGGTCTGGGAAAGGTTGCAATGGCTGGATGAAGATGCAGAATTGTTGCGGCTGCCTTGCTTGGCAGTGCCAGACTGGGTTTGGAAAACAGTTATGGCTTTCACTGAAAAAGGGAGGGAAACTAGGGGAAACAGATTCAGAGTCAACCAACACACAAAGGGCACCTACTGTGTGCCCAGCACTTTTCCATAGATGATCCTAAACCAGGAGGTGGGGCCAAGCACCGGAAGCCAGCTAGGTAGTTGACCGGTGTGAGGGCCGCAGTGACTCTAGGGAGAATTCCAGGGACACCTGGGTGGCTTAGTCGTTAAGCATCTGCCTTCGGCTCAGGTCATGATCTCAGGGTCCTGGGATCGAGCCCCTTATCGAGCCCTGCTTGTGTTCCCTCTCTCGCTGTCTCTCTCTGTCAAATAAATAAATAAAATCTATTAAAAAAAAAAAGGGGGAGAATTCCAGAAGTGCAGGAGTCAAGAGAAGGGAAACCAAGAAGGGGGGGGCAGTGAAATGGTTCTTTTTCTGGCTTAGATCATAGGAGAAGGTCCCCAGCCCAAGGGTTCTAGGATGAAGGGAGGGCTATGGGGGGATCTCGCCTCAACCTGGCCTGTTAACACACTGGGTGGGAGAAGTGTTGTTGAGCGCCCATGGTGACCTGAGACCTTGGACATCTACTCCAGGTTTCACCCCTGGGGGCTCAGGCTACTGAGGAGATAGCATGGGGCTTATATAGGACATAAGAACTGCAACACACCTTAGGATCGATTGTTCCAGCCCCTTCTTGAACAATGGGAAACCAAGGCCCAGAGAAGGGAAATTACTTTCTTTCTCTTTTTTAAGATTTTATTTTTATTTATTTTAGAGATTTATGAATGGGGAGATAGGCAGCAGGGGAGGGAGAGAGAATCTGGAGCAGACACCGCACTGAGCACAGAACCCGATGTGGGGCTCGATCCCACAACCAGATCATGATCTGAACCGAAATCAAGAGCCGGACACCCAATTGACTGGGCCACCCAGGAGCCCCAGAAATTACTTTCACATCAGTAAGAGAGTCAGAGCTAGGATCTAGGATGCTTTCCACTACACTGTACTTCCCACACTCTGACCCTGAATCATGGGTCCTCTCTGCCTCTTAAATTCCACATTGGAAGCTTTATATACTAGGGGAAAATGGACTGAGGCTCAAAGGGACACAAGAAGTTCCTAAGGCCACACAGCAGGTCAGACAGAGAAATGCAGGGTATCTGGTCATCTTTCCCAGGATACAACAAACATTAATTGAGCATCTACTAAAACCCAGGCAGAGTGCTGGGAACAGTCTCGTACCTCACCTCTTTTAAACCTCACATAGAAGCAAGGTGCTAGAGGGGCTACCACCAGACTATCAGGGTTTAAGTCCTGGCTTTGTTAGTTCAGCGTCCTCAGATACATTATCTGGGCCTGGGTCTCCTCATTTTGTACAATGGGACTAATAATAGTACCTATCTCACAGAGTACAAGGAGATAATCCATGTAAAGTACTGACAACAGTGTCCGATGAAAGTTAACTTTCGGGCGCCTGGGTGGCTCAGTTGGTTAAGCGACTGCCTTCGGCTCAGGTCATGATCCTGGAGTCCCGGGATCGAGTCCCGCATCAGACTCCCTGCTCAGTGGAGAGTCTGCTTCTCCCTCTGACGCTCCCCCCTCTCATGCTCTCTATCTCATTCTCTCTCTCAAATAAATAAATAAAATCTTTAAAAAAAAAAAAAGTTAACTTTCAAAATAAATATACCATTTGACCCAGCAATTCCACTCCTTGGAATGTGCCCCAGAGAAGCGAAGATATATGTTCTCTCAAAAGCCTTGACATGCAGGGTGCCTGGTGGCTCAGTGGGTAGAGCACGTGACTCTTGATCTCAGGCTTGTGAGTTTGAGCCCCACGCTGGGTGTAGAGATTACTTTTTAAAAATCTTAAAAAAGAAAAACAAACCTTTACATGAATGTTCATAGCACCCGTGATAGTTCTTAGTAATCAAAATCCAACCCAAATGTCCATCAACTGATAAAAGGATAAACCAAGTGTGGTCTATGGAGTAATGAAATTAACAATAAGAACAAATGAAATGGCACCTGCTAAACCCCAGAGACGCCTCGAAAACAATGTAAGTGAAAGAAGCCAGGAACAGAAGAACACATATTATCAGATTCTGTTAATATGAAATATCCAGAAGAGGGGCATGTGTAGAAGCAGGCAGTAGATCATCAGTGGGCTAGGGCTTGAATAAAGGAATAGGGAATGACCACTAACGTGTGCAGCTTTCTATCTGGGGTGAAAAAGTAAGTTCTGAAATTAGATTATGGTGGTGTTTGCACAACTCTGTGACTGTACTAAAAACCACTGAATCATGCACTTTAAATGAACTATATCTCAATAAATCTTTTTTTTTTTTTAGTAAAAAATCGATATGCCCCTGAAAAGTAAGGAGCATCCAATCACATTTGGGGGGGGGAGGGTGATGAGGTTCAGAGAGATCCAGCACTTAGCCCAATATGGCTAGCAGTTTGCAGGATCTGACTTTGGACTTTGTGTTATTGAACTCCAAGTCCAGGGCTCTTTCCTGAATCTTCTCCTAAGACCTAATCCAGCCTGGACTCCCAAATGTCTTGGGAAAATCTTCCATTCCCTCCCCCTGACAAGGCTACTCAGCAAATTCTCCTTGCTATCTAACCTAAATCCTTCCAACTTTCTGAGGTATGAGTGCAGGGAAATTTGAGGTCAAGGCCAAGGTCACAGGAGATAGGCACCAGGCTGGGCCCCTCCATTTCTAGCCAATGTCCAATGCCTTCTTTAGGAAGTCTGGGGAATGGAGCAGATGAAATACAGTGGACTCTGAGCATGAGCTCATGGCTGACTTTGGAGGTGACCTTGGCAAAGCAACCTCATCTCTGGGGCTCTTGGTAAAATGATATTTTACCAGAGGCTCTGAGGAGGGCTCCAGAGGCAACATTTCCAAGGCCCTGAGTAACTCTGAAATAAAGTGTCCTCCCTTCTCCACACCTGCCATTCACCCCAGATGACCAGCTGCGAGGGCTGTGGGAGAGTGGGCATCACTCCGTTGCTGGCTTGGGTATCTGGTCATCCCTGTGGTCTTCGGCAGAGACCTTCGGTAACCACATATGAGACCCTTGGCCTAATCATCAAACCAGTACCATCAGCCGGTCAGCTCAGCACCATCTCCCACCCCAGGAAGGAGACAGATGATGGAGGGGATAAAAGTGCTATCAAGCAGGGTCCTTGACTTCCTTGGCAGGAAAAGTGCTGAATATGACACGGCGTCAATGCCCTGCTTCCAGGCAGCCCCCTTCCCTGCCTCCCTGCACTGCAGATAGCCTGGCTGGGGGTGGGAGGACGAAGAGCCGCCTATTTTGGCCATCCCAGGGAAGGCATGACCCCAGTCTGTTTGTGGCTCCCGGCCAGGGTGTCCCAGCTTGAAGGATATGTTCAACCCTCCTACTTTCTGCGTATACAGCTGTGGACCCTGTCCAGAAACACTCCTGGCCCCACTGCCAGGAAGCATGGAGAGACACAAAACCACGATCCCTTTTCTTGGCCAAATGAAAAAGAGCAGGCACGGAGAGAGGCCAGATTCAGCCCAGAGTCACCCAGAGTCTGAGTGGCCTCACTGGGAGAGCGGCCCACTGGGTTTGGTGCCATTTGCAGAAATTTCAACGCACCAGAGCCTCAGCCAGGAAGGCTGCCTGCATCACAGAGGCTGAGACAGTGTGCATCCTCTAGGCCCGCTGGGTTTTCCAGACCATCACCCACCTGATTGGATCCCCAGGACACCTCAGAAGAGGTGAGACAGTCATCCTTCTCCATTTTTTCAAATGGGGACAAATGAAGTCCAAAGACGGGAAGACACAACATGTGTGGGACCATGTGCAGTTAACTCAGCAATGAAATCATTGGCTTCCAGATCCTTCCGATCAACTACAATCACATCCCTGCCTCACCCCACTCCTAGCTCCAGTGTTATGTTTCTTTTTCTGCAAAATGTCCCTTTCAGTTTTAAGAATCACCATAACAATAGCTAAATCTTTATTAGCACTGTATGCCAGGTACTTGCTATTCTTAGAGCTTCTCATGTCCACCCTATGGCGTACCAACTAATTTATTTCCACGTTAAAGATGATGAAACTGAGGTTCCAAGTGTTTAAACAACAAAATCCCAAAGGAGTTGGGGCAACCTGGCGCCCTGGCATCTGAGCTCTCAGCCACTGTACAATAGCGCTGAGGACCCACGAGTTACAAGGATCCATACACTCCAAGCCCCATCAAAAGATGGGCAAAGGTCCCAAGGCAGGCTCAGAGAGTTTGCTCAAGATGGAGCATCGAAGCCAGGAAGCCAGTGCAGGGAAACTGGGCTGCGCTCTTGCCCAGGGGCATGGGGACAGGCTACAATCTGTCTCCCAGCATCGGGCTGCCCTGGAGGCCCAGCCCCTGCCAAGCCGTGGGGAGCAGGCTGAAGGCTCAGAGCTGGCAGCAGTGGCCTGCCCCACTGTGAGCAGCAGTGAGAGACTCTCCTGCCGCCAGAGCCAGAGCCCGAGTGGCTTAGAATACTGCAGGAGCCCCTGCGGGCGCAGGGCTGGCTGGGTGCAGGCCCAGGGCCGTCCTTCCCCCACCCCCCAATCTCAGTCCCTCAGCTGCAAGCCCACAGCAGCAGCAGAGCGGGCCCGATGGCCGGAGGTCACTCTGGCTACACGGTCTCCAGGGACCACCGGTTCCGCGGATCAGTTTGGGAGCCTCAGCACCAGGTTTAGTCTCAGGGGGCAGCTCTGACCTCCAGGAATGTCACAGTGAACTTTTCCGGGGGCAGGTAAGAAAGCTAGCTCATTGCCAAAGTGGGGAGGTGAGCTCGACGGATCCACCCCCACGGCTGCCCCCTAGGAGATTCACGGAGAGCGGGGAGAGCAGGGGATTCCCACTGCAGGAAGTCCTTGCTCGTACCTCACCTGAGCCCTTCCTGCTGCAGTGCAGCCAGCCCCAGGGCCTCATACAAGAAATGCTTCTGCTTCCAAATGCGCCCTTTGTGAAATTGCTAAGACTCGACTCCATGAGCAACACAGTGATCACAAAAGCCATCAAAGCAGCCGGCAGCTGCTGTGGGGTCAAGAATTTCATTTCAGTTGAGGAAAGGCTGGGGGCTTCGGTCCTCCTCCCCCAGGCCCTACCCAACTTCAGGACCCAGAGAATAAGGAAGCAGGATGCAGAGAAAAAAAAAAAGAAGAAGAAGAAGGAGGAAAGATAACAAAACAAAGGCAGGGGGGAACAAATTATTCACAGCCTCTCTTGACCTGCCAAGGACTTTTTCCACATCTTTCCCTGGCTCAGGGGCCCAGATAAGGAAGCAGCTTCTGCATGGCTCTGCCTGAGCTTCGCTCAATGGGCCATCTGCTCTGAGGCCTTTCTGCAAAAGCTTTAAAAGTCCCATTTCTCCAGGGAGCTGGGAGCTGGGGAGGCATCAGCTCGGAACAATAAGGGAAATTTATTAGGGATCAGGGCGGCCCGGGAGGTTGGTGCAGGCGGGGCCGGATGCTGTCCGAGATACAAAGGGTTATTGAATGCGGTAAACCCAAAGGCTCCTTTAGAAGTCAAGGGCTCACACGGGAGGCCCTACACTCTGCAACCCTCCTTTCCAGAATCCCTCCCCGTCCCCCACCCCATCCCAAGTCACACTCATCTCCCGTCCTTTGCCACTGGGCAAATATTGACTTTCTTTCACTCAGGGTTGCCAGTGGAACTGAGACCGACGGGGCTGGCTAGCATCCCCTTCCTCGGGGAGGGCAAGGCAGGCTGTCAGCAGAAGAGCACCGAGCAGGGGCCAACAGAGACGTGTCAAGAAAGAAAGCCTCAAAGGAATATCATGGTCTTGGGAGTAATATTTCTGTCTTTCTTTCTTCTGCTTTGTCTCTCTGTCCTCTGTCCCTTTCTCAAGCACATTTGGGTTTATTTTCTCACATTCTGGCTGTCCTGCACCCGCCTAGCGTGTCTGACCCAAAGAAGCAGCGTACAATAGCTGGCAAACGACCAGAGCTCTAGCCTGGGAATTACGGTCTCAGACACCGGGCAACCTTTGGCTAGTCTTGTCATTTCCTGGGACCTCAGTGTTCTCATCTGCAAAATGGGAGTGTCAGACTAGATGCTCTCAGAATCAGGTCAGAGGTGCTTTCCCATCGGCGACCCATGTCCTTTCTGCGGCCATCAAAGTCTATTGCCTCGTGCTCTCTGATTTTAGAAGAGCTGGAAAATATCTGCTTGGTGCTTAATGGGGAGAGTAGAAAGAGCACTGGATGAGGGCCCCCAAGTGCAGGCTCAGCGCCATCTCTGCTGCTTACGTGCCCTGTGATACTGGGCAAGGTGCTCCCCTTCGCCGAGTCTCAGTTTGCCCATAATCAAAGTCAGAGACTGGATGAGATGAACTGCACGGCCTCTTTCAGTGCCTCGTGCTGTGGTTCCACTCACCTAACACATGCCCAGGAGCGGAGATGCCTTTTCTCCAAGACCTCATTTTACAGCCCTTTCCTGGTGACTAACCTTGAGTGGAAGGCTGTGCCGCACCCCCACCACCACCACCCCCCCCCCCTGGCCTGTATTCCCTCATCACCATCACCGGGAGCTTCCGTTAACCTCCCTGTTCTCGCTGACAGACTCACACTCTGCCTGCAGCCCCCTGTGGCTGAGCTTGCCCCTCCACAGGCCCTGTGACAAGGACCAGTGCATTCAAACTCCAGAAGCCCAAGCCAGCACACAGAGGGAGCAGGATGCGGGAGGCCAGGGGCACCCTCTCAGAAGCCTAGTGAAAGTGCACGACTGTGGGCTCTGCCGCACCCCTCCTTTAACCTCAGCCCCCCTTCGTGACAACACAGAGCCTCAAAAAGCCCATCGCTTGTGCAGCATCCAGTCCACACTAAGAACTCCCCATATTCCAGGAATTTTATAGAAGTTATTCCCCTGTAATCTTCACAAGAACCCTAGGCGATAGGTAATTTTCTTCCCATTTCACAGATGAGATAACTGAGGCTCAGAGAGGTTAAGTAATTTGCCCAAATTCACACAACTAATAAGAGAGAGCCAAGATGAGAACCCAGGTCTGTCTACCTGCAAAGCCTTTGCTCTTAACCCTCAGCAGTCTTACTAAGAAAAGATGGCATCCCCTCTCCCCAGGTTGTCCCAGAACTGTGACCAAGGGCCAGTGAGAGCTGATGCCCAGATGATGCCCACAGACCTCCCACCCCACCCTGCCCAACCTCAGTGAGGGCAGTGCCAACCGGGCCCAGAACCAAAAAGGGTTAGAAGGACCTTTGATTCATCTAAACCAAGCTTTCACTTTGCAAATGAAGAAATGGAGGCCCGTGGATGGGACTTGCATAAGGTCACGCAGTGAGTCCTGGCCCTGCCGCCCCTCCACCCAGCCCACCAGTGCACCCCGCCTGGCCTGGCTCTGGGATCTGGGATCCTGAGAGTCCCCCCAAGGCCCAGCCAGTGCCTTTGCCAGCCCTTTCACCCCAGCCCAGGAGGGCCTCTGGCTCTTCGCCCCCGGGATCTAGTCTCAGCCTTCCCTGGGCTTCTGCGGGCTCATTCCTGGAAGGTTCAGGAAGTGGAGTCAAAGCCCCATGTGTCCTCGCCGCGGAAGGGACCGGAGGCATGGCAGAAAGTGGGGAAGGGAGAGCTAGAGGCAAACAGGTGCGAGGTTATAGGAAAGTCAAGCAGGTTTTTTCTTTCACATGAAGTTTCTGCTGCAGAATGATGCTAATGGTGAGGGGGGGGGGGCGGGGAGAGAGGCAGTGAGGCAGCACTGCTGCTCCAGGTCCATAGGGAAGCTCTGGAAGCCCAGGGGAGATCCCAGGGCCCCGTCCGCGGGAAGGTGCACCTGCTGCCACAGACTTTCTTGTTATCATGACTAGCAGCGACCACTCACTGAGGACGCAGAGGGCTCAGCACTGGACGAGGGCTCAGCATTTTCCTAGTGTTTCTTGTTTAATCCTCACAACAATCCTAAAATACCACCACTGTTTTCATTTCAACCGAGTAATTGAAGCTCAAAGATGTAAAATACTGTATCTTGTCAAGGTCACACAGCTAACTAACAGCCAATAGAGCCCAGGGTCTCCGGAGGGTTCGCTCCAGGGCTGTGCAAGGCCTTGAAAGTGGCCCCTCCATATAGAGTACTGAGTCTCCAGTGGTCTCGGCGCGGGGGACAGAAGTGTGCTCGAGACAGGTGTGCACCACCTGTCCCCATCACCCAGCCAAGCCCCCTGCCAGCTACTCAGACACCGGTCTAGAACCTCAGCCCCAGAACTGCAAGGTGGGAAGGGTCCCTGGGAAGTGATCTAGTTCAACCCTCTCGATGTACAGGTGGGGAGAGCAAGGAAGGGGCTTGCCCAAGGTCACACAAGGTCACACAAATTGGAGGCAGAGCCTGGAATTAAACTCATGCCTCCTGTCTTAAGCCAGGACTCTCCCCCACAACACCCTGAGGCCCAGTGAGAAGCTATGGTTCCATCCCAGCTGCAGACAAAGCCAGAGTTCACCCGAGAAGGTGTGACATTAGGTTTTCCTATGACAAAGGTTGTGAGGCTGCACAGTGGGGGGGGTTAGGGGCTATTGTAGTGGAGATCTCTCTCAACAGAGAGAGGACCTTTCTAAACATGATTCCTTCAGATCACCCTTGTCTGAGGTGGATGCAGCCCCGTCTAGAGCCAGGGGCCAGACAGCATGACCTTGGGGGGTCCTTGACATCCCCCTTTGACATCTCTCCCCAGGGAAGGCTCTACCCCCTGCAAGGAGGATGTGTGGCGCTGGGAAGCCAGACATTCTCACAGCCGTACTGGAAATTTTAAAAGTGGGAAGAGATGATGGATGAGCAGGCTGAGGGTCAAGGCCCTGCTGACTTTCTCAGGGGGTGGGGAGCCACAGTTTCCCCAGAGGCTAGGTCACAGGAGGAACGCAGCTGGTGAAGCTGCACCCCACCCCTTCCTTCCATTGGCCTCCCCTGCATGCTGGGGCCTGCGGGTGTCAGACCTGGGAGACTTCAGATACCAAAAGCTCCAAAATCCCATTCCACAGATGAAGAGACTGAGGTTCAGAGGGCTAAGTGAGTTGTCCAAGGTCATAGGCTGGGTCAGAATGGAAGCTCCTGACTTCCCCTGGAACGCTGGGTACACAGCTCCACACTGCCACCCCTTCCCCAGGAAGTGAGCGCTGAGCTCCCCGCAGAGAGGCCTTCCATCAAAGGCATGAATTCCTAGGCGCCAAAGCTAGGGACAGGCACCCAGGGGGCTGGTTCACCTGACCGCCCTGCCCCCCACCTCGTCCCCATTCCTGACTGGGGCACCAAGTGTCTCCATCTTCGTGAGGTTCAGAGAGGTGCAACAGCTTGTCCAAGGTCACACAGCAAACTGAATAGAGCGTGCCCTCCTACTGCCCTGGTGCCCCTTCCCCAAACCCACCCCGATCTCTCCAAGCTTTGCTGCTTGCCAGAATCCTTAGGACCCCGCTTCCTCCAACACACCGAGCCGCGGCGCTCGTTGGAGTATGAAAAAGTTTCGAGGAGAGGAAGGGGCGAAGATGCCGCCTACCCATCCCAGCCCCGGACTGCTGCGGCAGGGCGGAGGGCGCGGAAGGGAAGCGAGCTCCGCGCACCGCCAGTGTCCCCAGCGCGTCCCGCTCTGCGCCAGGGGGCTCCCGAGCTCCGCGCGGGGCGCTTCGGCTCAGCCTCACTGCGGCGGGGTCCCACGCGCCCCGCACCCACTTTTCACTGTACACCCACTTCATCGGCCTCCCCCGCACCCCCTCCCGCCGTTCCCCGCTAGCTCCGGGTGCCCGCGCGGCTGCACCGCGGCCTCTCTCGCCTTCTCCCAGCGCGCGTCCCGGGCTCCCCGCGAGGAGAAGCAGGGCAAGGGCGAGGGGTTCCCGGGATCATTCAGGACACCTCCCCCGGAACCGACCGGGTGGTTCCGACGCAAGTGGATTTCCGGAGCCCACTCCCCCACCGCGGGCTCCGTCCCGCACTTAGTTTATCCGGCTGTGAGCGCCGAGCCCAGAAAGTCGGAGCGTCCCAGCTTAGCGACCCTGCATCCGCCCGCGCCCCAGGCCCTCCCGGGTGGCCGCGGGTGGTCGGCGCGCGGCTGCGCTCGGGACCACGCGTTGCCCTCGCAGGGTGTCCCCGCCCGGGGCGGCTCTTACCGGGGACCTCCGTGCGCGGTGCGGCGTGAGCTCGCCCGGAGGGCAGAGCGCGGGGACGGCCGGGGTCTCGAAGTCGCGGTCCCCTCTTCCCACTTCTCGGCCGGCCGGGCCGCTGCGGCTCTCCTCCCGCCCGCCGGCTCCCGGCTCGCCGGCTCGCCCGCGCTCTCTCTCTCTCTGCAGTAGTAACAGCCCGATCCCGCTCCCCCCGCCCTCCAATTGAGATGCTCCTCACATCCGCCTGCACACAGCGCGTGCCGGCCCCTCCGAGGGCGATCCCCGCAAACCGCGGCGCAGGGCCCCCGCCCCGGCAATCCTCACCCCGGGGAGGCCGCCCCTGCACGCCCCGCGCCCCCCTGCTCCAGGCCGGACCGCCGGTGGGCGGGGAGGGAGGGGCGACAGGGGAGGGGAGGTGTGTGCGAGGGAGGCGCGGCGTGCGGGAAAGGGGTTCGACCCGGCGCGCCCCTAGAGAAGTTTGCGGTGGGTGGGGCCGACCTGGGGTCCCCGGAGCCCCGGGGGGCGATGCGGAGGAGTCCCCTCCCGCCCCGTGCCCTCCTGCGACACTCCCCACCCCACCCCACCCGCGCCACCCACGAGCTTTACGAGCCTCTCGGGAGCGGGGATTGGCTAGGGGAGGGGCGCGGGGAGGGGGATCGCTGCGCGGTCGGGAACCGGCTAGCTGGTAGGAGGGAGCCGATTTGCTTCAGGGGATACGGATGAAGGCTTTCCTGAGTCGGGAACGAAAAGAAAAGGGAGGGAGAAGAGGAATGATAGAGACAAAAGGCAGAGAGCGGAGGCGAAGGGGCGGTGGGGGTGTCTGGCCCGGAGAGCTCGGACAGCGCGCAGCCCCCCAGCTTCAGTGCAGGAGGCTGAAGTAGGGACGGGCGCACGGGGCTCTCCTCCCGCCTCTAGGGAAGGGGAGGGGCCCCTGGGGAGAGAGGAGGAAGTGCGCGCTGCGCTGGACCTGGGCCTGCCTCCCAGGTAGGAACCCACCGAAAGGGCTCCGGCCAGAAGGACCCAGGGCCTCCCCACTTGCCACAACTCAGCTTTCTTCCTCTTGGGGAAGGCCAGGCTTCAACCCTCCCAGAGCAGGGGGAGGACCAGGCATTGCCGGGACTCACAGGGCAGGAGGGGCGGGGAGGACTGTGAGCCAGGGTAGGGCTCCTGTGCCTCGGGTTCACCCTTGTGCCTCCTGCTCAATGCCCGACACTCACCCACTAAGACCTCAGGACCCCAGCTCAACCCTGTGCAGTTTCTGCTGGTGTGGGGCCACCACCCATCCCTGGACCTTCCCAGCCCCACCCCACCCCACCCCTGCCCTCAGCCCCACTGACTCCTCCTCCCCCTCCGCTTCCTCCCGCTTGCTCCTGTACTTCATACCCAGACTCAAGAATCCAGTTTGGGGTTTGACCCAGGAGGTGATCCCCGCCCCCGCAAAAAAATCCCGTATGTGTCGGGGAGGGCCTCCCCCGGAGCTTTCCAGGGCTTCTTATCTCCACAGAGTCTGAGGAACCCTGGGAATTCCCAATACCTGCAGACTCCCCTCTCCCGGGCCCAGCCCCCTGACATCGACATCACCCCAGAGCCCGGCCACTGCAATGCTGCGACACCCGCTGCTTCTTGCTGGGCTGGAGCCTCTCTCTAGAACAGCAGCTGGCTAGTCAGGGCCCCTGGGCGGCAGAAATCGCTGACTCGGGGATTTCCAGGCTGCAAGCGCGTGGGGGCGTGTGTGCCACCCATGTACCCGGCTGGGGCCGCACATCGCTGTGGGGAAAGGGTGTGGGGGGGGCTGTGTGTGTTTTAGGTGTGAGCTAGGGGACAAGACAGAGGCCCCGAGACTCTCTGGTCAGCTCTGTGACCTCTCACCATCCTTCAGATGGAAAAGGGGACCGACCATCAAAGCCTCAAGGTCAGATGCTGGGCCGGAGGACAGCAGGGATTTTCCCCCACAGCACCACAGCCCCGGACCACAGGGCTGCTGGCCTCCTACACTGCGGGGGGGCTTGTCACTTGGCTGCTCCTCTTCTGGGGGAAGAAATGCTTCTCTTTTGAGATCCACCAAAGGCTTTTTTGCCAGGAGGAGGGAGAAAAGGGCTGAAAGTTCAGCGGGCTGGATGGGGCATAGACGAGATGTCCCGAGACACCAGGAAAGCAGATGCCTTGATGACTGCAATGGAGTCCTGCTTGGATGCTGGGGGATGGATGACAGGAAGCCCCCGGCTCCTTCTGGTAGAAGGGATGAAAAGACATCTGAGTCTCACTCAAAGCTGCTGCCAGTTAAATTGGGTCTAATGTCAGCAAACAACGCATTTATTTAGGACTGTGTCTGCTCCTTATGAAAATACCTGTGTTTAATGTATAAGCTTCCTCCTGGGGGAGTGGGATTCTGATAGGGTAGGGAAGGGTCAGGTGACATTTGCAAGGCAGGGGGCTGGCTGGGTCAAGATGGGGAGGTGGGAGCAGTGCGGTCCCTTGAGAAAAGCTAGCTTCGGTTGCTCAGAGCCCCTAGGGCCCCAGAGGGGCAACCCCACCACACCCTTCCTAGGGTGGTAACAGCAGCTTATAGCCTTGCTTTTACTTGATCCTTTTAAGCAATCCCAGGAGGAAGCAAGGCAAGGAAGGGACAATTCTTCATTCCACTGAGGTATAGGAAGCTCCCAAAGGGTGAGTGACTCACCCAAGTACCTGGGTTGTTTTGGTGGGGAGTTAGGGCATGGAGCTGGGTCTTGTGACTTCACATGCTGACCCTCCTCTAGTCTTCATGAGCTGGTTGCATAGCTAGAGCTGTGGCCTCTTCCTCAGGGGCTCCTTACAGTTACCCCTCCTACCACCTTCTTTTTTTTTTTTTTTTTAAGATTTTATTCATTTATTCTACAGAGAGAGACACAGCGAGAGAGGGAACACAAGCAGGGGGAGTGGGAGAGGGAGAAGCAGGCCCCCCACGGAGCAGGGAGCCCGGTGCAGGGCTCGATCCCAGGACCCTGGGATCAGGACCTGAGCCGAAGGCAGACGCCTAACGACTGAACCCCCCAGGCGCCCCTCCTACCACCTTCTTGTAGACATCTCTAGATGTGGCCCCTGCTCACCCTCCAGCTCTGCCTGGCACCCCCCATTCCCTTACCCGCTGAGCTCCAACTGCAGGTCTGGAAAGGGCTGTGCTCTTCCCTGCCACCGAGGCTTTGCACATGCTGTCCTCTGGTGGAGGACACTGTCCTCTCTGCCCCATGTCACCACACCAACTCCCCTCTGTACTCCCTGCCAGTCTCAGCTCCCTGGCACCTCTCTTGTGTACCCTGTGCTTCTTGTCTGTAGCACTTGTCACCCTTGCCATTTCCTGCTAAAAACTTTCCCCCCACTAGACCGTAAGCTCCAGGAGGGAGAGGACCCCCCTGCCCATCTAGCTGGTGCAGTCAGCACCCAATAAATCTTAGTGGTTCTGAGGCTCAGTGTCCTCAAATCCTGGCACTGCCACTTGTGCCCTGTGCTGTGTGATCTTGGGTAAATTACATAACCTCTCTGAGCCTCAGCTTTCTCACCCGCAACGTGGGGATCTTAATTATAAAATAGGGTTAGCACAAGGATTAAAGGGATAACGAATGTAGAGAGACTAACACAGTGCCGTTCCTGGCATATCCGTGTTAAAGAAATAAAGGTTGTAAAGAAATACAAAAGAAATGAGGGTTGCAGGAATAAAGGAATGGCCCATATTCCTCTGCTTCCAGCCTCCTTCCTGGGGTGCTCAGTGAATCTCCTCGCTTCGCCTCGCCTCCCCAGGCTTCCGGGACAAAGTAGATGGCAGAGGCAGTGGCTCCTTCCCTCACCACCCAGGCTTTGCCTTCCAGCCCAACATGGATTCTCTGCTCTGACCCTGTGTTGGCTTCAGGGGTTGGCACAACCCAACTCTGCTTGGAGCTTGGTGGCAGGCACTGGCAGAGCCCAGCGGGGGGCAGCAAGGTAGCTTCCTTCGTGATCTGTATCAGCATCTCCCAGAAAATCATCTCCGACTAAGTCCACAAACCAAAACAAGTGCCCTTACCTCCCTTCCGATGAGATGGCAATGCTTGGGCTCTTCCTACACAGAAATTCTGGAGCTGCCCCGGAGCTCTGGGCTCTAGTCCAACGCCGCAGGATCAGGCTCCTGTGGCCCATATGTTTCCTGGGCCCGTGGATGGAGGGCCATTTGGGAAGAGGTGTCCTGAAGAGGACTTTGCAGTCTCCCCAGGCTGGCTTCCTGTTGCTGTTCGGATGTCTTCCCTTCTATGGGAGTGACCTGGGCCTTCCTGGAAGCTAGTGCTGAGGAGGTTGACAGCCCCTCTCCCCCCACCCCTGTTCCATGAGCAGCCCCACAGCTGGTACCCTGGAGAAGCAGCTGAAGGCAGCCTTGCTGGAAATCCCCATCCCACAGCCCAAGCCCAGGCTGACTGAGAGGGGGAAAGAGGGGAGGAGAAAGGAGAAGAGGATGCTTGAAAAGCCAACCTAGCTCTTCGCCTTGACCAAGCTCCCTCCCCACTTCAGACCTGTCCAGACAAAATAATGACTCTCGGTTCTTCCTTCCAGAAATGCAACTGGATTTCTGCAAAGAGCTTCTAAATCCGGCAGCCACTACCAAGACCATGACTAGTGCTAACGGAGCCCCACTGCTCCTCTTCCCCCCTCGCCACCCCTGCCCCCCTCAGCGTCACTGAGCAATCAGAGCGGCGGTTTCTAGTGTTTGTCAGGGGCCATAAGACTTGGAATCATGGATCTTCACAGCAGTCCTAGGTGACAGGGGGGAAACTATGCTGGGTGAAAACACAGCCTCTAGCTGTATGACCTTGGGCAAGTTTCTCAACCTCTCTGCGCCTCATCTGTAAACTAGGAACAAAAATGGTATCCATCTCATACAATCATTGTGAATATTGCATGAGTCAATACATGTGAGAAATTTAGAACGATGTCTGGGACATAATAAGTAGTTAGTACGTGTTAGCTCTTATTTTTATATTATCTCTATTTTGCAGGTGAGGAAACTGATAAAAATAGCTACTGTTTATTGAGTCCTACTCTGTGCTAGGCAGTTTATATGTCGTCGGGGGTGAGAAGTCCAGGATGGGTTTACAGCCAAGAACCATCTGCACCCACTAAACCTGAGGAGTGTGCTGACATCCCTCTTCTGGAGTATTTATTTGCATCCATTGGTTTACATGGGGGCTACAGAGTGGTACCCTAGGGAAGCTTGAACTGCGCCTAAAATGGGCTCCAGACATATGGAGACATATCCGGCAGACTTTAAATAGACGTTTCTGATAAATAAATTGTCAAAAAGAAGGAATACAGCTGACAAAATGAGCCAGACCCCACAACAGGGCTTGCAGGTCAGAAGGAGGGACCCTCCAGGTTGGATAGAGTGGCTGGCACTCGACCTTGCCTGACTCAGTGGTCTGGAAAGAAAAAGAGCTGTGTGTAAACCGAAGGGAGGTCTCAAGAGCTGACTTCCGAAATCTAACACTTCAGGCTCAGGCCACCCTGCCCCTCAGATGAGTATTTTACCACGAGGGGGATACTGTTCTCACTCTCCCTTTTGAAAGAGCCTGCCGGGCCGGGAAAGATGGAGAGCCTGGGCTGCTGGGCACATTAGCAGGAACGGGGAGAGGTTGCACAGAGCCGCTGAGACAGTGGCGGTGTGGGGAACGAGACACTGACAGCAGGGGCAGCCCAGACCCGTGAGGCGGCTCGCGTGCCAGTGGGCTTTAGGAGGCTCCCACACATATGCTGGCCAAGGCAGATTCGGGGGACTAGACTTCCTGCAGGTGCGTGGAGCCTCTGCGGAGCAGGTATTAGGACGCTAATGACGGTGATGGCCGTGGGGACAGGAAGCCCACATGGGGTGAGCGCTCTGTGCCAGGCACTGTTTTAGGTGTTCAATATGAACTTACTTAACACAACCACCTTAGGAACGAGGATCATTCTTATTCCCAGTTTACAGACAGGAAAACTGAGGCAGACAGAGGTTAAAGTATGTGCCCAAGGTCATGCAGCTAGGAAGTGGAAGATGCAGGATTTGAATTCTGATTTTCTGCTTCTGAGGCCATGCTCTAAACTCCTCTGCCGTATGCCTTGCCAATAAACAGTAAGTGCCCTCATTCCTAACCAAAGCTGGACAGGGTTGGGGACGCTGGGTCCTCCATAAGCTTTACAAAGACCTTATGAAATTGGTGTTTGTCCCCATTTCACAGCTGAGTAAAGTGAGGCTCAAAAAATGCAAATGATTTGTCCAAGTTCACATAGCTGGGAAGTGCCAGAGCCTATGGGGCCCTCACGCTCATCCACCTCCTGGGGTGTGATGTGACTTGTCCAAGACCACCCAGCTAACTCCGGTCTCTCAGGCTGCTATAAATTCAGTCCCAGTCTTACTGTCACAAGAGTACAAATCATCTCCATGTCCCCCATTTTCCTGGACATGAGGAAGGAGTCCGAGTGCTCTCTAGTCTCAGGCCAGACATTAAGAACAGATGTTTGGCCGGGGACCCTGAGGAAGAAAAGGGACTTGGGTCAGAGGATCTTCCCAGAGAATTCAGGAAGCCAACATAGTCAACTCCCATAACCGTGGGTGTGTAAACTGCAGTCTGAGGAACTCTGTTTACCTGGGCAAGCCTCACGCTTCCAGGTCAGCCCGCCCACCTGCAAGCAGGGATTTTAGCGGGCCTAAGACAATCACCAAAGGGGCCTCGAGTTTGCACAAGGTGTCATTTCTTTCGCCATCTACTGGTCAGAGCATATATATAAAGGACACAGCATGTGTGTGTATTCCTTCTAGTGTGACTTTGGTCTAGTCGGTCTTTGGAATTTTATTTATTTATTTGTCAGAGAGGGAGAGAGAGCACAAGCAGGGGGAGCAGCAGGCCGAGGGAGAAGCAGGCTCCCCACTGAGCAGGGAGCCTGATGCAGGGACTCAATCCCAGGTCCCTGGGATCATGACCTGAGCCGAAGGAGGGAGCGACTTTACCCCACACAGGTGAGGGCGCCGTGCAAGGCCTGGAAGGAGGGTGGTGTCAGCAACAGTGAGCTCAGCGGCCACACTGGACAGAGAAGAGGCGGGCCACTGCCACAGGTAAGTGAGAGATAGATCCTGGCCTGGACAGAGAGCACAGGGAGAATGAAGAGGAAGGGTGACATGCTGGTGACTGGGAGTGCAGGGTGGGGGAGAGGAGTCCAGGATGCCTCTGGTCTCTGGCTTGTGTGTCACCACCTTCCAAGACGGGAGAGTCATTCACTAAGAGAGGTAGCCCCCCCAAGGGGGGATGCAGAGGGTGGGGGGATGTGGGCTGTGAGTTCATTTGCTGGTATGCTCTGTGGGGAACCTGGGCTAGATTCAGGAGGTGTCCAGTAGGCACTTGGAAATGTGGGCCTGGAGTTCAGGAAGGAGGCTTAGACTTTGGAAGTCACTGACTCATAAATTATAGAGAAAACTTTGCTCTGAAGATGCTAATAACCCAGTGAGTGGCAGTGACTGGATTTGATCCCCAACTGTTGGATTGCTATGCTGATTACTTCTCTCACCTCAGCACATTCCTACCTATCAACAGTTACTACTTTTCAGGTGTAAATTTCCATTCCGATATTATTCTACCCATTTTACAGAACTGGAAAGTTGAGGCATATGTTTAGATAAAGCCATACAAGTTGATTATAGAGTCTGAAGTAGTGTCCGTCACAGCCATTCAGCCGGAACTATCTCTGGGAGAGCCGCTTCCTCCGCGGAGCTGGTGGCAGCTGATGCCCACGGAAGGGATGTCACTGGAGAGAGAACACCCCTCACCCCTTTGCCTTGAGTGAGTGGCATCTCAGCTCAGAAGGACAGTTTGGAAGTCTGGCTTGCTGGGGAGAAGTGGGCATGTGTCAAGGGCTGTCGTGGTGGCGAAGGAGGACCTAATGGGCCGTGCATGTGTGGGGACGACAGCGAGTGTTAGGGGGTTCAGCCTCCATCTTCACTGTTCTCCCAGGATCCACCACACAGACCCCCTAAGCTTTTCATCTCTCACTCTCCTTCACTGGCTGGCACCTGCCCTTCTGCAGGAGACCCGTCCCAGATCAATCTGTCTTCCCTGCTTTCTGCATCCTTGACAATAGATTAGCACCGGGTGACAGGAGTCAGTCCCCCTGAGATGGTGGGATGGCTGAAGCCCCGGGGCCACCTGCTGCAGTGTGGTGCTTCTCAACGGCTCCATCCATCCGTCACCTGAGGAGCTTGAAAGAAAGATGGCCGGAGCCCCCCTACCCCCGCCCCGGAGATTCAGATTCAATTAGCCTGGGAGGGGCCCGGGCATCCATCATTCTCTGTGTAGACAAGGGTGCGAACGGACTGCCTCAGAACCAGTCTTCCCCTGTGGCTTCAAAGTCAGACCTGGAGTCACCGCTCTGCCTTAATATTAACGGTGCGACTTGGATGAATGACTTAAACTCTCTGAGTTCTGTTTCTTTCTCTGAAGGAAGGTTCAGAGCCAATCCACCCAAGGTAACACATATAAAGCACCGTGCCTTGAGCTTGGGCTACCCCCTTTGATACCTGTCGCTCTGCCCCCCACTTCCAGCTCCCTTAGAGTTTGGGATTTCCTCCTCAGGGAGCCTTGCGAGAAGTCCTCCAGCTCAGCAACCCATGGAAAATAGGTCCCTCCCCAGTGGTTTTAGCTGGCTCTCCATGTGTGGCTGGACACCTCGGTGCCATTACCTTAACTGAAAACCCTGCGCATCACCCTTTTCCAGCAGCAGCGGCCAAAAGGCTGCTCTCTGGCCATCATGGTCCCTCCTAAACTGGCCCCATGTGATCATTCCAGCCCCCTTGCTCTGCCCCCAGCGCCGACTCTCCTGAGCCACCCAGCCGTCCGCACCCTCCCCGTGCCTATCTCCCTGCACGTATTCACACAATCAACTGCAGCACCAGTCAGTGTCCCTCAGAGCCCCCTCCCACCCACCCAGACACCGTCTTTTCCCTCGTGGCTCCAGTCCTCCCCGGCTGGTCCTCACGGACACACGGTTCAGTGCTCCATTGCACGCTCTCTGCACGGTTCTCCGGTTGCTTCACAGGAAACTGTAAACTCGGGGAAGTGGGGGCTCATCCTTGCAGTTCAGTCTAGCCCAGTTCTGGGCGCATGGTAGGTGCTTCATCAGTGTGGACTGTTCACCTCAGGGGAGAGGGCAGTCAGAAAGAGACCGGAAGTTTTGCACCCAAGACTTTCCCCTGAGATTGGGAGCGGGGAGTGGGGGATATCTTCAAGCCTACTTCAGAGAAACTCTAGCCTCAGTTTCCAGATGGGGAAACAGAGACTGGGTGCTAGAGTCCCGGATGGAGGCTGGGGCTCCTCAGGTCGGCCTGCTGCTCTGGGTGAGCCATGTCATGTGACCCTGTCACCATACCTCCTGGGCCACCACGGTCATTATTTGTACATCTTCTCTTCTCCCCCTGAGGAGGAGGTCCTGGTCTAGGAGGCTGGGAACCAGTGTTCTGGGTCTGTCCCTGTGTGACCTTGGCTGAGTTATTCTTTCTCTGGGGTGACGTCTCAAAGCCCTGGAAATCCTGTCTTTATCAGAGGGTCACTGAGGTAATGGATGGCCATGGGCCTTCCGGTGTCCTGGCAGCCTACTTTCAGCCAGTTCTCCGCCCCCCACCCCCCCAGGGTCCCCCTCTCCCTCCCACTCCAGGCCCCAAACAGGGGAAATTAATTGCGTGTTCAAGTCTCTCCCTTTGCCCAGCCATAGCCGAGCTTACTGGGGAAATTAGGGTGACACTGGTGCAAATAATGGAGTGTCTTTCCCAAAACGATCTTCAGGCCCTGTTGCTTTAGCTGCTGCTTAAATGGATGAGCTAATTAATTTAACTAATTGTTCCTGAGGACTCATATTTTCAGTCACGTGACCTAAAGGCAAATTCTCCCAGGAAGGCCACACTGCTGCCCACACTCCCTGTTGGACCAGGTTTTGGCAGAGCCCGTGATAGCCGTCCCCACCCTTCGTGCTCTGTGCTCAGCCCAACCCCGGATCTTTAAGGGACCAGAACTCCTTCCTCCAGCCTCTGTCCACACGCAAAACCTAGGGCACCCTCGCCAATTCATTCATCCATTCAACAACTTTGTGTTAGTCGCCTACCTCATGTGTCAAACACTGGTCTTGGTATTGAGGAATCAGTGATGAGTAAGAGCAGACAAGGCTGTGCCTCACGGGGTGTTCAGTCTACTTAGGGATATGACACTAATCATATGACCGCAAACACACACACACACACGTCAGATCTATGCTGCAGTCAGTACTGTGAAGGGATGTGAGATGGCACTATACACTCTAATAGACAGACTTCGTGGGGAGATCAAGGACGGCTTCCTGGAGGAAGCGGCCCTTGAACTGAAGCTTGAAACTAACCAGAGAGGAGGGAGGGAAGTGCATTCCAGGCAGAGGGAACAGCTACTTCACAATCCAGGTAAGGGACTGGCTGGACCAGAGTGCTGGAGAGGGACAGAAGTGGAGGGTTTCGAGAGAGAAGGGACTGGCTTTGGTATGGGGTTGGATATGAAGGGATAGGGAGGGGAAGCATTAATAATAACTCCTAAGCTTCTGGTCTGTGCTGCCGGCGGGCTGGGGATGTCACTCACTGGGACAGAAAACCCCAGAGTCAGGCCAGGGGTGGGCAGCAGGTATAAGCATGAGCCGGGTGCTGGGATACCTCTGAGGCACCCAAACGGGGATGCTGAATGTGCAGATGATAAACCCGCGGGTCTCAGAGGAGCGGGCTGGGCTGGAGATGCGCGTCTGTGCGTCACCTACTGAGAGGTGGGGGTTGACACCACAGGGTGTGGTCGGTCAGATGAGAACAGTCCTGGGCACGGCTTGACTGGCCCCAGACCGCAGCCCTGCAAGACAACAGATGTGAGCACGCGCCCCATTTTCACGATGTCATCTGGTTCTCTTTTCCTGTCTCAGAGTCACGTAAGTTTCCTGTTTCCTTTATCTACTGATAAACTGACAGCTGCGCGTGTGCCCGAGACTCTCCCCGTGACAAGGGAGCACTGCGATCATTCACAAGGGACACGACTGCTCAGCTGTGCACTGTTCTGGGTCTTTCCGTGTTTTCACTCACTGGGCCTCTGAGATCGAGACTCCTAGCCTTGCTTTTCAGAGTAGGATGCTGGGGCTCACGCGTTCCCAGGATCAGGCCTGCGTGACGTGTTCTCACTCCATGTGTCTCCTCAGAAGAGGAGGGTATGTGCCGGAGGATCTGAGAGACCCTGGGAGCGTCGGGGCCAGAAGATTCCGTTCCTAGTTTCCTTCAGCTGGTCCCGGGCAGATGCAGGTAGGGAGGGCACAGGGTATTGAGCACCCCCCCTCCGGGGGGTGGGGGGTAGGAAGTGCTGGGCCAAACAGGGGAGAGGTCTGGGCCAGTGCCTTCCTGGTCAGAGCAGCAGGGGGAGACTGAGGCAGGGAGTCAGGACCAGAAAGCGTGGCTTGTGCGCCCAGAGGAGGCTGTGCCAGTGAGAGGGGGAGGCAGGGTGAGAGAAGTGAGCCCGCACACGGGCGCGGGAGCGGAAACGGGCAGGCTGGCTTAGGGTGGTGCAGAGGGCTCCAAACCTGAGGGCGAAGGGGCTCCCCCTACGTCCCGCCCACCCCGCCCCCTGCGCACGCTGGGGGCTTCACTGTCAGTGGGAGATGGGGGTAGGACCCAGTCTTATTGGGGCTGTGTAGGGCCTGGGAGGGGGCTTGGCAGGACAGAGACTGGGAAGTCCCCCTGCATTGCTAAGAGGCAGAGGGGCAGGTATTCCCAGCACGGGGTCCTGTGGCTCCTGGTCGGCTGGGACGAGGGACTGCGAGGGAGAGGCGGGCTATGAAACATACATGCGTGCGTGCAGGCACGCGCACACACACATACACACGCACGTACACACGCACACACACACCCCCCCCCAATCGGGGTAGTCAGTGGAGGAGGTCAGCCATAACCCAGGGGCTGAACTGATCATAGCTGTATGACCCCAGGGCAAACTGAATCCTCTCTGGACCTCCATATCTTCGGCTCCTAAGGGCTTCTTCTGCTCCCCTGTCTCCCTGACGCTGCTTTTTATTCTAGACCCAGAGCAGGAGCGGTGCCATCCTCTGTCTTGGCATTTGGCCCCTCCCTCCTGCTCCAGGGCCCTGAGGGCCTGAGACTTAGAGCCAAGAGTGGGAGGGTGCCAAGACCCAGGGACTTGGCCTGGGTTTGAGTCCCGACTGCTGCTTCCTAAGTGGACAACCTTGGGGAAGAGTCTTGAACCTTTCTGAGGCTCATGTGTCATCTCTAAAAGCAGAAAATGACACTTCTTTCAGCAAGGATGTTGCGAAGCTTTGAGGGCTACCCAGCACGTTGGCTTGTGTGCATGTAGAGGACCAGTCACAGCCATCAATGGGAGGCCCCTTTGCTTTTCTGCTTCGCTGTCCACAGCCCCAGCTCCTACTCCCTGCAGGGACTCCCTGTCCTTCACCCCTGATGACCCCGCCTCTGGCTGCACATTTTAGCAGTGGGCTACGTGAGGAAGAGCCCTTCCCACTGTTTGTACATCTTTAGGAGTTATCAAGGACTTCCTTAGCTTGAACTATAATCTTTTGCTGGAGCTTCCACTGCTGGTGAGAGTGGAGCTGCCCAGAAGGGATGGTGGTCCTCCGGCTCTCTGAGGACAGCCACTGGGGCCCCCCAGGGTGGCCCTGTCTATCTACCAGGCTCCCTGCATCCTTCTTCCACCGTTTGCCATCCTGGACAAATTCTTCCGGACAAGATCTGGTCTGTCTGTCCTTCTTGAAATGGGATATCCAGAGAGGTTCAACAGACCCTAAATATGAGCCAGTGAGGCCAAATTCCAGGGGTCAGACTTTGGCAGAGCCCTAGGTAAAAGGGATGGTTACATTTCTTTCCCATGGATGTACCTCCTATGACCATTTATAATTTGCTCCCAATCAAGAGGCAGATATTTACATAATTTATCACCTTATCTGGAGATGTTCTGAAGTGTGACCCAGACCCAAATGAGATTTCTGGTCAGCGGCACAGAGCTGGTCCAAACACATGCACACAGGAAGCACGCTCACCACAGTCTGAGGGCAACCCACCAGAGGAGTCCCCACGGCAGGCTTCGGAAGTGATGCTCAGGACCCACTCAGGACCCGGGCAGGGCCTCCTTGCCCACCCATAAGTCTGTCCCCTCCCAGGCAGACCTGGAGCCCACTTGCCTGGAAGAGGGATGGTCAAGCCCCTGGACAGAACTGCTCCTCGCTTTCAGAAGGGAAAACTGGGGGGTGACCACATGGCCCTGGGGAGAAGTCGGGTGGGAGGGGAGCAGTCGGACAAGTCTGTGAGCTGGAAAAGAATGGCGGTTCTCTGTATTTTTCCCTCTCCTCCCTCACACAGGAATGCTCTGAGCTGGCCTTGGGTGCATGGCTCCTGCGGTGATGAATGTAAGGTGCCCCCCTGTTTGGCCTCTCTCTTGCTCTGATGTCGGCACCCTGGTCCAGAAACCGAGAGCCGCCAACACAGAGGAGGGCCCTGGGAGCCCCCTCATTGTCCTTGACAAGTTCTGGAAGATGGGTTGGAGCCAGCAGTGGAGAGAGGGCTTCTGGAGAGTGAGGGCAGAAGACTCCGGGGGTCTACCCCGCTGGAGGAGGCTCAGGGTTTGGGGGTGACGCTGATCCTACCCCTCCTCCCTGGCTGCCTTGAACAACTAACCTATGAATTCATTAGTCAATCAGCAGAAAGTCACCAGACCCCTCCCCGGGGGTGGGGGGCGCCTGTCACTTGGTCTCACTCAGCGTGTCCCGGTCACTTCCTGTACCAGGGGCCTCTTCTCTAGGACCAGCTCTGCCTTCAGCTCACTGAGTGACCTTGGGCAAGTCGCTTCACCCCTCCGGGTCTCAGGTTCTTTGCAAATACAATAAAAGGGTTGGACTGCATGGTCTCTCAGGTCCCTTTCAGCTCTGATGGTTCTGTGAGTCTGCAAGCTGGAAGATGGGAAGTGGGTGGATGGCAAAGGCTGCGTGGCCCCTTTTCTGGAGAAGAAGGAGAAAATGATAGGGACGTCTCCCAGCGGGTGGCGTCAGGGATGGGCATGCGCTAAATGTGCCCTCGGCGACGGAGATACCCAGGGCGTTGTGACAGAGCCCGACCACCACGTCCCCCTGCTCTCTCCCTTCCCCCGGCTCTGTCATCTCCACCTTTGCCTCTCCCAGCGCCCCTGGGCTCCTGCCTGGGCCAGTCAGGAGCTGGGTGGCAGGAGGGCTGGTGACGCGCTCCCCCTGCCCCGGCCGGCAGGGCTGTGTGGGCATCTGCCCGCGGGGCTGAGGAGGCGCCGGGCTGGGCACGGGCCGGGCACAGGCCGGGGGAGGACGTGCGGCGGGCGTGTGCCTCCAGCAGCCACCAGCAGCCTCCCCCACTCACAGGCACTGCAATGCAGTGGCACGATTTTTTTTGTTGCTCGGGTTTTTTCCTAAAAGTCCTCATTTCCCAGGGAAATGTGCAGCCAAATGTTTCCAGAAAGGGGTGGCCAGGTTGCCTGGGATGTGTCAACCCTTCCACTTCAGTGTGGTGCCCCCCCAAACCCCCCCTCGCCAGTGTGCAGCCCCCTACCCTCTGTTCCTGGTGGAACTGGGAGGCCCAGGTGGAAGGAGCAGGAAGTGGGCGATCTTCCCTTTCCAAGGCCTGGGACACAGGCTGATGGAATTTCAGTGTTTGCTGAATTGGAGCACTTCTCAA